>NC_056733.1:43209925-43357425 GCF_019279795.1 Protopterus annectens
ATGGGTTCGGAGCCGAATGTCGGCTCCGACTCGGCCAAACTTTTCTAGCTCGAAGTCTTCTATTGGCTGGGCTAAGCAGGTGTCCCATGCTGCACTGCTCCATATCCCCAGATCTCGTTTGCCGCTCATGTAGCTCGGATGTTGTCTCGCTCTTGGCTGTAGCTAAGTACCTTTTTTCTTCTTCTTCTTCTTGAGAGAACTTGTTACAAACAAAAAACTATTTTAATAGCGATTTTTATTTGTTGTTTTTGGTTATTATCTGTAGTGTGATTGTCTTTGTGGTGTCCCACTAACTGTTCCAACGGGCTAGGCCCGTTTCAGTTAAAGGACCTAGTCCGTCCCCTTTCTTGTCCCTGTGTTCATCTTTTGCGATCTAAAACTGTTTAAGTTAGAGGTTTTAGTGTCTGTTTTCTTCTATTGGTGAGTTGGTCAAAAAAACGTTTTAGTTAGAGGTTTTTAGCCCTAGTCGTCTTAGGGTTTGTCCTTCTGAGGATTGTGTGTGCTGCTGTTGTGGAAAGTTTTTGTTCCCGTGCTTAGTGGTTTTTGTGTGACTGTAGTTATTTTTTCCAGTCAGGCAGTTACTTGCTAGTAGTATTGTTTTTTTGTGGTCATATTTCAAGATATCCAAAGATTCCAAGGAGCACAAACCTTCGGGTTTTAAAAAGTGCTCTAAGTGTGGTTACAAGATGTCCATCACCGATGGACATTCAGTATGTGTTTACTGTCTGGGAGCAATCCACCTGCAGGATTCCTGCAGCTTCGGCCATGCTTTTAGTCCCAGGGTGCTCCAAGACAGAAAGAATAAGTTAATTCTTTAGGGACTCTTGAAACCCTCGTTCGAAGAGGCCATGGATTCTACTTCCATTTCAAAATCTAAGTCCACAAAATCAAAAAAGAGATCTCTGGCTCCTTCAGTCTCCTCGGAGCCATCGGAGAAAGTAATGAAGCTAGCTTAGACCTCCTCGGCTCCACTGTCCTCAGGGCCGCAGGAAGTGTCGGTGTTGATGGAACCAGCGTCGGCTCCAATTATATTGGAACCTCTTCGGAGCCGATTGCCCAGTACTAGACCAGTGTCACCTGAGAGTAGATCCCGATCTCCCTCCCAGTCCTCCAAATCCTCCAGGACACTTTCAGATGTGAATGTAGATAGGGTTGTGCAGAGGCTCCTTCAGTCACCGGTTTTGGCTAAATTGTTCTCGGCTCCGTCCCAGTTGGCTCCGGAGCCATTCCCGATACCTTCTTCAATTATTCCTCCTCCGAGCGCATCTCTGTCTTCAGAACCAGAATGCTCCGCTCCATGTGATGTTCCTAGGTCGGCTCCAATGGCCCCTCCGGGCTTATCGGTGCAGACATCAGCTCCGACCCCGTTGGAGCCATCCACGGGGTTCGGGAGTCGGGATTCTTCAGTCGGGCCCGAGTGGGACACCTCGGGACACCTTTCGGTTCCTAGTCTCCCACTCGGTGCCTCGGTTCGTGGAACCCCGACTCCTGTCATGGGGAGGCTGGATGGTCCTAGGACTCAGGGGGGCCAGCCTTTGAAGCCATGCGGAGTGCGCTGGCCAGATCTTCAGCTACATCATGTGGGTCGGTCATTCTGTCCCCTACCACTCTGGTGAGAGCCTCTGATCACCACATTTCTGTAGACAGTGGAGCCCCAAGGCCTAGGGATACCCCCATGAGTGGTCCCCAAGTTTCTGAGGGCCCCTCAGAGTTTTTGCCTGAGGATCCCCCTAGAAAGAAAACGTGCAAGAGGAAGCACATAGACTCCCAGGATGAGTCTCTCACTTCAGATCCTGACCTCGAGGAATCGGAGGGGTTCCCCAAGTCATCCTCTGACGATGTTTCTTTCTCCGACATCCTGGAGATATTGAAACAAAGAGGTGACTGGCCATCCAAAGCCCCCTCCGAGGAAGAGTCAGTCTTCATGAAGGCCTTTGGTGCTCAGCCCTTCGCCTCCTGGGTGTCCCCACCCTTCGAGCTCTTGGATTTGATCTGTCGGAGGGTGTGGGAGAACCCTAATTCTGTGGAACCCTTACCCAGGAGACCCAATACATTTCTTTCTGCTCCCCTGGGTAAGGAGTTTTTGTCCAAATGAGTCCCTGTGGATGCTATGGTGGTGGCGGTGGCCACTCAGAAGGACGTAGCAGACTTCTTCCTCCATCCATCCTCCTAACAAGGAGTCTAGGACCATGGACCGGTACGGGAAGCGTACCCTCTCGTCAGCAACCTTTACCTTACGGTCGCTGAACTACCTGTCTCATTTTACTCGGCTCCAGGATATCTCCTCAAGGAGTTAGGAGATACTCTTGCAGGTAAAGTGCCTGAGGCAGTGGCCCAGACGGTTAACGCCCAGGTGTCTACCCTCAATTCCATCGTCAACTCCTCCATGCGGCTCATTTCATATGCAGCCGAGGGAGCGAGTAGAGCAGCAAGCTCAGGAGTTGCCCTTAGAAGGCAATCCTGGCTGCGCCTTTGTCATTTTGCAGAGGCCTTCAAGTCTTCATTCACTGACGCCCCCTTTGATGGTTCTTCCTTGTTCAGAACCAAAGTGAAAGTCACCCTCACCAGGTGCGAGCAAGAGGGAAAGACCCTGTCTGCTGTAGGGGTCCGTTTTTCCCTTCCCTCTAGGCCTTACCCCAAGTCCCAGCGGAGTGGGAAGATGTGGTTCAAAAAATCACAGAGGTTTTTTCCGGGTGCACAAGGTGAGTCCCCCTCCAGAGACAGAGGAGGGGGAGGTTATTCAGGGAGATGCCACCCTAGAGGCAGAGAGGGCCCCTGCAATTCGGGAGACCGCAATTCCTTTTGCGGCTCTCCCTTCCGTCGTTCCTGATGGGATGCCTGACTGTGCGTTTCCGGAGCCAGTCGGGGGTCGAATATCGTTATACCTGGAAGCCTGGCAAAGCATCACCCAGGACCGATGGGTATTACGAATAATTTCCGGAGGTTATGTCATCCCCTTTTCGTCAGACCCCCCTCCAGTCAAAAAAATCCCGGACGTTCCACCCAGTCAAAAGGATCACGCAGCTTCAGAGGTTTCAAAGCTGCTAGGAAAGGGAGCCACCCAGCATTTCCCCTCAGACCAGATCGGATTAGGGACTTACTCAAGATTCTTTTTGGTGCTGAAAAGAACAGGGGACCTGAGACCCATATTAGATCTCAGCAAACTGAACAACTATGTACAAAAGTCCAAGTTCTATATGGTCACACTACATTCGATTCTCCCATTGTTGGGAGAAGAAGTATGAATGTGCTCCATCGACCTAAAGGATGCTTACTACCATGTCAAAATGGACAGAGCATCCAGGAGTCACCTACACTTCTGGCTGGGAACCAGTCATTTCCAGTTTCGAGCCCTGCCCTTTGGTCTCACCACAGCCCCCAGGGTGTTCACCAAGTGTATGGCGGTGGTGACAGCTCACTTGAGACGTCTTGAATTCCAAGTGTTTCTGTACCTGGACGACTGGCTCCTTACCGCCCCCACCAGGCATCTACTAATTCAAACCAGGGACGCTACCATCACTCTCTGTCAACAATTGGGTATAACACTGAATTGGAAAAAATCTGCCTTGTTGCCCTCACAGCGTGTCATTTTTATAGGTGCAGAGTTAGGCACCGTTCAAATGTGAGCCTTTCTACCGCAGGAAAGAATCAGAGTCTTACAGCAACAGGTGCACGCCCTGCTTCCCCTGAGAAAAGTGAAGGCAAGATTGTTTCTTCAACTCCTGGGGACTATGGCAGCAACAATTATGTTGGTCCCTCTAGTGAGATTGCACATGAGGCTCCTTCAATGGCTCCTCTTTGCTCAATGGTCTCTCTCCAAAAACTTCCTCTTTCCCACCCTATTTTGCTCACGGACAGATGCAAACAGGATCTCAGTTGGTGGCTTTCCACCAACAATCTGGACAGGGGAAAACCTTTCGTTCCACCAACCCTGGTTGCCACAGTGACCACGGACGCCTCTCAGATTGGGGGGGGGGCATTATCTCGGCAGGACAGTCCAAGGCATGTGGCAAGATCATGAGATACATTTGCATATCAGCGTTCTAGAGATGAGGGCGGTGCTACTTGCGTTGCAGGCACTTCAGAGCTTTCTACCTCCAGGGACTATTGCAATACACTCGGACAACATGTCAGTGGTGTGGTATCTGAACAAACAGGGGAGAACCAGATCATACCCCCTGTGCAGAGAGGCCATGCGAGTGTGGCAGTGGGCAGTATCTTCCCAGTGGTTTCTGGTGGCAACGCACATTCTGGGGAAGTCCAACGTGATAGTGGACAGGCTAAGCAGAGCTATTCTGATGCCTTATGAGTGGTCCCTGAATTGTCTAGTTGCAGGACGAATCTTCAGCAGATGGTGTCAGCCTTGCTGTAACCTTTTTGCCAGCCCCCTCAATGCCAAATGCAGCAGCTACTTCACGCTGATTCCCCCACAGGGGGAGTCACCCAGGGATGCTCTAGTTCACGACTGGCCCTCCTGTCTGCTTTATGCTTTCCCTTGCTATCAAAAGTGATTCAGAAAGCGCAATCCTTGGGAAGCAGAATGATTCTGATTGCTCCACACTGGCCTCGTCAAGTCTGGTTCCCCTTTCTCCACCCCTACATTGTGGACACACCTTGGATTCTGGACCCACAACCAGATTTACTGACACACATGTCAGGACAGTTCCACCCCTCTCTGCGGACCCTCCGGTTGACAGCCTGGCTACTCCACTTCCGTCGTTCTGGCTACTCCACTTCCGTCGTTAGTTAGGCTTCATCACTTTTCACCTGAGGTAGTTCATATTTTACCTTCCTCTCATAAGCCCTCTACTAGGAAGATTTATTCTAGCAAATGGAAGAGGTTTTCTATTTGGGCTCATACCCAAGGAATTGACCCTTACACAGCCACAGTTGCTTCAGTCTTGGAGTTTTTGTCTATGCTTTTCCATCAAGGCTCAGCGTCAGCTACCATTAAAGTTCAATTGGCAGTGATTTCTAATATTCGTGTTGCTAATGAGCCTAGTCTGATGTCTCACAGACTCTGTAAGGCTTTCCTGAAGGGCACTCTATTACTCCGTCCTCTGGTCTCAGAACCTATCATGCCCTGGGATCTAAATTTTGTCCTGCAAGCCCTTACTTCACCACCCTTCGAGCCTGCAGCTACCTGTGACTTAAAATTCTTGACTTGGAAAACTGCCTTTTTAATAGCTATCACTTCAACCAGGCGAGTTTCAGAAATTCAAGCCCTTTCTATAAAACCTCCATACTTGATCTTTCATAAGGACAGGGTTTCTCTTAGACCAAACCCTTCCTTTCTTCCTAAAGTGGCATCCATATCTAATCTTAATCAATCTATTGAGTTGCCGAGTTGCCAGTATTTTTTCCCCATTTTTCAAACAAGGCAGAATTTAAATTTCATCAACTTGATGTACACAGACAGTTACGTTTCTATCTGCACAGAACTAAAGATCTCCAAAAATCTGATCAACTATTTGTCTCCTTTTCGGAAAACAAAATTGGGTCTCATGTCTCCAAAGTCACCCTATCCAGATGGATTTCCAGTTGCATCTCTTTCGCTTATTCTGCAGGAGAGAAAGACCTACCGTTTCCGGTCAAGGCTCACTCTACTCGGGCTGTATCTACATCTACAGCCTATCAAGCCAGATTGTCTATGGATGATATTTGTGCGGTAGCTACTTGGGCTTCTCCTCACACATTTGTTACTCATTACAAGTTGGACATGGTATCTAGGGGCAGGTCTTCCTTTGGTTCCACAGTAGTCAGGAGTATCTTCCAGTGAGCCTCCCAGGATGTAGGTGCTAGGGACGCTGTTCCACAGGTAAGAATGTAGGCAAGATTGGACTACATAACATCAAGAAATTATGTACTCACCATAACGTTCGATGTATGTAGTCCATCTCGCCTCACATTCTTACTTACCCTCCCACCTTCCCCCTTCCTGGAGGATCTGGAGGTTAGGTCTGATTTACAGAGTTCCCTTCACTTTTAGCTTATTCTTCTTTACCTGGATGTTGTTATGCATGTGGTATGAATGAGTGTTCGCAGCAAACTAGTTCTGGGGATATGGAGCAGTGCAGCATGGGATACCTGTTTACCCCAGCCAATAGAAGACTTCGAGCTAAAAACGTATGGCCGAGTTGGAGCCGACATTCGGCTCCGAACCCATGGGTAAGAATGTGAGGCGAGATGGACTACATACATCAAATGTTATGGTGAGTACATAACTTCTTGTTTTGCCACTTTTGTCATAAAGTTGTTTCAGTTTTAGCTGTCTTCTCAGAAAGTGATGTGTAGCTTGGATTCTGCTTTCTAAAACTAGCAATGGAAAATGTGCTAGGAGCTTTGATTGCTACTAACAGTCCTTTTGACTTGATGCATTTTTGTAGAGTATTCTCTATAGTTTGAATCAGCTTGCCTACTGGCCTTGCAGATACATTGGACTCAACATATTTAAATTCCAATTTTTGGAAATTTCTGAATTCCTGGTGTATAGGGTGGGATGGTGGTCTAATGGTTAAGGTGTTTGCCTTACAAACACAAGGTGCAGAGTTTGAATCTCACAAGGGATAATTGGCTAGGCTTAAAATGGCCTGCAAGGGCAGTTAGCCTAGTACTTAACCTATGAATATTAACCTATGAAACTGTAGACCACTGTATGGCATCACTTACTCCTGTATTCCATTTTGGCAAATCTTTATTTAGTTTTATTTCTTAACCAGCTTGGTGCATTTATCTGATGAGCCTTCAGTCATGATCTGGGCTCAGAGAGCAGAAAATCTGCAACAAATTAAAACATACATACTGCAGAGCATAAACTACTTGTACAGAAGTAAAGATGCAGTAGTAACAGTTATAAAATGACAACACATTATTTTCTGTATTTATATTATTTCCAATATATAAACAATGCAAAGACTTAAACCTCGACACGGCTATTAATAGGACGTGCTGGAGGGATAGATTCATCACCCAAAGACTCCCTATGCTGTGGAATAAAATTTGACCAATGGATGGGAGATCGCAGATATAGGATTACCTCAGTGTCACTGCTCAACAGAGGCACAGCAAAATAATGGGTATAGTTCCCCATACTAAAGGGGTGGCGTAAGCCACAAAACTATGCTAGGCTTTGTAAATGATGAACCTATGAACTACTGCAGAGCATAAACTACTTGTACAGAAGTAAAGATGCAGTAGTAACAGTTATAAAATGACAACACATTATTTTCTGTATTTATATTATTTGCATTGTTTATATATTGGAGAAGTTCTACACTTAAATGTTAAATTTACAATGAAGCTAAGCTTTACCCACTGTTTCTAAAATGGGTACAAAAGGCGGACCTCTTTACCTCTTAGTACAAGAAATCTCAACAAAGCCAAAAATAGGGACAGATTTTAAATATTGCTCTTATAAACGTACAAAGTTGGCAGAATCAAATGGTTTGTACTAGCATGCATTTTCTGGTGGATATGAAGCCTGATCGTCCAATGTCTGGCATTATTTAATTGCTTCAATGAATTGCCAGAAAGCCAGAACATTTTATGAGGTTCAGACCAAAAAGTGTGACAATATAGGAGGTACTGCCAGCCATGCCAGGGAGAAGTAGGGCAGTGGATGTATGACTTTACAGTGTTTTAAGTTAACACCAGAGGCCTACAGAAAAAAATGTTTTGTGAGTATAGACGCAAGGCAGACAAAAGTGTATGTGATTATATTGCTGAACTAAGCATTTATTTTCATAGGTGGGTGAGTGGGTGTCATGTCACCACTTTTCAAGGGCTGGCTGACCTTTTGGTGAGGGAACAAGCCCTTAGCGCATTGCATGAGGACGTAATCTGGTTGGCAGATAGGGAATGCAACCCTGCAGATGAGTTGGGGAAAAAAGGAGACCTATACCTAGCAAGCAGGGCATAACTGTACAGGAAAGGGATACCCAATGCTACACATGGTTATAAGAGAACCTGTGGTGGACAGTCTAAACCGCCCCAACAGAGTCCGCCAGTAACAAGGGAGGCCACTAGTTCAGGTACATGGCCAGGGTCAAGGGTTAAATGTTTTAACTATAACCATGTAACCAGTGGGGCCATGGAGCATATAGATGTCCACGGAGGCAAGGTGGGGAACAAAAGGTGGGGGAGCCAGCAAGTAGGAATAACAGAATGGCAGTGATAAGTTGTCTGGAGACAACAGTGGTACCAAACTATCAGCAGAGTTTATATCAGATCTTGGTAGATGGAAATCAGGCCACTGCCAAGAGAGGCACAGCCTGTGATATAATCATTGTGAAGCCTGCAGTGGTTAAAGAGGAGCAGTACTTGCTTGGGCAGTCCACTCCAGTCAGAGCTTTAGGAGGGATCCAATTCCAAATGCCTTTGGCTAGGGCTAACCTTGACTGGGAGTGTGGAAAAGAAAGCAAGCAAGTAGGTGTGTTTGAGGATATCCTTGCAGATGTCTTGACTGGGAATGATTTTGTTAATGCAGTACCTTGTGTGCATACATTGACATTTAGTTAGGCTTGGAGACAGGCATGTAGGTCTGGTAGCCTGGGGGGAACCAAGACAGACCCCACACCTGAAGCCAGGACTGGTGATGCAGCTACTTAAGCAAGGGAGCTACCCTGTAGCAGTGAGACTGAAGGTGAGCCACAACTGCTGGTGGGTACTGATGTTCCCTTGGACAGAGAGACTGCAAGGGCAGAGGTGAGTAGTAGTACCAAGGCTGACAGTGAGGCACTGCTGTGAGAAGAGACCAGACATCCTGTGGAAGGGGAGCTGGGAAGGGTTACAAAGAGAGAGCTGAGACAGGCTCAGCTCTCAGACACTACAGACTTGAGGGAGGTAGCTAAGGAGGCACCTGATTCTCAAGGAAAAGGAGAATCTGTATACTGGAACAAAGGGTTAGTGTATAGAGCGGACTCCTGAGGGAGGGCTAGAAAGTGAGACAATACAGCAGTTGGTAGTTCCCAGAGCCTACCATCTGGCACTTCTAGCCATAGCCTATGACATTCCCTTTGTAGGTCATATAGGCATAAAGCAGACCAAGAGACATATTATGCCGAACTTTTATTAGCCTGGGATTTCTAGGGATGTAACAGGATCCTGCAGGACCTATGAGCAGTACCAAAAAGTAGGCAAGGCCGGATTCAAGGCTCCTTTGATGCCTTTGCCTGTGATAGAGGAGCCCCCACATTGTCGGGTGCGGGGGGCGTAGCTCTCCGCTTAGTTTGGGTATATATTGTCTTCTGGAAAGAGTTAGTCATTGGTATTGTAAGTATGAATGTCTATGGTTTAAAATGTATCGTTTTAAAGATTTTGGTGAAATATAATATAAAACCAAACTAGGTGGGGGAGGCTATGCCCCCCACATACCCCTAACTATATATACTAACTCCAGGATCGCACTACAGCGGGGAAAAGGGCATATACCTTTTACTTGCCTTACAGTACTCTACACAGTGCCAGTACTTCACTTCAGTGAAATGAGATTCGGTGAAATGAGTTTTCAGTAATTTGAGCTTTCAGCGATTTGGTCAGGGTGAATTCAAATTCAGTGAAATGAGCTTTCAATGAAACAAAGTCGATCCATCTATCTATATATTTCTGTCTGACTGTCTATCTCTCTATCTGCCTGTCTGTATGTTTGTGATGGTGGTCGATGTCTGTGATGGAAAGTATGAGAAGGAAAAGAAACATGACTGGCTGTGGTGTGGGGATGTTGGGGGTGTAGTTATTGTATGTTGTATTTATGTGCCAGTAGGGTGATCCTGCAGAACACCGTTGTTTTCATTTTTGTTTTAATTATTTTTAACTTTATTTTTTTACACTTTTAATACAACATCAGTGAAGTACGCACTAACATTTCTGATGCTCGCCAGTGTTGTGCTTGAAAATGAAAGAAGGGCATTCTTGTTTCACAACCAGAAATGCCACTCCACACATTTGCATCATCACTTTGCAACACATACCAGAGAAGAAAGTAGTATGGATGCACATGATCACAGTGGGCGACAGTAATTAGAAAAAGTAATTTTTCTGGATTCAAAACAGGATCATTTGTAAAAATTTGGATGCTCTAAAGAGAAGAGGAATTAAGGTCAGCAGGACTAAGACAGAATATATGTGTGTGAATGAGAGGGAGGATAGAGGAATGGTGAGGATGCAGGGAGTAGAGGTGGCGAAGGTGGATGAGTTTAAATACTTGGGATCAACAGTTCAGAGTAATGGTGAGTGTGGAAGAGAGGTAAGGAAGAGGGTACAGGCAGGATAGAGTGGGTGGAGAAGAGTATCAGAAATGATTTGTGACAGACGAGTACCAGTAAGAGTGAAAGGGAAGGTCTACAAGAGGGTAGTGAGACCAGTTATGTTATATGGGTTGGAGACAGTGGCACTGACAAAAAGGCACGAGTCAGAGCTGGGCGTGGCAGAGTTAAAGATGTTAAGATTTGCACTGGGTGTGACGAGGGTGGACAGGATTAGGAATAAGTATATTAGAGGGTCAGCCCAGGTTGGAAGGTTTGGAGACAAATCCAGAGAGGCAAGATTATGTTGGTTTGGACATGTGCTGAGGAGGGATGCAGAGTATATTGGGAAAAAGATGCTAAGGATGAAGCATGCCAGGTAACAGGAAAAGAGGAAGGCCTAAGATAAGGTTTATGGATGTGGTGAGAGAGGACATGCAGGTGGTTGGTGTGACAGAGCAAGATGCAGAGGACAGGAAGAAATGGAAACAGATGATCCACTGTGGCAACCCCTAACAGGAGCAGCTGAGAGAAGAAGAAAAAGATTGCAATCGGAACACCAGCAGAGCAAGACAAGAACCACAGGAAGCCTCAGAAGAGGTAGGTGTTCCGATTGCACTTGATCTTAAAGTGATGCTTATCATCACATTACCATTCAGGCGTTTCTTTTGATTTTCTGCATCTGTGTCACATTATCAGTACTCTGTCTTATCCTTTGAACTTTTCAATGTACCAGTGGTATTTACAAAGTTTCTGGCTCCAGTAATTGCTTTTTGCAGACTTCAAAGTATTCATATCTTTCTATATTGGGATGATTTTCTTTTCTTTACACTCTTTTTCCAGTTGTCAAGAGTCTTTAGAAAACCCAGACTGAGAAGAAGGTCATTAATCAGCTTACACAAATCTGGTCTCATCCCTTCTCAGAGAATTGTTTTCCTGAAATGTCTATTATATTTTGCCCTAGGAAGAGCCTTTCTCCCTCCAAACAAAGTTAAGATGTCCCAGCTGTTCTTCCTGAGTTTTTCCAATCAGAGACAGATATCTGTGAGGGAATTTCTCAGAATTTCTTGGAACATGGCATCTGCGATTCTCACGCTTCCCTGGTCAAGTCTTTACATGAAAAGAATCCTGTAGTATTTCATGTCACTCTGGACTCAACATATTCTACTTTTATCTTTTCAGATCCCTGTTTTGGGGGTTGAAAGAAGGGAGGCTCTCTGGTAGGTAGACCAGATCTCTCTCAGTCCAGGTCTCCCCTTCTGACTCCTCTCCAATCTGTCCGCAACAAACAGGAGTCACAGTAAAGCAAAACCCATACCAAACAATAACATAAAAAACAAGCTCAGCAACGTACTTTACATACAGATTTAATGGAATACCATAAAGCAAAGCTTTCAGGTTCACAAACCCTTCATCAGTGCAAGACTGCTGAACCCATGGATGTCCACAGGTAGCTCGGATATTACCTAGACAAAACCTAAGCCTTTTGGAAAGTTGACCAAATGTTTGTCTCCTATGAAGGTAAGAGTAAGGGACATCCAGTGCCAAATAAAACCATTTCCAGATGGTTGCCTCATGCTATTGCTTTTTGTTATAGTCACCATAATAACTCACTTCCAGACATGGTTAGGGACAATTCTACTAAAGCTTTGGCTTCTTCAGTGGCTTTCTGGAAAAGGATGGACTCAAGTATTCTAGAGGCAGCAACTTGGTCCTGTCAGGTGTATAGCAAGCAAATTCCATTTTGTACTCGCAAGGTCTTAGTGCTACCTGCCTTAAACACCTATCATTTAGAAATGGGCACAAATCTCAAAATGCTAACCCATCCAGCACTAAATAAATGTAAGTAACATTTTCAGTTTTTCCCCCTAAAAACTATTAAAAACATTGTTTTTAGGTTAACATTATTGCACTTGTTAAAGGCATTCATTTAGACAATTGTATGACCTGAAAAAAAAAAACATGTTGATGTGATGTTCAGAAAAAAAGTACTCAGTCAAGTACAAAGAATATGCCTGGCTACACTGTTGGACTCTGTGTAAATACTTTTACAAAGCACTACAAACTGGATTTCTTTTCCAGGTCCAGAACAGGCTTTGCTAGGACCATTTAAAAGAGGCTCTTAGTCTTAGTTTTCTTTTCTTCCTTTCCCTGTCTTCATTTCTAAGCTATGGTAATCTACCCAAATAACTTGAGCTACTGCAATAGTGATATAATGTTGAACATAGTATATTTGTGTAAGTAAACTTACCATAACAGTAAGTGTTCTAATAGATCACTGTTGCAGTAGCCACCCCTCCTCCCAGTCTCCTTCTGGTTTGACTTTTTTTTGGCATTGCCAGCGTGTGGCTGTATATACCCTTGTGTATATTTCATAGTATTGTTACTTTCAGGGCTCTTGCCTCCTTTTCTGAGGCAGTGAAGCTCTGAATATTTTGGCACTCTAACTGTCCTTTTATACAGATTATCTTCAGAGATCCATATATTTAGAGCAAGTGGGTAGGCACAAATAGCTTAAGCTACTGCAACAGTGATATATTTGAATGTCTTCTGCTATGGTAACTTTACTTGCATAGATGTACATTCTTTTTTAATGATTGATATGTCCCAGTTGCCTCAGCATTAGATTGTCTTGCCTGCCTGCTAACTTTAAGTATAATAGTGCTGATTTTTATACAAATAAATAATATCCTGTGCGAAAGTCAGCAGCAAGTATTCTTGTGGCAGTTAAATTCCCCAATATCAGCCTTCATTGTTTGTTCTACTTGAAGTTAGAAAAATATACTAAAATGTTAAAACTATGTGCTTTCTCTAATAGTACAGAAGATGCCCTCAAAAAAAAAAACTTTAGTCAGAAGACTGAAACTTTTACTAGTCTTTGATGAGCATAAGAAATTGCAAGATATTTCTTCTGCTATCCTTCCTTCTCCCGAGTCAAATTTTGTATCTAAAACATGCCAAACATCAAGAAAAACTTAAGGGGTATTCAGAAATGCATTAAAAAAACTTGTATCTGTAATGCCACTTGAAACTGAACAGGCAGACTTTGGGTACTTCTGAGCCTATTCTTCTGAGTAGTAATCCTCCTTGAGTAGATACTAAAGTCACAGCAAGCCATGGCTTGTCCACCCATTGTCAGAACTGAGATACTCTCATGCCCTCACCACCACCACCACCACCACAACCAACCTGTATTTTCTTTTTCTTTTTTCTTATTTTATTTTTATTCATCTGATAACTTGGTAAGCCTACTGGACATGTGTTCTTTTTCTAGACTGACCCAGAAACACTGTCTGTATAAGTAACTTGTTCCATGTCCAACATCATTAGCAGTTCAGAGCATTAATCCTTTGCACTAACTTCCAGATAGGGGGATCCAGGGGGGAGGAGACTGTTGGCTTCTGCCTAAAAGATCTTAAATCTTCTACACTAACTGCAGCACAAAAAAAAAAATCGAAGAAAGAGGGGACCTTTGTTGTAGCTTATATGTCTGAAATGTTTTAAATCTAAGAGGATGCAAGAATGGCTTTTCTTTAGATTGGCTGAAAGAAAATCTCCTTCCCAGAATATTTGTCCCCAGATGTACAGCTCAGGCCTTCAATCCTCAGCTGTTATGACTCTTAAATTCACTAGTATTTATTGTGCTCTGTACTTCCCTTTCCAACTGTAATGATGGTGATAGCCAGGACAGGGATATTGTTGGGGCAGATGCCAGGTCCAGAACCAACTTTATGTTACATAGAGGCGATATCTGGCTCCTAAGTGATAAAAGATTATGTAATCAAAGATTAGGCATCAGTCCGTTACACACACTGCCAGTGACAGTAGGCTGTTGTGTTTACTGGCTGTATGATGATCACAAAGTAATATTTTGACTAAGTATCCAAGGCTGCATCAGACTTCAGGACTGATCCCACAAAATCTACCTCTGACAAAGCTGCTGAAAAGTAACACAAAAGAGACCCTACATCTTCATCTCTTTCAGATTCTGAAGGTAAGAGAGAGGACCGTGACTTTACTTGTTGTGTGTCTTCCCCTTTATGATAAGATATGGATAATAACAATGCTAAGGTTTTTATGTGGGTTTCCCCCAGAAGATTTTTGGGTATATAGTAATATTAATGAAACACAGATATGTAAAGCTCCTGATGTTTAGTCAGTCTAGGCCTCTAACCATACCTTCCTTTTTAGACTAAATATCAAATAGGTGTAAGGTAACAAACATATTTATTACACAAAGCATGTGTGTGATGCAAACCTTCATCACCTTCAAAAACATTAGAATTATACTACAAAACAATTTTACATTTCAAATCATGTAATAGTTTCATCAAAACTCTCATGTCTCATGCCTAATCCCTGCCTCAATTCAAACAAAAAATTAAACTATACTTCCAAAATCATTGGCTTTGTTCCCCTGAATACACCCACTTTAACTTTTTTCTCTTACTCTGTTTCTCCTTATTCTTTTCTCTCCCTTTTTCATTCTCATCCTCTTCTTTTTTAAATATGTACATGTTATATTTCAATTGCTAACACATTTAACATGACACACTTTGCATTTGTGTCTCTTTTGATTCTTTTTATTTTTATTTTTTTTTTTTATATAATTCAGATTTGGTGAAATTATCTGTATTATAGATAATTTCACCAAATCTGAATTATGTGAAATTATCTGTATTATTATGTATTTATTTATTTATTTGACATTTGTTTGCAGGGATAGTCTGACTGGGTCACAGAACTCATTTTCAGTGGAGGCTCAGGGAGAAAAGCTCCACATTTAGATATTTAAGACAGTCAGCAGCCAGATTCAATCTTTTATAACATGCAGTTTAGTAAAGCTTTACAACATGTTCCACGAACAGGTTAGAAGCTTAAACAATGCAGAGTTAAATAAAATTCATTCCATAAGAATCACTGCAATAGATTTCTTGAAACGTTAGGAGATTGTATGTAGCAACATAATGATATGGCACTCCATTAAAATGCAGTGAAACTCCTGAAAGATGTAGATACAAAAGTAAAATTTTAGGTTAGCAGCACAGAGTGGATGAGGTTGGTCTAGGCTTGTCACCTGTAGAATTAAATATCATGTTCATAGGTTCATAGGGTCATACTAGGCTATCTGCCCGAGGGCATTTATAAGCCTAGCCCATAGTTTTGTGGCTTACGCCATCCTTTAGTTGGAGAAACTATGCCCTTTATTTTGCTGTGCCTCTGTCTAGCAGTGACACTGAGGTAACCCCTGGGGTGTATCTGCGATCCCCCATCCATTGGTCAAGATTCCTCTTGAACAAGGCCAGCGAGGTGCTCTGCCTCACATAGATGGGTATTTTGTTCCACAGCATAGGAAGTCTTTGGGTGATGAATCTATCCCTCCAGCACGTCCTATTAATAACCGTGTCGAGGTTTAAGTCTCCTAGCCCTTGTGGCTCTGAGGGATCTAGATTTTTTGAGATGAAGCATGTTCATCAAATCTGGGTTTGACATGGCCTTGTATGTCAGGCATAGGTCACCTCTGAGCAGCGGTAAGCAACTGAATATAACTGGAGTTCTTTCAGTCGGGCAGCATAAGACAGATTTTTGAGACCCTTTATCCTTTTGGTGAGGAACTTTTGTGGCCTCTCCAGCTGCTGCAAGTGTCGGGTCAGATACATTCTGAATGGGGCATTCTGTCATTGGTCTGATGAGTGATGAGTATAGGGAGACTATGACTTCCCTTGATCTAGATGTGAATCCCTTCATGATAAGGTGGGCAATGTAGAAGGTCTTCCTAACTACTTTAGCAATATGGGTGTCGAATGAAAGGCTACTGTCCACCTGGGTTCCCAGGTCCCTGATAACTTCTTCTGTGATCAGGGATTGCCTCCTATATGGTAGCTAGGGGTGACCTTATTTTTCCCGAAGGGTATGACTATGCATTTCTTGGCATTTAACTTTAGGCCATGGCTCTGGCACCAGTTATCCGTTTCTGTGAGACCCTTCTGAAGGATATCTGTGTCGGAAGTGCTATCAACTATGGCCTAGTTTGCAGTCATCTGCAAACTTTGTCAGCCATGACCCTCCTATGTTTGCTTGTACTTCAGAAAAGTAGATGCCAAACAAGAGTGGTCCCAGGACTGAGCCCTGTGGTACACCACTTGTGACAGGCTTTGAGTCTGACATGGCGCCAGCAACTCTGACCCTGTGGGTTCTGTCACTCAGCCAGTTTGCAATCCATCTTGTAATGTATGGGTTTACATTTAAGTTGATGAGTTTATCAATGATGCCAGAATGGGGTATTGTATCGAAAGCCTTCGCCAGGTCTAGGTAGGCTGTATGGACTGCCTTTCCTTCGTCAATGGCCTTGGTGACTGTTTGAAAAAGTCAACCAAGTTTAAGAGGCATGATCTGCCTTTGACAAAGCCAAACTGGGTTGGATCCAAAGTCTGCAAATTCCTATGTCTTTATTTATGAGATCCATTATGATCCTCTCCATGGCTTTGCGGATGCGGCTTGTCAAGCTGGTGGGCCGGTGATTTCCAGGGTCAGTGGAGGCACCGCCTTTGTGGAGTGGGACCACAGTCGCTGTGCACATCCGGAGGTGAGACTAAGATTAAACAGCTGTCCTAACTGTGGGTTTAATTCCTCATTGAGTTCATGGAGCACACAGCCTGGGACACCATCAGGTCCCATGGATGCTGTGTTCTTTGCCTTGGAGAGAGCAGTTCTCACCTGAGATGTTTGGCGGGCTACAATCATTTGGTATAGATATCTCTCCTTTAGGGGGGGTGGGGGGAGAAGTTTGCACTGAACCTGTCAGCCAGTATGTTGGCAATGTCTGTAGGATCAGTAATCTTCACATCATTTTGAACTAATTCTGAGCATATCTGGGAGTTTCCTCCTAGGTTTCTGACATAGCTGAAGAATGCCTTATGGTTGTCTTTAGAGTCCTTAGCTATTTTTTCTCAAAATTAGCTTTGGATGATTTTATGAGAGCTCTTAGCTTTTTACTTATAGTGATCAGCGGTGTCTTACCTTTTAAGGATTTTGCTCTATCTTGTAGTAGCTTTCTCCTTTTGTTGTAGAGTTTGTTTATGGCTGGGGTCCACCAGACTGGCTTGCCTTTGGTACAAAGAGTCTTTGTTTTGCTTGGGATTGCCTGATCCATGCAGCCCTGCAGGTGCTGGTAGAAGGCATTTGTAAGTGATTCAGCGGTTTGAGTAATGTTTACCGCCGGTTCAGGGGCCTTAAAGGAGACCACACTAGTCTTTAGAAGTGTGAAGTCGGCTTTCGAGAAGTTCTTTACTGTGGTCTTTTTTATTTCGCGTGCTGGTGGCATGAGGACCTCCAGCGAGATTAGTTTGTGATCTGATCTCACCAGTGAGGGGTATACTTCCGGTGTTGAACATTGTGCTCCCACGTTCGTGAATGATGAGATCAAGTATGTTTTCTCCTCTTGTGGGGATGGTGGCTAGTTGTTCCATGGCATTTGAGTTTATGAATTCCAGGAACTTTTGGGCTAGAGTGTTTGGGCTTGAGTAGTGTTCCCAGTCTATATTAGGGTAGTTGAAGTCACCTAGTATGATGGTGTTCGGAGATACATTTATCCCCTCCAGTGTTTTCAGGAAGGCCATATGAGGTTCCTGAGTTTGCGAGGGTGGCCTGTGACATGCTACAAATTGCAGAGCAGTCTTGCCTATGGTTAATTGCACCTGGATGGTTTCCGATGCATCGTGCATTGCCACCAGTCTAGAGGTATGGGTGTCCTTGATGAATATGGATACCCCTCCTCCTTTCTTGGTATTGTCCGGGTTTTGGGGCAGGAACACATGATATGAGGTATAACCTGATAGTGCTGGGGTGCTCTCAGGAGCCTTGAACCAGGTTTCTGTCACAGCACAGACATCGATGTTCTCCATACTGAGAAGGGCCTCGAGTGCGTGCATCTTGAGGTTGAGACTTCTGGCATTGAGCAGCATTACCCTTAGTTTTTTTTCTTTGTTGTGTTCTAGGGTGGTAGGTTTAGAATTTGAGCCTTGCCTAAAAAAGGCACTATGGGGGTGGCAAGAGCCTTTGCCAAAATCCGGAATCCCAGGGGTGACAAGTGCAAGCCGTCCCTTGCGAAGCAGCGTGGCTTGTCCAGCATGTCATCCCAGGCAGACAGACATTGGATCCCCTTTGAATGACACCAGAGTTTAAGCCAATTGTTAAAGCTGATCATCTTATCTCTGTATTGTGGCATCATTCTTGGTGAAGGTAGGATACTGCTCAAGGTCAGGGTCATACCTGCTTGGGCTACATAATCAGAGAGCTCCTCTATGTCTCTTTTCATGTAGTCCAAGGAGGTACGTCTCAGGTCGTTAACACCAGCGTGGACAATGATTGAGTCGTACTTGTACCTGCTGTTGAGAGACCTGAGTGCATGCGTTATGTGGCGGATTCTAGCACCCGACAGGCAGCTTACTGTGACCTTCTCCTTACTCAGTCTGGTGAGCGGGATGTCAGTGTGTCTGACTATGGAGTCACCAATGACTAGTGTATCTGGCATTGTGTTTGGCCTTAAGGGCTGTGACTGCTTGACACTCTGACTGTGTGGTCTATGTGTTGCAGGTGTTGTGTTCTGAGGTGGTAGTTGTTTGGGTGTCTGCTTTGGTGGTCACTGCTGTTCTGGTAGATTTTTGATCAGAGCCTCCGAGTATGTCTTTGTGTGTTTATGTATATGATTTGAGGTTGTGATGGTATTATGTGAGACTGGGTCTATGGTGTGTGTGGTTACCTTCTCCTCCTGTCTGGTCTTGCCAGTCCTATGTTGAGAGAGCTCAGCCTCCAGTTTGGCTGTATAGTTGCATCTCTCGCATGTATTTGTGTTTTGTGGGAGGAGGAGAGGGTTGTCTGTGTACATGAGGCAATTGTAACATTGCCTCAATATTCCCAGGTTCACCAGCTGAGCAGGAGAGGACATTAGCAACTGATCCCTCGACATGCTAAAGGGAATAGCCAGAAAAACTTTAAAAAGGTTTTGGGGGATGTGGGTGACCGAGAAATGGGGTTTGCTTTTTTGGGGTACTTTCTATAACAAGAGTGTTGTATCGAGGTGATAAGTACTGTAGGAGCAAGTGCTTGGCTATACAGATAGAGAAAGGTCTACTTGGGAGTCAAGTAGAGATAATTTATAGTTGTAGGATACACTAGATAGAACAGTAGTATACTTTGAGGAAGGTAGTTTTAAGGGAAAATTTGAAGAGTGGACTTTAGGTAGCCCTAACAGTTTAAATCTGATTAACCGGCGCTACCCTAGTGTGCAACAGTAGCAGTGCTTTATAGCAGGGGGCTGGAAAAAACAGGAAATGACCCAAAATGGCCAACAAATTACAAGTTGCTGCTTCTAACCACTCCTCTGAGGACAAACAAGCAGCTCAGTACTCCCCACTCCCACTGGTGAGTAAAGAAACTACCTCTGGCCACACAAGAAAATGGAGGAACACAGAAACCAAATACAAAGCCCAGGGATCAGCAAAATCTGATCACTGGAACAACTAGCTAGGAGAGTTCAGGAAAGGAGAAGTATTTTTTGTTTTTTTTTTGCAAACAGACAGAAAAAATGCAGTAAATGCTGTGTTTTCGACTAAATTGCTATCAAAGGCTGGTACACTTGAGTGTATTAGCCTGTTTGTTAAGCAATACTTTAGCCAACAAGTGCAAATCAACAATTTAAGTACACAAAAACAGGAAAATGAGGTAATAAAACAGTAATATAGTCACAAACAGTAGTCGAAAAGCTTAAAAGATCGAAAAATGCAAACTAAAAAGTTTAAAAAATACTTATAATCAAGAAAGTTGCTTTTTCTGCTCTCTGCTGGCTTAGGAACTCTGCAGGGGACCACGAGGAGCTATGCCAAGTTCTCTAATGCCAGAAAAGCCCACCAAAGCGTGCTTTATAGCAGGGGGCTGGAAAAACAGGAAATGACCCAAAATGGCCAACAAATTACAAGTTGCTGCTTCTAACCACTCCTCTGAGGACAAACAAGCAGCTCAGTACTCCCCACTCCCACTGGTGAGTAAAGAAACTACCTCTGGCCACACAAGAAAATGGAGGAACACAGAAACCAAATACAAAGCCCAGGGATCAGCAAAATCTGATCACTGGAACAACTAGCTAGGAAAGTTCAGGAAAGGAGAAGTATTTTTTTTTTTTTTGCAAACAGACAGAAAAAATGCAGTAAATGCTGTGTTTTCGACTAAATTGCTATCAAAGGCTGGTACACTTGAGTGTATTAGCCTGTTTGTTACTTTTAAGCAATACTTTAGCCAACAAGTGCAAATCAACAATTTAAGTACACAAAAACAGGAAAATGAGGTAATAAAACAGTAATATAGTCACAAACAGTATTCGAAAAGCTTAAAAGATCGAAAAATTCAAACTAAAAAGTTTAAAAAATACTTATGATCAAGAAAGTTGCTTTTCTGCTCTCTGCTGGCTTAGGAACTCTGCAGGGGACCACGAGGAGCTATGCCAAGTTCTCTAATGCCAGAAAAGCCCGCCAAAGCGTGCTTTATAGCAGGGGGCTGGAAAAAACAGGAAATGACCCAAAATGGCCAACAAATTACAAGTTGCTGCTTCTAACCACTCCTCTGAGGATAAACAAGCAGCTCAGTACTCCCCACTCCCACTGGTGAGTAAAGAAACTACCTCTGGCCACACAAGAAAATGGAGGAACACAGAAACCAAATACAAAGCCCAGGGATCAGCAAAATCTGATCACTGGAACAACTAGCTAGGAAAGTTCAGGAAAGGAGAAGTATTTTTTTGTTTTTTTGTTTTTTTTGCAAACAGACAGAAAAAATGCAGTAAATGCTGTGTTTTCGACTAAATTGCTATCAAAGGCTGGTACACTTGAGTGTATTAGCCTGTTTGTTACTTTTAAGCAATACTTTAGCCAACAAGTGCAAATCAACAATTTAAGCACACAAAAACAGGAAAATAAGGTAATAAAACAGTAATATAGGCACAAACAGTAGTCAAAAAGCTTAAAAGATCGAAAAATGCAAACTAAAAAGTTTAAAAAATACTTATGATCAAGAAAGTTGCTTTTTCTGCTCTCTGCTGGCTTAGGAACTCACTGGAAATGTGAATAGGCTCACTCTAAATCATATCAGAGATAACTAAATAGGTTCATGGGTAGGTACTAGGCTATCGGCCCAAGGACCTAAGTAGGCCTAGCCAACAAGGTTCCCTGGCTTACACCATCCAAGAAAGTTAATTTCCTGTGCCCCTGTCGAGCAGAGCCACAGAAGTGATCCCCGGGGTGTATTTCCTATTTCACATCCACTCATCAAAATTGTTCTTGAAGAGTGCTAATGAGGACCTTTGCTTGACATAGATGGGTAGCTTGTTCCAGAGTATAGAAAGTCTCTGGGACAGGAATCTATCCCTCCAGCATGTCCTGTTTATTGTGGTGACAAGGTTTAGGTCCCTAGAGTGTGTAGCTCGGAGGGATTGGGATTTCTTAAGGTATAGCATGTCCAACAGCTCTGGGTTTAACATAGCTTTATATGTTAGGCAGAGGTCTCCTTGAAGTAGGCGATATGCTACAGAGTAAAGCTGGAGTTTTTTGAGATGGTCATTGTAGGGCATCTGTTTGAGGCCAGTAATCCTCTGCTACAGATGTTTTGTGAGGTACATCCCAAAAGGGGCATTATGCTCTTTAATGGTTCTAATGAGTGCCGAGTAGAGGAGAACAATGACCTCTTTTTTCCTGGATGAGAACCCTTTTGTGATGAGGTGTGCCAGATAGAAGGATTTCCTGACTACTGTGGCGCTGTGATTATCAAAGGAGAGACTACTGTCCACCTGGGTCCCAAGGTCTCTTATCACAAATTTGGTGTTAAGCAGATTGCCGTTTATGTGGTAGTTCATGGGCACAGAGTTTTTACCAAAGGGGATGACAATGCACTTTTTGGCATTGAGCTTGAGGCCATGCCTCTGACACGAGGCATCTTTCTCAGTAAGGCCCTTCTGTAGAATGTTCACATCATTTGGGGACTCTACTATGGTTCCTAGTTTGCAGTCATCTGCGAACTTTGTTAGCCAGAGGCCTTCTGTGTTAGCCTGTACTTCAGAGAAGTAGATACCAAACAGGAGAGGTCCCAGGACTGAACCCTGTGGTACTCCACTTGTCACTGGTTTGAAGTCAGATTTGGAGTCTGCAACTTTTACAGTGTGGGTTCTGTCAGTGAGCCAGTTGGCAACCCATCTTGTGACGTAGAGATTTATACCTAGTTTACTGAGTTTAGCTACAATTCCAGAATGGGGGATGATGTCGAAAGCCTTGGCGAGGTCAAGATAGGCTGCGTGAACCACCTTACCCTCGTCTATGGCTTTGTTGACTGCCTCAAAGAAGTCGATCAGGTTCAGAAGGCAAGATCTGCCTTTCACAAGCCCGAACTGGGTGGGGTCCAGAGTTTGGAGGTTACCAATGTCTTTGTTTATGAATTCCATGGCCTTGCAGACCAGGCTCATCAGGCTAATAGGGCGATAGTTCCCAGGATCAGTGGTGGCTCCCCCTTTGTGTAGTGGGATAACTGTTACTGTGCACCTTTCAGTGGGCACAAAGCCTGACGTGAGGCTGTGATTGAACATGGTGCTTAGGTGGGGAGCCAGTTCGTTCTGAAGTTCATGTAAAACGCAGCCTGGGATGTTGTCCGGTCCCATGGATGCTGTGTTTTTGGTTTTAGAGAGTGCAGCTTTTACCTCCATAGATATGATTACATGGACTCTGCATTCTTCCTGTATAGATATGGGCCCTTTAGGGGGTGGAAGGGGGTAAAGTTAGCACTGAACCTATCTGCCAAGATGTTGGCAATATCAGTTGGTTCTGTAATTTTCATGCCGTTGTGCTGTAACTCATAGCATATCTGGGTGTTGCCATTGAGATTCTTGACATAGCTATAGAATGCTTTGTGGTTGCCCTTAGAATCAGTGGCTATTTTGTTTTTATAGCTAGCTTTGGAGGATCTTATAAGGGATCTCAGCTTCTTACTGAGGCCGACCATGGAGCTCCTCCACTCATGGGATTTTACTCTCTTTTGCAACAGTTTCTTCCTTTTGTTGTTGAGTTTGTTTATGGCAGGGGACCACCAGATTGGCTTCCTTTTTTGGCGTCTTGGTTCTGTTTTGGATAGCATGATCTATGCACTTGTGTAAGTGCTTATAGAGTGCATTTGTGTAGGATTCAGCAGTCGTAACTGTATTGTCCATCTGCATGGGTGTCATGAAGTTCACGTTTGTCTTAAGAAGCATGAAGTTGGCTTTGGAGAAAGTTTTTACCATGGTTTCCTTAATGGTGGGTGGGGGTGGGATGCGGATATCTAGGGTGATTAGGTTATGGTCGGATCTGTCCAACAAGGAGTTGATTTCAGGTGTGGAACACCGATCACTCTTGTTGGTAATGACTAGGTCTAGGATATTGTTGCCCCTGGTGGGGGTGTGGATAGGTTGATCCAGGGCACTGGAATTTATGAATTCCAGAAAGCGCTGAGCAAAGGAGTTGGCACATGAGTAGTTTTCCCAGTTAATGGTGGGGTAGTTGAAATCACCCATTATTAGGGTGTTTGGTTGAACCCTAATACTTTCCAGTATATCAAGAAAAGAGGAGTGGGAATCCTGGGGCATGGTGGGTGATCTGTAGCAAGCTACAATTTGGATTGCAGTTTTGAGAAGGAGAGTAATAACCTTGCAGTTTTAAAAGTACAGACTTAATGGGAGTTTAGAAAGACAGTACATAGTGGGGTAAAAATGAGATAAAGATGAGAGAATCAGAGTGATTGGAGAGCTTTTATAAGATATACAAGTAGTTTAAAAAGACAGAAGAAGAAAGGGCAGATTAACCTGGAGCTGTACATGTGCAGAGCCATGTCTTATTTAGGTGTTCTTTTAAAGAGGCATTGAATAGTGCCAGGCCTGGGATTGAGCTGGTGGCTAAGGGGAGGGAAATCCATATTTTTTTGACAGAGTATGAATATAGATACTGCCTTGATCTTTTAGAGGGTTTAGAAATTGCTAGCAGGTTTTTGTCCTCTGATCTAAGGGATCTGTTAGGTATGTAGGGTTTGACTAGGTTATATAGGGCAGGGCAAGCGGTGGGTTTGTAGATTAGGATGTGCATAATAGATAGCTGGATATATGCCAGTTGGTTGGGGAGTTCAACCCAGTTTAGTTTATGTAGTTTTTTACAGTGGTATGTGTGGTATTTGGAGCTTAAGGCAAACTTTGAGACTTTATTGTAGCATTGTTCCAATTTATAGTTTTGTAGATTGATGAGTATAGAAGCACCATGAAATAGGGTTGGGAGCAGGAAAGTTTTAGCCAGGGTAGCCTTGGTTGTGGTGGTTAAGAATTGCCTATTTTTGAAAAGAAGTCCTAATTTCTTGTGAATTTTCTTTATATTTTGTTGGCTGTGGAGGTTGAAGACAAGTATATTATCGATAATTTCTCCAAATAGTTTTGTTTCCTGTACTCTCATTGATAGTGTTATCAGCTGAGTAAATGAGAAATTGGTAAGAAACAAGGGTGGTGGTTTGGGGTGAGAGACTATATGTTTATTTTTTTTGGAGTGATTAAGAAAAACTTGAGCTTTTGTGAGCCAGGATTCAGTTACATTGAACGACTTTTGAGTGTTAGAGAGTAGTTCAGGGAGAGTGCTAGAGGTACAGATAATGGTGGAGTTAACTGCATATTGAATAAGGGTCCCAGGGGAGGAGGAAGTATGTAGGTTATTTGTGAATATATTAAATAGTAGGGGACCTAGGATGGAGCCTTGAGGAACTCCTGTAGGGTTATGGAGAAAGGGGGAAAGTTGTTTTGACTCTTTTTCCAGCTTGCTTTCTATCTTTTCGGTAACTTTGAAACCACTGTACTGTGGCCTGCCGCAGCCTAGGTTGTACAGTGTATTGAGGAGTAAGGGGAGAGAAACTGTGTTAAAGGTTTTAGGGAGGTCAAGGAATACTAAGTATACAAAGTTTCCCTCGTCTCTGGCTCTGTTTATGGTATCTGTAAAAGATATTAAAGCTGTGGGTATGCTATGGGTCGGAAGCCATGCTGTTTTTGAGTAATTAGATCATTCTACAATATGTGTTTTATTAATTGTTGGTGGATACACTTTTCAAGAATTTTGGATACAGGAGATAAAGTGGATATGGGGCGAAAATTTGATGTTTCGGTGGAATTGCCTCCTTTGTGAATGGGGGTGATATGAGATAATTTCCATATGGTAGAGACTAGAGATTCAGATAGAGATCTGTTTATGAGGATGCTGACTGGATAGGCTATTGAGTCAGTGGCAAGTTTAAGGTATTGTGGTGGGAGATTGCTGATGTGGAACAAGGTTTTAGTTTGAGTAGTATTTTTTTATTGATGCTGTGGATATGGGCTGAAATGAGAAAGGCATTTGGTTACCTATGCATTGGTTGTGTCTGTTGTTTTGTGCCAGGTCTGTGCTAGTTGATGAAGAGTTATTTGTGTTTGAGTTTGAGTGTGTTGGAGTTGTATGTTAGTAGTTCAGCTATGGATTTTATGAAGTGCTTATTAAAGTGTTTGGCTATAAGAGATGGGGGGGATTGGGTGATGGAGAGTGTTCTTTGTTTGTACCTAGGTTGAGAAGGGTTGATATTGTGTGCCAGAATGTTTGGGGGTTGTATTTGTGCTGCAGTTGAAGGTGCATTTGGTAGGATTTCTTATTTTTACTTATTAGTTTAGTTACATTGTTGTGGAGTGTTTTGAAATGGATGAGATTTTACGCTGTTTTATTTTGTTTCCAGGTTCTCCAGGCTTGGTCTCTCTATTTCATCTGGTTAACACAGACTTTGGTAATCCATGGAGTTGTCTTTTTTATTTGTTTTGTCCATACATGGGCTAGGGTATCAGTATATTTAAAAAGGAGGTATTGAAATAAAGGACAGCATCATTGAGAGGTAGTAGTTTTAAGATTATCCAGTTTATATTTTGGAGTAGGTAATTGCATTTTTGTTGACTGAAGCTAGATGTGTTTTGGACTAGTTTCAGGGTGTGCGTTTTTAGTTGGTGGGTGTGGGCTCTAATGGCAAATGTTGGAAGATGGTCAGTAAGTGAAATACCCAATTGGTTGGGTGAGATACTAAGATCCAGTCTAGTGTAGATTTCTGGGTGGAATCTTTGTTATAGAGAGCTGGGATTTGAATTAGTTTTGAGAAGCCATACAAGTTAATACTGTTATAGAGGGAGTCAGTTGCAGTGGAGGCCAATCATTATTCACATCACCTAGGATGATTGTCTCATGATTGATTTTTTTGGGATGCCAAAGATAATATATTTTCCAGGATGGGTATATTGTTTCCCAGTGGACTATATACTACTATGATATAGGTTATTTTTGTTTTATTCAGGTTCCGGAAGGATATGAGTAACTTGGCATAGGAAAAGGTGGGTATAATGTTTGTATAGGGTGTAATGTTGAATGCAGTAGGATATAGAAGGGCTGTCCCTCAGCCTTTCTTTTTAGGTCTATCTAGTCTAGTAATGGCAAAGCTGGGAAGTGTTATTTCAGTATCGTTTATGTTAAGGTGTAACCATGCTTCTGTCAGGGCTAATATATCAGGTTGGTTTTGATGTATCCAGGCGTGCAGTGGGGTTATCTTACTGCATATACTCCTTAGGTTTATTTTTACTGTATTTAGGATTTTAGCATCAACTTTATAGAGTATGGATTAGTAGTTGGGCCTGGGTTTGTATGTACATCTCCACTTTGTAGTAGAATAAAGATTAAAAGTTTGTACAGTGAGTTGTGCTTTGTTCTGGGGTTGGAAATATGGGTATAAAATGTGGTTTACTGGGTGTAGTGATTGCTAGTTAGGTGGTGGAGATGTATGGGAGGGTGTAATGAAAGAGCTGAGGAGAGATGTTTGAGAAGTTGCTTTGTTTTTGAGGGTAATTGGTGGTGGAGGTTACAGATGTGTGACAGCGTATGGGGGTTAGAACGGATAGTGTTGTAGTGAGGTTATGTATTACTAGTAATGAGGTTAGACAGGATAAGAGTATTATCTTAGATGGCATGATGGGTAAATAGTGATGTTGAGGAATTTGTGTAAGATGGGCTGTAATATTAGAGCTAGTGAGACGCTCAGGTCCAGCAGTTGTTGTAGTATTAAAGGAGGTTGTCTAATTAATTAGTGTATTGTTAAATTTATGGTTAGGGGAAGTAAATTGATAAGGAGGTGTTTGATTGGTTACTTGGATTGTGTGTATACAGGTATAACAGTTGGAGTAGTGGGGATTGGTGGGAAATGGGGGTAGGGAAGGGGAGCAAAGTGAGTTCGAGTGGGTTGAGCTGCCGAGGTTACAATCTCACAGAAAACTATCAGTAAGTATCTGCGGTTCTCAGACACAGTTTGGATTGGTTTATGTGTAGTGCTTATAGTATGCGGTACAAGAGAGTTTAGATTATAACAATTTGTGGCAGGTTCTGATTCTTTATATCTGTGAGAAGAAGCTGCTTGAATGCAAGTTTGTGGGGAAATATCTCAATTAGCTACATTTAGGGGTGACTGCTAGCTAGGGATATAATTACAATAAAAGATTACAGAGAGGAGTGCAGGGTTTTATTTTATGGTGATGTACTGGGATTCCTTGGATAAGTTACACTGTATGTAGCTTCAGATAAAAATGTACATATTTATCTGGGTCTGGAAGGCAATAGATAGACCAGTGCTTTAGCAAGAACACTGTTAACTGCTGCAATAGACAATCAGCTAATCAAAAATTGTGAGAAGTGTGGGGATATTAGTAAGAAATCAGAGGACAAACAATATATAAATAAGGTTTAAAGCTAATTGTTTTCCTGTCATGAATTTACAAATTAGTATTGTGCTGCATTTGAACAAGAGATGAGTGAATTGTTTTGTTGATATGTAGTATATACAAGATAAACATTTTGAAGATTTGTCTGAGTGTTTGTAAACGTGTTGAAATGTGCAGCAAACATTGTTTGTTAGCTTGAGCCACTGTGTGTTTTGATTTTATGTTATTTGACATGCCTTCTATATAGCGTCTGCCAGGGATTTTGTTGAGTGTTCCTGGATTTCAACCCATACTTAAGATGCTTTAGCTGAATTGGTAATAAATGCCTGTATGTGCGTGTGTGTGTGTGTGTGTGTGTTTGCATCCTGGAATATAGTGTCATTCTATTTGGGTATTTAGTGCCAGGGTAGATTTTGACTTTCCAGTGAACCTCCACTGCATAATGCAGGTATCAGAGAAAGAATCAATAGAAATGGTTTATTTTTTTTTTTTTTGTCACTTAGTACCACCTGCTTTGGAAACCTTTTGTAGATTTTTTATGAAGTTGCCTTTTGTAGTAGTAGAAGCTAAATTAGATGCCATGGCAGCTGCTCCCAAAAAAGACATTGAGTCCTACAGAGTAAATCCTAAGAAAATACAGTAGCTGACCTCACTGCTGTGATATTTGAGTTTCACAAAGAGTCTGGCACTATCCTTTCCACAAGAAGTTTACCATCTGACAAGTAAAGCAGAGTCTTATATAGACCTGGTAAGAAAATGTGTGCATCTGTCACACTGTGAGTATCAGGGCTCTTAATGGATTTACTTTGTAAAATAGTACCATTTCAATGTACTAAAACAAATGGATGACCTCACAAAAGGGATGTATGTTATCTCAGTTGCAGCCAAGTTGTCTAAAGTAAGTCAGACAGCTGACAAGATGGGTATACATATGGTGAGATAGGGTGCAGTGAATGCCTACTTTTTAAACAGTATGGCTTTGTCATTAATAGGCATGCTTGACTCAGAATGCAACCTTTCCTGAGAATATTCAGGTCATAAAGCTTAAACAGGATTAAGGCCTTTGTTGCCCCTCTGATGTCTCATTTTGATATTGATTGTAATAATCTGCATTTTTTTCACCTGGGCTGTGCTTGCATTTGGTCATAAACATACATGCAGATGTAAATAAATAACATCTCAAAAAGTTCGACAACAACTGGGCTAGAAAGGCAAATCAGTAGACAATATGAAACATATAATCTGATGTATTTTCCATTCTTTTTCAACCTGTGAGTTATCGGATCTGACTGATCCCATGCTGGCACTTTCAGAGTCTTCAGTCCAAGAGCTCTGCCACCTCTACCCACAATGCCCTGCTCTAACAACCTCTCCTCAGATCTCTATTGCTGGTCATGGTCGAGAACATACCTCTCAACCTCTTAGCACAAGAAATCGGGGCAAAGCCAAAAAGAATGGAGAAACAAAGTCTCAAAAATAGGAACAGATTTTAAATATTAATCTTATAAACTTAGAAAGTTGTTAGAATAAATGTTTTTGTGTTAGTTTGCATTTTCTGAATGACATGAAGATTGAAATTCGAATGTCTGTCATAATTAACTGACGTCAGTCCTCAGTGATTTGCCAGAAAAACCACACATTTTATGAGAAACAAAACAAAAATTTGAGTAAAAAATCTGGACATTCTGTAAAAATCTGAACATTTGATAGGTATGATTGAGAGATCCAGCAACCTTGTACTCTGTAGTTAGTTCGCATAGGGTTAAAGTAATTACTGAGATTTTTTTCTAGTCTGTCCTAGTTTTGGAGATATTTTTTTCCCATCTTTACTTTCCTTGTAGTCAAAGTCTGTTATGTGTTAGATAGTTTTTCTTCTTCCCTTCAACATGGAAAAAACGTCAGGACTTCAAAAATGTGTATCCTGTGGGCATATACTGCCACCACAAGACACCCATGGCAAATTTGTTTACTTTTTAGACATGGAATGCCAAACATGTGTCTCTTCTGGTGCCAAAGCCCTCATTGAAAGATGGGCCAAGCTTTTTGTCAAGGTTCTTCTTCATCTCCCAGCCGTAGCAAGAAACTAGAGAAAAGGGAGAAAGATAAGTCTAGGTACAAGGAGTCTAACTGTCATGGATAAGAGTGGGAAGAGTGCATATGCTCTTCCTCATCTACTGAGGGACAACTGGAGCCAAAAGTGCACTGCCCTTCAGTACCTTTGGCTTTGACCTCTTTGGGACCATCAGTGCTATTTCAGCCCAGATGACTAGTGCTGTTTGTCTTGGAGTCATGTAACTCCCTATCCTGAACATACTAAGTCTGTTTTTAGCTAAGGACCCTACTGCCACTTCATCAGTCTCCAGTCTCTTTTCTGTCCAATTACTCCAACAGAGTTTTCTCTGGGACCACCCCCCTCTCCTCCTCAGGTATGAACTTCTCTGTTTCACATTCGATCTTTGGATCCAATGATCATGAAGAAGTCGTGGCTTCCTCAGCTAGGTCTGCTAGGCCATGTAGAAGCCTCAAGCCATCAGATCTGGAGCAACTGATGTGATCCTTTCTTCAAGCCCAGATGCAGCTAGGTAACATTCCTGCCTCCTCAGCTACGAAGCCAGAGGTTTCAACTCCAAGTGCTACAGTTCCTCCACTGGTTCCTTCAGACCTGGGGTTGTCAGGCCTGACTATGTTTTCCTCTCCCTGGCAGCGCCGACAGCTTGGCCTCTTCAGTGAACAGCTCCATCCTTGGCATTCTCAACTCCAGTGCTGTCTGAGCTGAGTGCTCCTGAGAGCGTAGTGGTCAGCACCAGAGCCCTGAGGTCATGGTCGACCATCTGGGGCTTGGAGTCATCCCTGCCTCTGGCCACTTACACTCTCAACAGCTTGGCTCCAGTCTTGACTCCAGGGCACTGGTGGCTCACTTGGGTCTTCAGATCCAAGGACTTCTTGGGTCTGGCTTTCAACATCATGATGAAGAGCCCAGCATTTGGAAATGGGAGCTTTGGCAGATACATCAGATCAGTCCCAATCTCTCCAACAGTTTGCATCTGTGGATTTGCATCATTTGCTTCCTGGACAGTCTACATATTTAGGTCTCCAGAGTACACTGCATTCAGGGTCTTCCATCTCGTCTTAGTCTCCTCCCACTTCTCCACCTATGGAGGTGCATGGAAATAGCAAGTGTAAGAGCAAGTACTTGGATTCCTGCAAGGAATCCCTCACCAAGGACACTGACCTTGATGAAGGAGAGGGCTTCCCAAATGCCCACAAGACGAAGCCTCCTTTGGCAACTTGCTATAATTGTTGAAATAGCATGGCAGTCATGAAAAAGGACATTTATGAGAAGACTTCCTTGGCCATCAAGTCCAAAAGAGAATCTCAGGCTTTGGACTGCTTGGGAAAGCACATGTACTTTTCAACCATCATTGCCCCAGAACAGCAGCTGATCTTTAATATAATAAAATCTTCTGGATATCCAGGCAGTAGACCTTGATTCAAAAGCTGGAAAGGGAAAAGGATTTTATTAAAAAATGTTACTGGTCTCAAAGAAAGAAAAAGAATGGAGGCTCATCCTAGACCTTTCAAAATATGAAAACATTTACAAAATAAAGAAGTTGAAAATGTATTTATTATAAATAAATAAGATGAAGTTAAATTCTTAATCATGTTTATTCTGTTGTCTTTCTTGCAAGATGATGTCTTTCTGGTGACCCTGGCCATGCAGAGATGCTTAATTTCATCAACTAGACTTACACTCTCACAGGAGAGTTCTCTGGCTGTGTATGGGCATATCCATTTTCAAGTTGCTGCATTTCCTCCTGACCTTTCTATTACATCCTGAGTTTTAATAAAAGGTCTAGCCCTGTTTTTTCATTTTCAAGTTGCTGCATTTCCTCCTGACCTTTCTATTATATCCTGAGTTTTAATAAAAGGTCTAGCCCTGGTTTTTGTATGCCTGAGATTGAAGATAATTCATATTTATCCTTTCTTGTATGAAAGCCTGATTCCTGCAAAGTCTCAAGATGCCTTGCAATTTGTAGTGTAATGCACTCCTGTATTTTCTTTTTTTAAAACAAGAAACATCTTTATTAAATTATCATTTATGACATAGGCACTCATACATTTATATAAATGAAAACACACCATATTGACATAATCCCAGTTGCAAGTATTTTGTATCACAAACCATACCAACACCATTTCAGTTGCAAACATTATACATAACTTATAATCTGCCCAGTCATTATCAATTAAACATTACATAGCTCATTCAAATCTTGCTTTCTTTTAAACCTTATTCCTCCCCTGTATGTATTGCTCCCAGTTCCCATTTTTTCCTCTGTAATTTGCTCCTACCCTTTTCTAAAGAACTCAATTCCAGTTGTTTTATGTCTGTTACTATATTCATTACTTCTAGTACAGTTGGTTTAGACTTTGATTTCCATTTTCTAGTAATTACTTTATTGGCAGCCACCATAATTAGGCTCAGCAAGGCCTTACTATATGTCTAGGCAATTCTGATTCAGTATCATAGCTCAGAAAAATCATTTCCCTACTTACACCAATTTGCTCACCCACTATCTCTGATAGAGTAGTCTGCAGGGAATCTTTAAAGTCTACCAACTAATTACACTCCCAGAAAATATGTTTCCAGCTACCTCATTCTTCCCCGTCACACCTCCAACATTTGCTCTCTACTTGAGGAAAAATTCTCTGGAGTCAACTTGGGGTTTCAAAATGTGTGTGTAAACATTTTCAAGCAAAAATCTTAAATCTCCTAGATTCTGTTGCATATCTGGGAGGCAGACATATATCCTTCATTGTTTCTTTGCAAATTGCTTATCCTGTCTCTCTTCCCAATCCTTTCTAACCTCCTGTGATTGATTCTTATAGTTATCATGCAATATTTATATGCTCTAATCATTCCTTTTTTAACACCAACTTCTGTTCTAGATTCTACTAAAAACTTTACCAGTGCTGGTTTTTCATTTAGGACCCCCCTGTTTCTTTATCTTTCCTATACTCTGATATCAACCCTTGAGAGGAAAGGCAATCTCTAACCTACAGTCCAAATAAATTCTTAGCATCTTCCCATTCTGTTACCTTTCCCTCTCTAGTTATTTGCTTCCAGTACCTTGGTTCCTTTGCCACTTTTCTCCAATAAACTCCATCCCTCTCTTGCCTATTGTGTGTGTCCCCAATTGCAGTAATCCCTATCAGCAGAATCTCCTTTCTCCATTCCCGTGTTAGTTTAGTTCTGAGAATACTTTCTGCCACTTTATAAATATAATATTCTGTATGACTATTGTTATTCTCTTAAAGGTCTGCATCCAAAATCCCAGTCTCTCCTTGTTTCTTGACCTTCCCCCCATTTCATCATCATCCCTTTCCACTTTGAGTTATAGGTTTCTGCTTTTGCTGTGTATAGGAGCCTTAACTGTGTAGCTCTGAAATACCCCTTCAATCAGCTTGGGCAATACCAATCTACTTTGTTCTGTTGGAAGAATCAGCTTATTCCACTTGGCTTTTACCATCTTCCCCTCCTAGATAAAATCCTTCAGCTCTTTATTAATTGCTTCCACAACTTCTCCTCTGGTTGATAAAAATATGCCTGACCTGTGTACAAGACTAAAGGTACTAAAAATATTTTAACTGCTTGTATCTTATTATCCATATCCATATAACAGAGCTTCTAATTTCTCAGTTTTTGTATTATCTTTTGTTTAGTCTCTTCCCACATATCCTTAGCAGCCACACAGGAATCATTTTAATCTAAACTCCTACATACTTCATTTTATCATGTTCCCATAAATAAGGATATTGCTGAACAAATTTGTGTGTAGGTACATAATTTCCTCTATTGCGTTTGTTTTAGCTTCATTAATTTTGTATCCAGAAAAGATTTGAAATTGTCCCAGAATGTTCCACAACACTGTAATGTCCTTTTCTGGTTTTATCAGGTATAAAATAATATTTTTGGCAAATAGAGCCAGCTTTTCTTGACTACCATACCAATTATATCCTTGAATTTCTGAGTCCCTTATTTTGTTTGCCAGTGGTTCTAAATGTAAAGTAAATACAAAAGGGAAAGAGGGACACCCCTGCCTGGTTCCTCTGCCCAAGTGAAAATTATCAGAAAGGAATCCAGCCACTTTAATTTTTGCCTATGATCCCCATATAGCCTTCTAATCATCCTTAAAATGTATCAGGTAATGCAAATGCTTCCAATGCCCTGCTCATAAAGTCCCAGCCTTCTCTGTCAAATGGTTTCTGTGTATCAAATCTAACCTTGGCATATTTAATTCTTCCATAAACATTTCCATTTGCACCTTTTCTTGATTTCCATATTTCTCTGCCTTATACGGGCTTTCATAGAATTTCTGAAATATTTCTAATACTTCTGCAGGATCTGTTGTTATCTTCCTTGATGTAGGCTGTCTAAGCTTGACAACAGCCCCTTCTGCTTTCTTTTGCCCGAGTAGTTGTGCTAAAAGTTTTTGTGCTCTAGAGTTATCATCAAAAAACTCTTGCTTAACAGCAATATTTCTGAATTCATGCATATTGTTGAAGAAATTCTATATTTTCTGTTTAGCATTCTACAATTGGTCTTCTTCTTCTTCTGTGAGATTCCCCCTGTTTTGCAATACTTTAACATTTGTCAGTCCCTCTAAATAATTCTTGTTACTTCTTAATCATATCTCCCTTTCTTTTATTTCCACCCTATTTTTAAACTCCACTTTAATTTGATCCCACTTCCTAGCTATATTTTCAGAAGAAATTTCTATCTTCTCTAATAGCTCCTGAATAATTTCCACTAAGCATTCCCTAAATTCCTCTCTTTTCAGCAGATTGGTGGGAAAGCACCAGCATCTCATTTTTATTTCATTAACCTGTGTTTTTATTTTAGTTATTATTGACGCATGATCTGAAATAGTTATTGTGCATGTATCGAAACCTTCAGTTAAAGGCATGTTCCTGTGAAATGTAAACTCTGTCTAGCCTAGCCCAATTTTTGTATCTTAGGGAATAATATGTAAATTCACTCAGAGCTCCTAGTTCTCAATTCACGTCTTCCATGCCAAATAGTTTCATAAATGTCTTCAAAAGTCTATCCTCTGTTGTTATATTTTCCCTTCTGGGCCCCCCAGACACATCTTCACTGTTGCAAATCAAATTTCAATCCCCACCTATAAGTAATATTCCTTGCCGAAAGCTGATTATTTTTCTCAGAATTTAATTAAGCTTCATTATAGCAGTTTTTGGTGGAATATAAATACATGCCAGTGTAACTTCCTCCTTTGCCAGTAGCCCCTTAGTACTTTAAATCTACCATTATTATCTTTTTTATCGTCTTCTATCATTATTGGAGCTCCTCTTGCAATTAATGTAAGTACTCCTCTTTTCCTTTGCCCCAGTTATTCCACTGAATAACCATCCTGAAAAACCTTTTTTTTTTTCAAATTCACATGTTCATTTCTTTCCTAGTGTGTCTCCTGTAGCATAGCTATTTGCACTCTACATTTTAATATAGTTCACTACTCTTTTTTTTTTGTATTTGTCTGTGAGACCATTGACATTTGAAGTCATTACAGAGAGCATTATTGTATTAAAAAGTTATTATTCCCACCTTTTGTACAGAATAGCTTTTTTGTTAAATGCCTAGTTCCAGCTTTTGTGTTACATGCATACACGGTTTGGTAGATTGATCTTTTATACAGTTGATCTGATATTGTCCTATCTTGCCTTCATTCTTACTAGGTTGGGTTCAGATCTGATCCTCGGATCCATCTCAGCCTTTATTTTCAAGTTTGAGGCTCTCTGCCAGCTTGTGGCTAAATCACTATCCTAGCATTCACTAGAACCATCTCCAGATCTCATTTGCCTCTAAACAAGATCAGGTGTTCATCTGCTAGCTCTGGCTAAGTATTATCTTTTCTATACCGGTTTGCTATTTTAAAGTTGCAAATTTTTCTCTGATATTTACTTTTAATTGTGTGTATAAGTAGCTAATTATATTTCTGCTTTATGTTGTTTTTTGCAATTGGCCATCGTCTTTCATTAGGCCTTGTTGTCCCTTTCCTGGCTCATTTTACTGTGCATTAAACTTTAAAAAAAACTGTTGCGGGCTTTAAACTACTGCTTTTCTTCCCCTTTTCCTTTCTATTTGTTGTTAGTATTTTTTTTCCATAGTTTTGTTACAGTTCATTTAATTTAGAGAACTGTAACTTAGCCCGTTTAAGTTAGAGGGCTTTGTTTTACTACTTCTGTTTGTTCTGGTCAGAGCCCATTTAAGTTAGAGAGCTTTGTCACTTCCTTTTCCCTTGTGTGTTCCCCCTTTTCTCAGTAGCTTGACCCATTTAAGTTAGAGGGTCTAGCTTAGATATACATACATATATATATATATATATATATATATATATATATATATATATATATATATATATATATATATATATAAAATTTGTAAACAGTTTCTGTTATATTGTGTAGTTCTTCTTCAAAATATCTGGCAAGGAATTGAAACCAATGGGTTTGAAGAAATGTGTCAATTGTGGAAAGAAAATGCCCCTGAGTGATAAACACACACTTTGTGTTTATTGTACTGGGGCCATCCATCTCCAGGAGTTGTGCTCAGTTTGTCATGTTTTCAATCATAGAGTGCTCCTGGAGAAGAAAAACAAATTAATCCTGAAAGGACTTTTAAAATCCCCCTTCTCAGAGGCACTAGAAGAAGGTCCAGGTTCATCCAAGTCTGACAAATCTGAGAAGAGGTCTTCCTCTTCCACTTTATTCGGACTGGCAGAAAAGATCCAAAAACTATCCTCTCCTCGAATCCAAAGGTTATCACATCTGACAAAACTTCACCAGCTCTGATACCTTCTAGCTCAGTGCTGGTTGAGTTCAAATTAAGGAGCCAGTCTCCGACCTTGGAACAGATCTCCAATTTTACAAAGGGCAAAATCTCCCACCTCCTCAACTGGATCTTCTAGGAGTCTGTCCGATGACGACGTGGATCGGGTGGTACAGAAGCTCTTAAAGACAACAGCACTGCTGGCCAAGTTACTGCTGGATCCAACCCCAAGGGCTTTGGATCCTACGACATCAACCGCTTCTGCTCCCATTCCTCCTCCGATCCAACCCATTGCTTCAGAGTTGGAAGATCCAGAGCTGATCTAAGTGGAACCGATGGATCCGAGACCTACCACAGGTTCTGCAGATCTGACTTTGGCTCGGACGTCGTCTGCCCCATCAGAGTTAGAGGAGTCTAGGAGCCAACACTCTCCAGTCAGATGGGGCGGGGAGTCGGATCAGACAGTTGTCGGATCCCATTTTGCCTCTCGGAGCCTCGGCTTGGCTGAGTTTGGCTCCTACCTCAGCCTCAGGTCCACATTCTTTGGTTCCGGGGGATCCCTTGGCTTCTTCAGATCCAGGGATATCCTCGGATCAGGATGAGGGGCTTTTGAGGTAATGAGGAGGGTGCTGTGTCCACAAAGAAGTCCACAGTCATCTCTGGATATTCCTTCCTCTAAAGCATCGGTGTCTACCTCTGTACCCCTGCATCCACAGGGACGCAGAGATCCTAGGCCTCAGGATGCCCCACAGGGCATAACCCACTCTTCCAAAACCACCCCAGAGTACCCATCTGAGTAGGTCCCTTGGAAGAGACTGTGCAAGAGGAAGCACTTGGACTCCCCAGAGGAGTCCATCACTTCTGATACGGACCTCAATGGAGCCGAAGGGTCCCCATGGTCATCTCCTGATGATGTCTCCTTTGGAGACATTCTGGAAATGCTAAAGCAGAGAGGCGGCTGAAAGTCCACCAACCCTTCTGCCGAGAAGTCGATATACCTGAAGGCTTTCTGATCTCACCCTTCCACTTCTTGGGTGTCTCTGCCTTTCAATGAACTCATGGACCTAGTTTGTCGAAAGGAATTGGAGTCCCCAGATTCAGTGGAACCTGTTCTTAGGAGGCCAAACAAATTTATTACATACCCTCAAATAAGACTTTTGTAGCCAAGGGAGTCCAAGTACTGTAGATGCTGTGGTTGTGGCGGCAGCCATCAAGAAGGAACTCTCAGAGACACCTTCTTCTGTTTGTCCCCCTACAAGGAGTCTCAGACTGTGGACAGGTATGGAAAGTGCATTTTTTATTCAGTGACTTTTGCTCTCAGATTGCTGAACTACCTCACTCATTTTACAAGACTGCAGAGGGATCTCCTGACTAGGAGATACACTCCAAGTTTCAGTAGCTGAAGGACTTGCGGACAAAGTATCCTCTCAGCTCTCTACCTTAAATTCAGTTGTCAATGCCTTCATGAGACTCATCTCGTATGCAGCATATGGGGCGAGTAGAGCAGCAGGTTCTGGAATTTTCCTAAGGAGACATTCTTGGGTGTGCTTATGTGACTTTGTAGAGCCCTTTAAGTCTTCCTTTGTAAATGCTGGATCTCTCTAAAGTTACACTTTCTAAATGGTTTTCAGACTGTATAACATTTATCTGTAAGTCTCAAAATAAAGAACTTCCATATTGTGCTGCAGCAGCATGGGCTAAACCAAATACCTTTATCACTCATTACAAAGCTGATTTGGCCTCCAGGAATAGGCCCTCTTTTGGATCCACAATTCTGAGGTATATTCTCCCTTGAGCCACCAGAGACTCTATGTTCTAGGGACGCTGTCCCAACCTAGCAAGAATGAAGGGGAGATAGGACAACATCACATCATAAAGAAGTTATGTACTCACCATAACATTCCATATGTGTTGTCCATCTTTGCCTTCATTCTTACATCCCACTCTCTTTCCCCTGCCGTTCTTTACTCCTAGAAGACCGAATCTATATAATTGGATTACCTTGATCTTTGTCCTTCATCAGCCTCTAGTTATTTCATTGGAATACTCATAGCCTTAGAATTAGGGCAAACAAGATCTGAAGATGGTTCTAGTGCATGCTGGGATAGGGATTTAGCCACGAGCTGGCACAGAGTCTTAAGCTTGAAATTAAAGGCTGAGAAAGATCCAAGAATTGGATCCGAGCTCAACTTAGTAAGAATGAAGGCGAAGATGGACAACACACATGGAATGTTATGGTGAGTACATAACTTCTTTTTTTCTTGTCATATCCATTTGAGCCTATGCCACATCTTACCAAACTTTTTGTTTTATTGAAAGCCCTCAGACAAAAAAAACACACCCCATACCCCCAAAACCTATTAACTTAATAATAACACACAAAACTGTGCACACCTTTAAATATTGGAGTTTTACCCTCCTAATAGGAACAAATGTTCCAAACTGACAGACATGCTCACAGACTTGTCTTAACCTAAGCGAAATGTTATCTATGCTAAGAGTCATGGTGCAGCCTGTGCTTCTACTAAGTGCTGTCTGGTGCTGTCTTATCTTTACAGTTTTCCCAGCAGAGTAAACACTTGAATGCTTTCAGAGAACATTAGCTCCTAGCCATTTCACTTTATCAGCTTGTTTCCTGGAGACATGAGGACCAGAAGAAAGCCTTATAATATAAAAAAAAACAGGAGCATCTGTTTACATTCACATCCCCATTAAACTTAAAAATAGCTGCGAAAAACTGTACTTTATAACATGCAAAGAACATCATGCACTGTAAAAGTAGTACCATTAAGAAAAAGAAAACTGTTTTGCTTACAGTAAACTTTTTCCTTCATCATCCCCTCTCCTAACAATTTTTCTGAACATTAATTGCATGAAGTGGGGGCATATGCTTTAGAGTCCCCTACAAGTTCAACAAAGTTCAAATAAGTCCAATATTTCCAGATTACTGGAATCTTACTCTGTCATGTTTCACAAATATAATTATTGCTTTGTAATCCCACATTTGTCAATTTCCATGTTGCTGGTTTTATTCCTGTTTATCTCCCTCTCCCATATCCTGTCTGTGCTTCAGTTCCAATGTACTCTCGGTTCTTCTAGTCGACTCTTGTGCTTTTTTTTTTCTTCTCTCAAGCATTTTCCTTTGAAACATTGGAAAAGGTTTCAGTGGCACAGTCTCTGTGTGGTCTTTATTACAAGAAGAACAAGAAGCAGAATTCCTTTCTGTTTCACAGCTCACTTTTTGTTGGACAAACTTTTGTATTTCCGCCTTAGCATGTACTTCATCAAAAAATGATTCTGTCCCTCCAGGGAAGAATATTTTGAAGATAACTGGGTACAGCAGTTTGAATCTTGTCTCTATGTTTAACTATCGAATAATATTTACATTGAACAGCTAAACATCAAGCCTTAACCATTGAATGTTCATTCAATGAATGCTCATTTCAGTTCATTTCAGCCGAGAAAGTAGCTAGTTGGTCAACACTTCATCTTCTGCCCTTTTCCCCACTGTAGTGCAGTGTCAGAGTTAGTATATATAGTTAGAGGGGGTGTGGGGGGCAAAGGTTTGAAATGCCACATTTTTTGGGACAGGAAAGTGTTGGCTAACTATTTATTTTCCCCAGTGAAAAAGTGAATCTTCACTGAATGAGCATTTGATGGTTAGGGTTCGATGTCTAGCTGTTTGATATAAATATTATTCAGCGATTAAGCATAAACCTCACACCTGCTTCTTGACATTCCCTGAATAGTAGTATAAATTTACTCCTCTTCTGCCTGGTGTACAGTGAGTAATCATTCTCCACAAACACTCTGCTGTCTCCCACTTTTAATACTTTGTCCTTCTGCCACAGTGTTGTCAGAATCAGCTCCTTCTGCTTGTAGGATTGCATCTTTACTATTAAAGGTCCAGGTTGCCTTCTCATAGCCAGGTTTGGAGCATACATACAATGTGTCTTTTCAATTAGTAACTCCTGCTGTAGAATATCAGTCTAGTTGCTTATTTGTACTTTCATAATATTAATACGCATTCTTTCCAGCTTCTCTGGTACAGCAGAAAATCTCAGGTTTTCCCTACATGCTCTATCCTCTAATTCTATTATTTTTTGAAACATCAGCCATCCTTTTCTTCATTTCACCCTCTGATTTTGCAGTTTTATTACCTCATCTGAATATCTGTATAAAGCTTCTTCCATTTTTTCCAGCCTTTTGTGTTTTGGTTGATATACGCAGTGTTTCATTTGTTGTAATGAGGTCTGTGTGCAGTTGTATTACACTTTCCTCTAGGTTACTGGAAGTCATGTCTGGAGCTTGCACTGCTTTTTGCTGAACAGCTGTAGTAGTTTTCCCATTGTGTTTTTTCCTCACCTTTTGAAGCTGATTTTTCCTTCAGGTCCTCTGTATTTTTTTTCTGGCATCCAGGCATTGCACTTAATATCTAGGCACTGACATTTACCCAGAAGTATTAATCCACTGTTTTTTTTCTCTGTTAAAGTTCTGTTTTCACACTGGGAGAGCTTGTGCACCCATGTTGCATTTCCAACCACTTATAGTTTCCTTACCTAATAATAGCCTTAGTCATGCAGAAGCCTGACTTTATGTTGTTGCTTGCAAAGAGTTTTCTTGGGGCTGTATTAAATACAGACACTTGTATTGTGTGTGTCTCTGTCTCTCTTCCCTTCAGGGTGGAGTTCAAATGAAATGGATTTTTAAGTCAGACCATGCAAGAAATCCATTTAATGGGCAGAAGATTCCAGAACATAGTTAACTTCCAAAAAACAAAACAATGATCAAAAACATCTCTGTCCACAAACCCAATAAATCTTTTGGGCATGGTCACTACTAATACCATATTGCTAAGGCCTGGAGATCCTCACCTGTATCTATCAGGTCAATACTCTACCTCCAGTTCTTTAAAACCGGTGTTAAAGACTTCCTAGCCATAATCCATTTCTCTACTTGCTTAGCCCCAGGATAAACTCTATCCATAAATATGAACAAGTATCTGTTCATATGTTACAGCTCCTAACTGCATCTTCTTCACTTGCTTCCTAATTTCAAACAATTTGTCTCCCTTGATACTCTGTTTAAATATGCCACTTCATATTGTGAATCCTGTTTGTGTTATACAACTTACCCTTAATTTCTCTAAATTGGCTAAAGTTTCTCTAAATATTAAATCATTGTCATACAAGTTGTATCTCATTTAACCAATGTTGTCACATTATGTCTAATTTGGTATAATTATTTAAACTTCAGATGTTTTTGAATTATTTTTGAAGATTGTAAAATTGTTCTTAAAATGTTTTTCTAATACTATGGAGCTTTCCTCCTTGGGCCTCCTCTGAAAATGGGCACCTGCCCAGTCGGACTTTCCCAGTAATCAAATAAAAATGTATAAATAAATACATACATTTCATGCCCTTCTGCATCCTAGTGGTTCCTTACAGATGACCTCCACATGAGAAAACTTCAGTGTTTGTGAAGAATTTATGAGATCATAAGGACCAACCACTAAAATGTATTCATCATTATTAACTCTACATGATAAGAAGAATTATAGTACCAAATCCAGCAACTATCTTTAAACCCAAGCCACCCATTTCTACCTCTTCTTCCAAATCATACATTAACATTGAGAGCATCAGATGTTTTTTGGCAGTGCTCATTTCCAAGGATTTAAAGTACAAGGAGGAAGAAGCATGCACTTGTAAAAGATATCTCTTTGCTATTTTCTATCCTCTTCCTCCTCATTATCATCAACTCCCTTTATCCCATTTTTCTACATGGGGTCAGATAATTGAGCCTGCTGTCACCATCTGTCTCAATTCAGTGCCACTCTCCTGCCTTGTTTGATAGTTATGGCTAACTGTAGGAGGCTTTCTGTTAGCCCATCCATCTGTTTCTTGGATGCTATTATTTTCTCTTGACTTCTTCCCGTCTGTCCCAAATCTTCTTCATCAGATTTTCTTATGCTTTCCTGCACATGTGCCTGAACTGTCATAATCTGCTCTGTTTGACTGTCTCTGCAGTTGGAGCTACTTGGTCGCCTGCTCTGATGTCCTCATTTCTTCATCTGTCCCACAATATGCATCTCTCACCATCTCAGGCACTTAATCACCATCGCCTTTAGCTTCCTCAACTGCACTACCTTCACTGACCATGATTCTGTACTATACAGTAGTAGATGGTCACTTCCCGGTTTTGTACACCTTACTTTTCAGCTTCTTTGACATTCTTCTGTTACACACTATCCCTGACAGTCTGTGCCAGTTGGCTGCAGCCCTTCTGCTTCTAGCTTTGATATACTAATTACGACTTCCTTTTTCTCAACCATCCTTCCCAGATACTTCAAGCTGTTAACCTGTTCCACTATTTTCTTTTCTGTTTCAGTTCTCAGCTTCTTCTGGTTTCCCACATTTTTGCTATTACAGCTGTCTTATTTGTACTCAGTATAATCCAGTGTGATTTTGTTTTTTGTATTCCATTTTCTTATCCTTTGCTGAAGTTCTTGTTCAAAGTCTGCCTCTAATGCTATGTCATCTCATCTACATACAGCTTTGTTGATTTGTCCTCCCCAACTTGTTTGCTAATGTACTCCATCACCAGTATGAACAACAGTGGGCTCAGAGTTGAACCCTAATGCAAACCCACTCTCACTGGGAGCCCATCTGTGACTCCAAACACTGTTTGTACTTGTGTCGTTGGGTCCTTGTACATAGCCTCTACTAATTCCACCAGTGTTTCTGGGATTTAGATCTATCACAGGGCTGCCAAAATCAGTTTTCTTGGGACCTTGTCTTATGCTTTCTTCAAGAATAGGAATGCCCATTTGGACCCTTTCCTCATCTCTACCTTATTCTCAACTCTGTGTTTCACTGCATGCATCAGGTCGGTTGTGCTGCGTACTGATCTAAATCTTTTGGCTGTCTTTCTGACCCTGATATGTTTCCAAACAATCATTCAGCTGGAGACTCTACAGACAGTGACAGACAATACCGCATCAGTGTGATGAATTAGCAAGCAAGGCAGCACGCACTACTGTTGTTTGCACAGGCTAGAAAAGATAATTTGAGAGACAGCATTCAAAACACATCTAATATTACATGCAGTTTACATGCTAAGCCAGCAAAACTCGATGTTAGACACATTAAAAGCAAAAATGTCAGTTTCTTATAGATAGACTCTAGATGGAAACATGTTCATGTGTATAATAAATAAGTACATTTTTCAAGTGTTCAGCCCTTTTCCATTACACCTGAACAATTCAGGTTGTTTCATCCCGTAGCATTGCAACAGCTGCCTTATCAATTATTTATATCCAAGGCCTTTTTTATTAAATTTCCATTGACATCTCTCGTATCCAGAGGTCTTAAGAAAATAAAAAAAGTAAATCTAATTGCTGCCTTCTTGCCAAGGCAGTCACGGCTCACATAGACAACTCAGATGTCAGTAGCAGATCCCGTGATACAACCTCTCAGCAGCACATTGTTTGCAAAAACTTTCTAGCCCATTCTCAGAACTCTCCATACTTTATACTGGAAGATTTCAAGTTGGTTTCTGTCATTTAGTTTTTATGAGGTCTCAGCCATTCTGAAAAGTGGCTAACTGGGTCAGTACTGGAATGTCTTATCAATGTAGGTGAACTAGGTTTTTCCTTTGCTGTTGTAAAATGTCCATTAATGTAGCCAGCATTTCAATTCCTATTTTCTTACAGTACCTTGTGTCTTTAATATACTCAGTGTACATCATTTGGACATTTCTTACATTTTACCTATGGAAACTCCTTTAACTAGAAACACACTTGTTAAGCAATTTTTAAAAGGTATTTTAATTTAAGATTTCTTAGTCATCCAGTGGCTCCAGCTTAGGACCCAACTTTTGTTGTACAAAAGCTATTTTTATCTACTACGATACTTGTAATTTCAGTTAATTTTAAATAGTAGTTCTGGAAAATTTTGTTTCTAGTTGCCACTATATCAGCAAGAGTATTTCTGAACTATAGACTGTATGTATGAAGAGCTCTATACAGTCTGCCTTAAAGAAATAAATGATGTTCCATTAGAACAAATCCCTCCTTTATTCTTAAGATGGTGATTGAGTTTATCTTCAATCATTTCAGCTTCCAGTTTTCAATCTTAAGTAAAAGAATAAAGAAAAAAATGCACTGCTTGAAAATACACAGAGCTCTGATGCATTATAAGAAGACAACAAATCCCACTCACTAGACAGACAAATGATTTGCTTCTTTTATGAAATGGAAGTAGATTCATACAATAGCAAATTTCATTGTTTTCTGTTAAGGTAAGTACAAATGTAGAGGATCATGACTGTGTTGCCAGTCATAACCAGTTTATTAACTGATTTAGGAAATTCACTGTCAAGGTAAGTTTTGGCTCCATTTAAAAACACATTGCAAATAGCTTGATCAGTAACTCAGTCATAATTCCTTGTAGTATCAGAGGCTTTAGCTGCCTTGATGAACTACAGGTTAGAGAAAAAAAGTGTAGAAACATGACTTGTTTTATAGCTTTGAAATCTTTGACACATTTAACAATGTCACATAGATACCAGAAGCTAAGTGTACCCCACAATGGACTAACAGCTTTAAAGGCTGTTAAATGCATCAGTCTGCATTTTTGTTTGACTGAATGATATGTTAACAGATTTTAAAGCTGTTAGCATTTCCTGTTGATGTTCCATAGTGGATGCTGTAGATGTTCTAACAGCAAACTAGAGCATAAAACACCTCTTTGACGTCAGGGAGGTGCTTAATAAGGTTGTCTTTTTTCCTGTTTTGGAGTGTAATCAATTCAGTCTGTGTACAAGGTGAAGGCTCATGCTACTGGGTCAGCATCTGTCAGTGCAGCTTTCTTTATGAATATGTCTGCTCAACTTACCTTTGAGGTAGCTACATGATCATCCATACACACACATTTCAAAATGCAGTGCTGCAAGTCTGATGACCAGTGTAGAGGCAGGACAGGATTTGTTTCCACTGTGACCATCCAGACTCCATGTAGCATTTTAGGTACACAGATTTGTACACTTCCAAATCATGCAAAAATGAATCCAGCTGCAATGATCCTCATGACATAGATGCAACTGTATGATAACTTACCATGCTGTCGCTGTACAAATGATAGGATCTTTGCTGCATGATAGGCTCCTTTTTTGCTTTGGTACTGTATATATATTAAGTCTGGAAGTATCTTATAGGATATGTGTTCATCGTATTGATCACTGCTGCAGTAGCCTTATCTGTATAGATTATATTCTGTCAGGGATATAACAGATGGACATCTTTCATAGCTTCAGGGCACCTTCCACTTGTTCAAACCATTAGGCAGCTGCCTAAAAGACAAAGGTTTGAGTGCCAAGCCCTTCAGAGCTTTCTTGCTGCCAAAGAGAACACTTCTCTGCAGCCTTACAAGGATTGATGGTTGGCTTGTGCTGTTCCATTGCTGGGCAATTAAGTTCCATTTGGGGAAAAAGGCTTCCACATTTTACATTTATTGTTTAAATGTATCTAGTTAGTAATGCATTATTTTTTATCTAGGAGTTTGTGTTTTAACAGACTGTCATGAGAAATAACTGTACTTTTAAAAAGGAGAGCAATTTTTTTCCTGTTTAAAACTTGTTAAAAGTAGCTGACAGCCATTTTTCTTTGGATAAACTGTATTTATTTTACTTTCTGGGGCTGGCATAATCTAATAAAGTGATTTTTGCTGTGCAATTATTGAGGCCACGATGGTGCAGCGGTTAGCTGCTACGCCCCTTCCCTCCAGACTATAAGGTAGAAATCACTGCCACCAGGGCCCCTACTTATCGACTACTTTAAGGCCCTTCCCAAAGGGTCCAATTATACTGTGCAATGTTATTATCCAAATAGAAAGTGGACAAAAAGCAAAGCTTATTGGAGTAGCTTTGTACAGTATCACTATATACATGTAATGTACTCTAGAGCTTAAATTGTCTCTACACAAAACAGCTAAAAGGTTTAAAAATATTTAATAATAAAAACACAAGACAAATCTCCACAGTTCAACACAGTGCTGGTCAAGAGTTCAGAGATCACAGGAAAATGCTTAAAATGATACTGTAGAATAGTCTGACAAATATAGAAAACAGCTAGACTAAACTTACTATTTTCTATCTATTTCTAGGAGAGACACTAAAGTCTAAGATCCTACTTACATACAGACAGAGCAAAGTAAGTTCTGGTGAGTGGTCACCTCTGAAGACAAATGCAAAATGCTCTGATTCTCTCTCTCTGAGAAAGTCTTAAAAATGATACATCACTGCTGACTCATTTTAGATTAGATCATTCTTTTCTAGTTCCCAGGCTAACAGAAACTCACAGTTTTGACATTACTTTGATCTTGCTCCTGGCCAGGAAACTACAGCAATATAAGACATTATATATGTAACATCTAGCAATTAACTCTGATCTCAAAACAATAGAAGGAATTCCACAGTCCAGACATTATGTCTCCAAGCCTTGAGATCAAACAGTCATACAATGCTTGATTTATCAGCTTTCTTTGTGTAGAATGCACTGTGGTTACATTTTTGAAGTTCAGCATTTAACACAGTTTTCTTTACATTTTAAGAGGACAATCCTGTGGATTATATTCATATTTACAATGACATAGAATTATCTACAAAATTCTATCTAGCTAGGCTGACATCCTTCGCATATCTTTACAACCTGAGGAAAAATTATCTGGAGTCTGTTTCGGGTATAAAAACATCTCTGTAAACATTACCAAGCAAAAATCCCAAATCTTCTAGATTTTGTTGCATATTTGGGAAGCATACATATATCCTCTCATTGTTTCTTTGTGAATTGCTTATCCAGTCTCTTTTCCCAATCCTTTCTAATCTCCTCTGATTGATTCTTATAGTTATCATGCAATATTGTATATGCTCTACTAATTATTTCTTTTTTATAAGGCAATTTCTGACTTGCAGTCCAAATAAATTCTTGGCCTCTTCCCATTCAGTTACCTTTCCTTCTCTAGTTATTTGCTACCAGTACCTTGGTACCTTTGCCAGTTTTCTCCAGTAAATTCCAGCCCCTTCTTGCATAGTATTTATATCAGTAATTGCAGTCATCCCAATCATCCTTTCTCCATTCCCGTGTTGGTTTAGTTCTTAGAATACTTTCTGCTATTTTATGGATACAATATTCTGTATGATTATTGTTATTCTCCTTAAAGACCTGCATCCAAAATCCTAGTCTCTCCTTGTTTATTGAGTTCCCTCCTGTTTCAACATCATCCCTTTCCACTTTGAATTATAGTTTTCTGCTTGTGATATGTATAGGAGCCTTAAGTGTGTAGCTCTGAAATAACCTATTCAAATTGGATAAACCCAATCCTCCCCATTCTACTGGAAAAATCAGTTTATCCCACTTGACTCATGTCATCTTCCCCTCCCAGATAAAGTCCTTCAGCTCATTATTAATTGCTATCAACAACTTCTCTACTTGATAAAAATATGCCTGACCTGTGTATAAGACTAAAGGGACTAAAAACATTCTGACTGCTTGTATCTTACTATCCATAAGCATATAACAAAGTTTCCATTTTCTCAGTTTTTGTATTATCTTTTTAGTCTCTTCCCATGTATCCTTAGCTGCCACACCAGAATAATTTGTAATCCATATTCCTAAACACTTCATTTTATCATGTCTCCATTTTATCATGTCTCCATAAATACGAATATTGCTGAACCAGTTTGTCTGTGGGTTCATAATTTACCACTATTACCTTTGTTTTAGCTTCATTCATTTTGTATCCTGAAAAGATATGAAACTCTCTCAAAATGTTCCACAACACTGTAATGTCTCTTTCGGGTCTTTTGCCAGGTATAAATTAATATCATCTGCAAACAGAGCCAGCTTTTCTTAACTACAACACCAATTATATCCTTGAATTTCTGTGTCTCTTATTTTCTTTGCCAAGTAACAAAGGGGAAAGATAACACCCCTGCCTGGTTCCTCTGCTCAAGAAGAAATTATCAGAGAGGATCCCACCCACTTTAAGTTTCTTCTCCGATCCCTCATATATCCTTCTAATTAACCTTATATTTTTTTCAGGAAATGCAAGTACTTTCATTGCCTTGCTCATAAAGTCCCAGCTTACTCTATCAAATTCTTTCTCTGCATCATGACCCACCAGCAACAATGGTATTTTCTTACATTGTACTTCGTTCTGGATAATCAGTATTCTGTTAATGTCAAATGTTTGCATCCCCTCCATAAAAACATATTGATCCATATCTGTTAAGTTTGGGTTTACTTTTGTCATTGTTTTAGCCATTATAGACATGAAAACTTTATAATCATAGTTTAGTATTGAAATGGGCCTGTATGACGCTGGGTTTGATGGATCTTTATCATCTTTAGGTATTACAGCTACCACTGGTTTCTTCCAGGATGTTGGTACTTATCCTCCTCTTAAAATACTGTTAAAGCTTCCACTTCTTTAACAGTTTTTTCCCCTCTAGCTTCCAAACTTCCACAGGAATACCATCTATTCCCGGGGACTTTCCTGTAGATTGGTTATACAGCTCCTCCTATCCTAACCTTTAATAATTGAGCTTCATCTTCATCTACCTCTAACCTTGGCATATTTAATTCTTCCATAAACTTTTCCATTCATATCTTTTCTTGATTTCCATATTTCTCTGCTTTATACAGACTTTCATAGAATTTCCAAAATATTTCTAATACCGCTACAGGCTGTCTTGTTACCTTCCTTATTATAGGCTCCCTAAGCTCGGCAACAGCTCTTTCCACTTTCTGTTGCCTGAGTAATTGTGCTAAAAGTTTTTGTGCCCTACTGTCATTAACAAAAAACAGTTGCTTAACAGCAGTCTTCCTAAACTTGTGCATATTATCAAGGTTATCCCTTATTTTCTGCTTAGCATTCTGTAGTTGATCCTCTTCTTGTTCTGTGAGATTCCAACTATTCTGCAATGCTTTAACATTTGTCATTCAGTCCATCTAGCTATTGATCCTTCTTATAAGGTGTTTTGTGGTAAAAGAAAAAAAGACACCTCATTTCCTGAAGAGATTCAACATTTTGAATCTGGATAGGAAGGTGAAAGAAGACCTGTAGGGATTTCTCCTTAGATTTCTAATTCAGAGGAGAGCACAATATCTGATTCTCCCTGTGGAGGTTTCTCTTTCTCTGAGACGATTCCCAAAATATGCCCATGTTTTCACTGAAAGAATACTGAGGTTTCTCATTCTCTCAGAAAAACTATGAGCTGTTACAAATGGAATTTCCGGAACCTTCGAACCTTCATCCATTTCCACAATGCTGCCAGCATTAGAGGATGTGTGTGCCACTGCCTGCAGTTTTTCTGATAGTTGCCTGCTGCCCCTAAAAAGCCAGATAGATTGTATAACGTTCCTTAGTCTTTTAAATTTTTTTACACTCACATCAGACCTGTCCAGGCAGCTATAGCTTTACTTAATCCTACTGCTGCTAAACATTTAGTTGATTACAATCCTACACTTCTGACAAGGATGGGAAAATAATTGAGAAGTATTGGAAAAAGTGTGTTTCTGCAACTTTAATCTTCAGAATTTTGAATTGTCAGGCTCATTGTTAAAAGTTTATTCTGACAAGTTGTGAGATTCTGAGGAATATTTTGTTTGCAGTTTCTTCTACTGAGGAAAAATCAGTTTTAAATGGTTTGGTTTCTTCAATCTTACAGGTCATGACTTACGGTTTAAAGTGTGTGTATTACTGTGTTGATACTTCTCCCAGGGCTATGGCCAGTGGCACTGTTTTGAGGAAGTTTGCATAGCTGTGTTCTCAGAACCTCTCAGATGATATGAAAAATGAGATTTTAAGTTCTGTCTTTGGACATAGATTTAGTTTTTGGTCTCCTTGCTACAGAGGTTATCAAAAAGGGTAATGAGAGGGGTACGCTGATACTGGAAATCTCTGTGATTTTTCAGCACTCCTCTTCTAAATTTTCCAAGGGAGTTTTTAACCTCACATCCAGTTTTGGTAAAAAAAAAAACAAAAAACAAAATAAACAGCCTCAGCAAAATGCTGGTAAACAGACATTTAAGAAGCAATGGTACTGGGGTTCCCAAAAGAAGACAGGAGCTCTCCAAAACAAAGGACAGTCCAACAAGTCAGAAAGATTGTTTAAGGGAACATGCCCCCCCCCCTCCCCCCACACTCCTACTTTGATGGACTCTTTTCCCTTCCAGTAAGACTGAATCTCAATTTCTCTCTTTGGCAACATATAGTTTCAGACAAATGGGCTCTGATGATCATTCATCAAGGTTATAGATGGCAGTTGGAGGAAATTCCTCCTTTTAGGGGGTAATTCCTCAACCATCAGACTAAACTCCTCTATTTCCCCTGTCCTTCAACATAGGTTGTCTCAGGGAGTAACGGATGCAGTTCCTTCTTTCCAGTTCAGGAAAGGTTTTTATTCAAGGATATTTTTGGTGCCAAAGAAAGCAAATACTTGGAGACCAGCTCTGGATTCTTCTTTTGTAAACCAGTTTGTGATAGTACCCAAGTTCAAAATCCTGCCACTTAACCTGTTACCTCTTCTTCCTCATTTAAGTTTTCTGGTAACACCAGATTTAAAAGATGCTTATCATCACATCCCTATTCCTCCAGACTTCAGGTGTTTCTTAAGATTTTGTTTGTCTGGATCACATTATTAGTTCTCTGCCTTACCCATTATATTATCCACTGCACCAAGAGTGTTCACAAAATGTCTCAATCCAGTTATATCTCATTGCAGGATACAGGGTATTTTTCCATATTTAGACAACTTGCTTATCTTTGCAATGCCTTTTTCAAAAGGTCACAAATTAATCTTACACAAGCTGGGCTGCTAAGAGAACATTAAATAGTCTTTTTTCACTCCATCACTCAGGACTGTGTTCCTGGAGTGTCTCCTAGGCACCTCAGTTCAAAGAGTTTTTCTTCCACAGGAAAAATGGATCTATATTTAGCTTTATTTCTAGTGTTCTCCATTCAGACTTCATTCTCTGCACAGGGTTACCTCAGTATTTTGGGGTTTCATGGCATCTGTAGTTCTCTTGATACCCCTGACAAGACTCCACATGAGAAAGATACAGTAGAATATGAAGTCTCTTTGATTCCTGCACCAACACCCATATCATTTCAAATTCCAGTTCTAGAGTTTGTCAGAAGGGAAATCATTTGGTAGTGACAGCGAATATTTGTAAATTCAGGTCTCCCCCTTTTCCTCCCTACTCCTAAGCAGTCAGGTATTACAGATGGTTTAGACTTTGCGTAGAGAGCAGTTTCAGGAGAGATAAAATTGCAAAGTGTTTGTGACACCAAGGGCAGTTGCAAGCACATAAACATGAAAGAGATGCTTGCTCTAATCAAGACTGTCAACTCTGTGAACCCCCTTTGGTCCCCGGGACTTCTTCAGGTTATTACAGACAATACCACAGTCATGTGGTATAGCAACAAACAAAGGGGAACCAGATCTTACCCTCTTTGCAGACTAACCGTGTTAACTTGTGGTATTGTTTTATGGCACATTCTTATTCTACAGGCATCCTATGTACTGTCAGAGCAAAACAGTGTGGCAAACAAGTTGAGAAGGACAAAGGTAAGCCCTCACACATGGAAAAAAGATGGGGGGTCCAAGATATGCTCCATCTGTGGGGAGTTCCTGAACTAGACCTCTTTGCCTTCTCTCTGAACAACCAGCTGGCAAAATTCTGCTGAAGGACTCCATGCAAGTAGGCCTGAAAGACAGATGCCTTTTCCTTTTCTTGGACAGGAATGTTCCTGTATGCTTTTCCACCCTTTCTACTGAAATTCAGGATACTTGAAGATTCAGAAGGAATTCCCCCAAGATCATTGTGGTGACTCCCTTCTGGAACATAGACCACACAGTCAGAGTGTCAAACAGTCACAGCCCTTACGGCCAAACAAAATGCCAGACACACTTGTCATTGGTGATTCCATAGTCAGACACACTGACGTCCCGCTCACCAGACTGAGTAAGGAGAAGGTCACAGTAAGCTGCCTGTCGGGCGCTAGAATCCGCTACATAACGCAAGCACTCAGGTCTCTCAACAGCAGGTACAAGTACGACTCAGTCATTGTCCACGCTGGTGTCAACGACCTGAGACGTACCTCCTTGGACTACATGAAAAGGGACATCGAGGAGCTCTCTGATTATGTAGCCCAGGCAGGTATGACCCTGACCTTGAGCAGTATCCTACCTTCACCTAGAATGATGCCACAATACAGTGATAAGATGATCAGCTTTAATAATTGGCTTAAATTCTGGTGTCATTCAAAGGGGATCCAATGTCTGTCTGCCTGGGATGACATGCTGGACAAGCCACGCTGCTTCGGGACGGCTTGCACCTGTCACCCCTGGGCTTCCGGATATTGGCAAAGGCTCTTGCCACCCCCATAGTGCCTTTTTTAGGCAAGGCTCAAATTCTAAACCTACCACCATAGAACACCAAAAAGGAAAAAAACTAAGGGTAATGCTGCTCAATGCCAGAAGTCTCAATCTCAAGATGCACGCACTCGAGGCCCTTCTCAATATGGAGAACATCGATGTCTGTGCTGTGACAGAAACCTAGTTGAAGGCTCCTGAGAGCACCCCAGCACTAACAGGTTTCACCTCATATCATGCGTTCCGGCCCCAAAATCCGGACAACACCAAGAAAGGAGGGGGGGTGTCCATATTCATAAAGGACACCCACACCTCAAGGTTGGTGGCAACGCACGATGCATCGGAGACCATCCAGGTGCAATTAACCATAGGCAAGACTGCTCTGCAATTTGTAGCATGTTACAGGCCACCCTCTCAAACTCAGGAACCTCACATGGCCTTCCTGAAAACATTGGAGGGGATAAATGTATCTCCAAACACCATCATACTAGGTGACTTCAACTACCCTAATATAGACTGGGAACACTACTCAAGCCCGAACACTCTAACCCAAAGATTCCTGGAGTTCATAAACTCAAATGCCATGGAACAACTAGTCACCATCCCCACAAGAGGAGAAAACATACTTGATCTCATCATCACGAACATGGGATCAAAATGTTCAACACCGGAAGTATACCCCTCACTGGTGAGATCAGATCATAAACTAATCTCGCTGGAGGTCCTTATCCGACCCCCACCTGAAACAAAAAGACCACAGTGAAAAACTTCTCAAAAGCCGATTTCACACTTCTAAAAACTAGTGTGGTCTCCTTTAAGGCCCCTGAGCCAGTGGTAAACATTACTCAAACCGCTGAATCACTTACAAATGCCTTCTACCAGCACCTACAGGACTGCATGGATCAGGCAATCCCAAACAAAACTAAGACTCTCTGTACCAAAGGCAAGCGTCCAGTCTGGTGGACCCCAGCCATAAACAAGCTCTACAACAAAAGGAGGAAGCTACTACAAGATAGAGCAAAATCCTTGAAAGGTAAGACACCTTTGATCATTATAAGTAAAAAACTAAGAGCTCTCATAAAATCATCCAAGGCAAATTTTGAGAGAAAAATCGCCAAGGACTCTAAAGACAATCATAAGGCCTTCTTTAGCTATGTTAGAAACCTAGGAGGAAACTCCCAGATATGCTCAGAATTAGTTCAAAATGATGTGAAAATTACTGAACCTACACACATTGCCAACATACTGGCTGACAGGTTCAGTGCAAACTTCTCCCCCCCCAAAAGGAGAGATATATATTCCAGAGGATTGTAGCCCCCCAAACATCTCCAACGCCCAGGTGAGAACTGCCCTCACTAAGGCAAAAAACACAGCATCCATGAGACCGGATGGTGTCCCCGGCTGTGTGCTTCACAAACTCAACGAGGAATTAAACCCACAGTTAGGACAGCTGTTTAATCTTAGCCTCACCTCAGGATACGTACCCAAGGAGTGGCGACGCGACTGTGGTCCCACTTCATAAGGGCGGTGCCTCCACAGACCCTGGAAATTACCACCCCATTAGCTTGACAAGCCTTATCTGCAAAGCCATGGAGAGGATCATAATGGAACTCATAAATAAAGACATAGGGAACTTGCAGACTTTGGATCCAACCCAGTTTGGCTTTGTCAAAGGCAGATCCTGCCTCTTAAACTTGGTTGACTTTTTCAAGACAGTCACCAAGGCCATTGATGAGGAAAGGCAGTCCATACAGCCTACCTCGACCTGGCAAAGGCCTTCACACAATACCCCACTCAGGTATCATCGAAAAACTCATCAGCTTGAATGTAAACCCATACATCACAAGATGGGTTGCAAACTGGCTAAGTGACAGAACCCACAGGGTCAGAGTTGCTGGAGCCATGTCAGACTCAAAGCCTGTCACAAGTGGTGTCCCACAGGGCTCAGTCCTGGGTCCACTCTTGTTCGGCATCTACTTTTCTGAAGTACAACCAAACACAGGAGGGTTATGGCTGACAAAGTTTGCAGATGACTGCAAACTGGGCGCCATAGTCGAACACACATCTGACACAGATATCCTCCAGAAGGGCCTCACAGAAACGGATAACTGGTGCCAGAGCCATGGCCTGAAGTTAAACGCCAAAAAATGCATAGTCATACCCTTCAGGAAAAACAAGGTTACCCATAGCTACCATATAGGTGGCAATCCACTGAGCACAGAAAAAGTCATCAGGGATCTGGGGACCCAGGTTGACAGTAGCCTTTCGTTTGACACTCATGTTGCTAAAGTAGTTAGGAAAACCTTCTATATCGCCCACCTGATCATGAAGGGATTCACATCTAGATCAAGGGAGGTCATCGTCCCCTGTACTCATCACTCATTAGACCTATGATTGAGTACAATGCCCCGTTCGGAATGTATCTGACCAGACACCTGCTGCAGCTTGAAAGGCCTCAAAAGTTCCTCACCAAAAGGATAAAGGGTCTCAAAAATATGTCTTATGCTGCCCGACTGAAAGAACTCCAGCTCTATTCAGTCTCATACCGCTTGCTCAGAGGTGACCTGTGCCTGACATATAAGGCCATGTCAAACCCAGATTTGATGAATATGCTTCACCTCAAAAAATCTAGATCCCTCAGAACCACAAGGGCGGGAGACTTAAACCTTGACACAGTTATAAATAGAACGTGCTGAAGGGACAGATTCATCACTCAGAGACTCCCTATGCTGTGGAACAAAATCCCGGTACATGTGAGGCAGAGCACCTCGCTGGCCTTGTTCAAGAGGAATCTTGACCAATGGATGGGAGATAGCAGATATACCCCAGGGATTACTTCAGTGTCACTGCTTGACAGAGGCACAGCAAAATGATAAGCATAGTTTTTGTTCAAACTAAAGGGGTGGCGAAAGCCACATAACTATGGGCTAGGCTTATAAATGCCCTTGGGCAGATAGCCTAGTATGAACCTATGAACAGTGGAGTGGTTATCCCTTCTTTTGGAAATGATCAGAGGCAAGTACCACAAGCTTCCTCACAGGATGGATCTACTCACACAAGAACATGGATGTTTGATACACTCTGATCACAATCAACTTCAACTGACTGCCTGGATGATAGGGTCCTAATTTTCTTTAGGCACTTGTTTACTGAGGACGTGCACCAGGTACTAAGAGAGGCAAGCAAGCCTGTTACTAGAAAATCATATATCAGCAAATGGAAAAGTTTTTCTAGGTGATGCCAACAAAATAACCAGCACCCATTAAGGGCTATTGTTTCTCTGGTTTTATAATATTTGTGTGAGTTACTGTCCTTTGACCTTTCTTGCTCCTCCATCTAGGTTTATTTACCAGCATTGTCCATTTCAGCATGTCGACCCATGGATCCCCCTCTTTCAACACACATGAAAATGTTTTTGAAAGGGGTTTTGCATAAGAGACCTCCAAGAAAACTGGTGGCTCCTCCTGGGGATCTTAATTTTGTGTTAGAGAAGCTAACACTTGATCCATTTGAATCAGCTCATCAGGCTGACTTGAGGTTCTTAGCATAGAAAACTTTTTTACTGATTGTTCTGACCTCTACAAGATGAGTATCTGAGCTGGAAGCTCTTATGGTTAGCCAACCCTATCTCATTTTCTACGGAGACAGGGTTCCTTTGAGAGCTAATCCTTCTTTTATGACTAAAATAGTATCTTAGTTTACTGTAAGCCAAATTGCTCACCTCCCTGTTTTCTTTCCTAACCTGAAAATGAGGAAAAAAGTATACTCCATTCCTTGGATGCCCAAAGACAACACAGGTGCTATCTTGACAGAACAAAATCTTTCCAGTCTTTGGATCACTTGTGCATTTCATGTGAAGATACGAAAAAGGGACAATGTGCGTCTGAACAAACTATTTCCAGAAGGTTGCCTTAGGCAATTTTATTATTTTCGCCATAACAAAACTGTTCCGGGCTCAACCTACCAGGACCTTGGCTTCATCTATGGCTTTTTAGAAAGGATTGATTCTAGAAACAGCAACTTGGTCAAAGCATTACAAGCTTGATTCCTTCTCTAGGTCTAGAACAGGCTTTGTTAGGACCATCCTCCAGGTTCTACCCAAATAGCTAAGGTTACTGCAGCAGTGATCAGTAAGATGAACATAGTACAGTTTTTAAGTAAACTAAGCATGAGTAGATGTTTGAATGACCAATGCTGCAGTAGCCACTCCCTCTGTTCACCCCCCTTTGTTTTTGACTATGCCAGAGTGTGTATAGATGTATATATTTTTACTCCTTGCAATGTCCTCTCAGGGATCAGCCTGCATCTCTCAGCTGGCATGAAAGCTCTGAAGGACTTAGCGTTCAAATCTGTGTTTTTTAGACAGCTCAGCTTGAGCTGTCTAATGGTTTGAGTTAGTAGAAGATGCTCTGAAGCTTTGGAAGCTTGCCAGATATTATGTACATGGCAGGATTTAATCCGCATGGCTAAGATTACTGCAGCAGTGATCATTCAAACATCTACTGTTACTGTAAGTTTATCTACACAACTGTACTGTGCTTTGTCCACCTTCTTTTTTCTTGCTCTTTTAAGTAGTTTATATGTCATATACATAGTTGCATAGTGATGTTGATACTATCAGGTTTTTTTGACAAGCTGTTAAAAATGTTTACTGTATTGTTTCTGCTTGTATTTCATATTTATGAATGTAATCAATGTTTCTTCATTCAGAAGTGTGTGTGTGTGTGTGTGTGTGTGTGTGTGTGTGTGTGTGTGTGTGTGTGTGTGTGTGTGTGTGTGTGTGTGTGTGTGTGTGTGTGCGTACGTGCATGTATATGTAGTGTGTATGTGAACATGTGTAAGATGCATGCATGCATGTGTAGTTTATACATCTTTACATACATAGAGTTTTTGTCAAACAAATGAAGGCCAAGCAACTGAATCGAAAATAGCAGATAAAGAGATAAAACTGACTGAAATGAGCAAACATTACAGGAAAAAGCTGCTGTTATTATAGCAATCTAACAAACAAAAAAACATGTAAATGAGCTTTATTACAGTCCCCTGCACTACATATCCCTTCTTAAATGTTTCTTACTCCACTGTCCCACAGCCATGAAGAAAGGGTATAGACTGTGAACACTCCCCTGCTTCAGCACAGCACTGCACTGCGGAAAACAGTAAAACTAAACTGCAAGAACATTTCGATGATGCAAAAACAATCACGTGTATATCTTTCTCAATCTAACCCCTCCAAATAAGATCTAATGAGACAGAACCACATTTATCAAAGTTCAATTTTTAATAAAAATGCCAGTTAAAAACTAGAACTAAATGTGCTCCAGCTAAATGGAATTAGTTGAAACCACAAGATGTAGGTACTTTATTTTCAGATGCCCAAAGTGGGACATCTTTTAATTATAGAAATCTGAGATTTTGCAGGATGAACCATATCCACAACAAATGCAAATGACTGCACTTCACATTTTGTCAAAATAAGAGCTCACTCTTGTAGAATCCAAATTGTTTCTGTGTTTTTTTTTTTTGCCTGTTGTTTCATATAACATTAAGGTATTTCAACTACACAATGAGTGCTTTATATATTAAAGAAAATTCAGGAGAAATAAATCTTGGGACATTTCTCATTTTTATTTTATTTTATTTTAATTTAATTTTATTTATTTATTTATTTTTGTGCAGGGCACAGTTGCCCAAACATGGACTGTCCGGCATAATGGAGGACAGGTGATGACCTTACGTGATCACTGCATATTCTATGCTTAATGCTCATAGACTTTTACTTTCTATCGGTCCTTTACCCTGCTGTATTCATTGTTGCAGTCTCACTCCTTGCCTTGTCTTATGCAAAGTGAAGGGAGACAAAAAAGCACTCATTGCTGTTTTTTTATAGGTAGCCTGCTCTCTAATAACAGTAACTAAAAACTGCAACATTGCTCACAAGAAGACATTGGCCTACTACAAAGGCTTAATTAAAAACCAACGTCTACCTGTAGTATACTTTCCAATCTATGTAACTGAATCCTGCAGGTTATCAGGTTATTCTTTGATATCTCAAAACTGTACTTACTCTCTCTCTCTCAAAAAAAAAAAAAAAAAATATATATATATATATATATATATATCTCAATGGGTCTACTACCAGTGATTGAAATTACACTATTTCGAAATCCTGTAGTAGATGGTCACAAATGCGAAAGTGCACTTCACCAAAAGTGCACTACTTGAGCGAATGGTTACGGACCTTAGGGTTAGGGCTTGGGTTAAGGATAGTGGATAGCTAGTAGAGCTATCCACTATCCATAACCCAAGCCCTAACCCTAAGGTCCATGACTACCGCACCACAGTGGAGGAAACTGTATGTCCTCCACGGTGCAGTAATCATGGACATATGTCCTCTATTATGGTGTGGTAGTCACGGACCTTAGGGTTAGGGCTTGGGTTAAGGATAGTGGATACCTAGTAGGGCTATCCACTATCCTTAACCCAAGCCCTAACCCTAAGGTCCGTGACTACTGCACCACAGTGGAGGACTTTGCCCGTTCGTTCTAGTGGTGTTCGCGAAAGTGCACTTTCGGTGAAGTGCCCTTTTGCATTAGTGGGCATCTATTACCGGATTTCAAAATAGTGTAATTTCGATCTCCAAAGCACACTTTCAAATGACAGACAGACAACTCCGCTTTAGTGAAAGTGCACTTTAATGCAGATTCACTTTCGCGAACAACACTTTCACGAAGAAAGGTTGCTAGTTCTGGGATCCTGTTGTAGTTCAGATGCAGTGAGTTTTACTTGCTGTTGAGATTTGTAATGGGAGGGGAACCTTTAAAGTTGAGAGAACTTGTTACAGATCGCGGTACAGTGAGGATAAGGAAATATACCCTTTTCCCCACTGTAGTGTGATCTTGAAGTTAGTATATATATATATATATATATATATATATATATAAGTAGCAGGGGGTGTGGGGGCGCAGGGGGACTTGCCCCCCCCACAAAAATGTATTTGCAGTATTTGTTTTTTGATAATGTGTTGTTCTCGAAAGTGCATTTTCATTTAAGTGCACTTTCGCTAAAGTGGAGTCTGCTGTCTGTCATCCGAAAAAGTGTACTTTCAGTCAGAAAAAGTAGACCTATATATACATATATCTGTGTGTGTATGTGTCTGTGTGTGTGTGCGTGTGTGTGTGTGTGTGTGTGTGTACTAATCTTTATATATGTGTGTGTGTGTGTGTGTGTGTGTGTGTGTGTGTGTGTGTGTGTGTGTGTGTGTGTGTGTGTGTGTGTGTGTGTGTGAGTGGAGTGTAGTTGCTAGGCATGGAGTCCAGGAGACTGTTAAGGCATCTAGCCCAAAATCCCATTTGGCCTAAAGCACTTTACCACAGATATTTAGAAACACTGGCAAAAAAATAATGGACTCAAGGATGTAATTGGTATGGTAGTCAAGAAAAGCTGGCTTTATTTGCAGATGATCTTAGTTTATACCTGACAAAACCAGAAATAGATATTACAGTGTTGTGGAGCATTTAGAGACAGTTTCAAATCTTTTGAAGATACAAAATTATTGAAGCTAAAACAAATGCAATAGCAGTAAATTATGTACCCACATATGAACTGTTTTAGCAATATCCATATTTATGGGGACATGATAAAATGAAGTATTTAGGTGTGTGGATTAAACATGATTCTGGTGTGGCACCTAAGGATATGTGGGAAGAGACTAAATAAAAGATAATACAAAAACTGAGAAAATGTAAGCTTTGATGTGAGAGTGTTCAATCTCGCCGTTTGTTCTTACACCTGGGTTCGGAGCCGATCCTCGGCTCCGTGTCGGCCGCTTGACAAAGCTCTGCATCGAGAAGAAGCTTGAGACCAACCTAACTCCCACAATCCCCCTCTGCCTTTACCTCAGATCTAGTTTGCCGCTGCAAAGATCGCATCATTTTGTTGAGCTCGGACCACCTGAAAGCTAAGATTGATTATTTCTTATAATTCTTTCATTAGTTTTTTGTATTCAAATATTTCAGATTGAGTGTTTGTATGTGTGAGTAGTGTATCGAGGGTTTCTCGGGTCCGTATATAAGTCTTATATACTTTATATACTTTTGAGTTCCCTCGGGCCTACCCCACCCTTAACTGGATTTGACTACTGGATGTGACTTAAGTTTCAGGATTTGACTATTACTGGCTTTGACTTATTCTCTGGATTTGACATTAATTACAGGATTGTACACTGTTTTCTGGTTTTATTACCATGTCAGAAAAAGCTAAGTCTGGCTTTAAACGTTGCCAATGTGGACAGAAGATGTCTGTCACAGACAATCATAGTTCCTGCGTCTACTGTCTTGGCCCTCTCCATCTGCAGGAAGACTGCTCTATCTGTCATTCATTCAGTGGAAGGGTCATGACAGATAGGCGCAGGAAACTTATGGATAGGGGTCTTCTAAAACCTACTTTTCAAGAGGCTCTGGATGCATCAGACCAGGCATCTAAATCCTCGAAGGAATCAAAGACGTCGGAGCCCAAGTCATCGGCTCCGAGCTCTTCATTCAAAGTTCGATCACTGGTTCCACAGACTTCGGGGCCGAGTGTTGAACTGTTGTCAGTTACCGAGCCTCGAGTCTTGGAACCGGTGACGGAGCTCCCTCCTCCTGCACTTTTGAGGTCGGCTCCGTCTTCGATTCCTTCGACACGTTCTTCCAGGCCCCTCTCCGACACCGATGTGGACCACGTGGTGCAGAAATTGATGGAGAATACGGCCTTGTCCAAGCTCATCTCGGTCTCCTCCCAGCTGGTGTCGAGACTCGAAGGCCTTCCCTTATCTCCACCTGTTCCTCCTCCGAGGCCTATTCAGTCTTCAGAGCCGGGAGAGGCTGACCTGCTGATTGTGGAGCCCTCGGTTCCAGAGCCGTCCCTTTCTCGGTCGGTACCATTCACCTCGACTCCGTCGGATCCATTACTGGAGTCTCGGAGCCGAAGATCCATCCTGGGTTCCGGGACTGAGAGTCGGACCGATGTTTCGGTTCCGACGCCTCTCTCGGGCCTCGGCTTGGATCGACTCGGCTCCGTCCTCGGGTTCGATGCCTTCGGTACCTGTCTCGGGGATTCCTCCGACTTCTTCGGAACTGGGGGATACCTCGACTCGGGACCCAGGGGCTTTCGAACTCATGAGGAAGGTATTGTCTGTTCAGACAACCACTTCAGCAGATACAGCTTCTCCTTCCCATAAAGGGCCGTTATCCTCCTCAGCACCCACGGCTACGTCCAAGCGTCGAGCACCAGTGTCTCAGCCACCCCTAGAGGGTGCCCCCTCTTCCTCGGAGGCTTCTTCGGATGCCCCCCCCGAGGAAGTTCCGAGGAAAAGATTGTGTAAGAGGAGACACTTAGATTCTCCACAAGAATCATTGACATCGGACACTGACTTAGATGAGTCAGAAGGGTCCCCAAAGTCACCCTCGGAGGATGTCTCCTTTTCTGACATCCTGGAGATCCTAAAGCAGAGAGGTGATTGGCAATCCCTCTCCCCTTCTGAGGATGAGTCAGTCTTGCTGAAGGCATTCGGTGCTCGCCCTTCCTCCTCCTGGGTCACTCCACCCTTCGATGAGTTAATGGAGCTGATTGCTCGAAGGGCGTGGGAGACACCTGACACGGTGGAGCCAGTCCCTAGGAAGCCTAACAAATTTATTACTGCCCCCCAAGATAAGCCTTACCTGACAAAGGGAGTGCCAGTGGACGCTATGGTATTGGAAGCAGCCACGAAAAGGAGATGTCGGAATCTTCCTCATCTGTCCATCCGCCTAATAGAGATTCTAGGACTATGGACAGATATGGGTAGCGCATTTTAGTTCAGCGGCTTTTCTATGCGATCCCTGAACTATTTGACCCACTTTACACGACTACAGAGGGATCTAGTCAAAGAGTTGGGAGATACCCTCCAGGGTACTACAGATGCTGCTGTCTCAGAGAAGGTTACAGCACATCTCAACACCCTTACTTTTATTGTTAACTCATCCATGAGGCTGATCTCATACGCAGCCGAAGGATCGAGTAGGGCAGCAGCTTCAGCGATTGCTCTTCGTAGGCAGTCCTGGATGCGCTTATGTTCATTTGTGGAAGCCTTCAAGTCTTCCTTTACTAACGCCCCATTTGATGGTGCCACTCTCTTTGGCCCTAAAGTAAAGGAGACCCTTACCCGGTGTGAGCAAGAGGGAAAGACTCTGTCTGCTGTCGGAGTCAGTTTTTCCACTCCATCCAGACCGTACCCCAAGGGGCAACGAGGTGGAAAGATGTGGTTTCGAAAACCCCAGGGTTCTTTCCCGGGCGCACAGGGTGATACCCCTCCAGAGGCAGAGGAGGGGTAGAGGTGGAAGACGCCGCCTGGCGGCAGAGGGGTCTGCAAAACCAAGGTGACAGGGATACACTCCCAGGAAACCTTTTCAGCACTCCTGAGAGGAGGCCCGACTGTCCTGCTCTGGAGGCAGTCGGGGTCCCTTAGCTTTGTACCCACAGGCCTGGCAAAATCTAACATCAGACAATTGGGTAAAAGCGTTGTTACCAGAGGCTACAAAATTCCCTTTCTATTGCCCCAATTCCACAGAAAGACTTCCAGATGTGCCCCATCTGCGAGGCCCTGCAGCTACAGAAATTTCAAAGCTGCTAGAAAAAAGAGTCATCCAACCAGTCCCAGCGGACCAAAGAGGATTCGGAACTTACTCAAGGTTCTTTTTAGTTCCAAAGAAAACAGGGGACTGGAGGCCAATTCTGGACCTGAGCAAACTCAATACCTTTATCAAGAAAGAAAAGTTCCGAATGGTCACGCTTCAATCGATCCTTCCATTCTTAAAGAAGGACCACTGGATGTGCTCAATAGATCTAAAGGACGCATACTACTACATCAAAATGGCCAGGGTGTCCAGGGATCACTTGCGCTTCCGGCTGGGAGCCAGTCACTTTCAGTTTCGAGCCCTGCCCTTTGGTCTGACCTCAGCCCCAGGGTCTTCACCAAATGTATGGCAGTGGTAGCGTCTCACTTGAGGCCTCAGGATTCCAGGTGTTTCCGTATCTGGACAACTGGCTCCTTTCTGCCACCACCGAGCGTCGACTGATTCAGGCCAGGGATTACACACTACAGCTTTGTGTTCATCTCGGAATTTCCGTAAATTTCGAAAAGTCCTTACTACAGCCATCACAGCATATCTCATTCATAGGAGCAGAATTGGATACAGTGCTTAATTCTAAGGCTTCCCCCAGAAAGGATAGCATCCCTGCAAAATCATATATCTCTTCTTCTCTCTTCCAGAAAGTCCCCAGCGAAACTGGTTCTGAAGGTTTTGGGCCTCATGGCAGCTTCTCTCATTGCCATACCCTTGGGAAGACTGCATATGAGGGTTCTTCAATGGCTTCTGTTTGCACAGTGGTCATTCCAAAAGCTACCCCTGACACACGAGATCTACATCACAAACATATGCAAGTCGCACCTGGCTTGGTGGCTTCGAACTTGCAATCTATCCAACGGAAGACCCTTTGTGCTACCCACTCCAACAGCAACAGTGACCACGGACGCTTCCCTGATAGGGTGGGGGGGCATCTTTCAGGGACAGACAGTCCAAGGCGAATGGACCAATTTGGAATACAATCTGCATATCAATGTTCTGGAGTTGAGGGCAGTGTTCCTATCGTTGCAACACTTGCTCCCCTTCTTCCTCTAGGGACAATTGCATTCCAGACGGACAACATGTCTGTAGTCTGGTACATAAACAAGCAAGGGGGAACCAAGTCTTATCAACTATGCAGAGAGGCCATGAGAATCTGGCAATGGGCGGAGTCCACGGGTCGCTTTCTGATAGCAATGCACATCCCGGGGTTATACAACGTCATAGCGGACAGGTTGAGCAGAGCCATCCTGTTACCTCACGAGTGGTCCCTCAAACAGTCAGTTGCGAAGGAGATTTTTCGCAAGTGGGGCCAGCCTTCCTGCGATCTGTTTGCGTCTCCAATGAATGCCAAATGCAGGAGCTATTTTGCCCTATTACCTCCTCCAGGGGAAGTCCCAAGGGACGCTCTGGTTCACGATTGGCCCCCGGGTCTCCTGTACGCTTTTCCTCCTGTTCCCCTGATTTCGAAATTTCTGCAGAAAGCCAGCAACCTGCAAAGGACAATTATCCTCATTGCCCCATTCTGGCCTCGTCAAATATGGTTTCCCTTTCTTCTAGAACACCAAATGGGAACCCTGGATCCTGGACCCAGAGCCGGATCTACTGACCCATTCGTCAGGGGCTCTCCACCCGCTTCTCTCCCTCAAACTAGCAGCTTGGCTGCTCCGCTTCCTCTTAGCCAGGTCTGATCTTCTATCCCCTGCAGTTCAAAATATCCTGGTGGCTTCTCATAAAGCATCCACTACGAGGACTTACACCAGTAAATGGAAGCGTTTTGTACATTGGGCAACTACACAACAACTGGATCCCTTAGTAGCTCCTCTGAATAAGGTCTTGGAGTTTTTGACAATTGTTCCACCAAGGGCTTCTCCTGCCACTTTGAGAGTGCAATTAGCTGCCATATCAAACTTTCATGTGGGAGAAAGTGGGGCTCCTATTATGGCTCACAGGCTTTGTAAGGCGTTTCTAAAAGGATCCTTCCACATTAGACCTCCAGTTAGAACTCCTACTTCACCTTGGAACTTGAACCTTCTTTTGTCTCAGCTGATGCTACCACCTTTTGAACCAGCCTCTTCCTGTCCTTTGAAGTTTTTGTCATGGAAGACCCTTTTTCTGGTGGCTATCACATCGGCCAGGTGGGTATCTGAGCTTCAGGCTCTTTCAGTTCAACATCCTTATTTGATTTTTCACCCTGACAGAGTTTTTCTTCGCACTAATCCATCCTTTCTTCCCAAAGTCTGCTCCGTTAATAATATTAATCAGTCCATTGAATTGCCCACATTTTTCAAGAATCACTCCAATAAATTGGAATATATGTTACACAAGTTAGACGTTCATAGACAACTCAGATTTTACTTGGACAGAACAAAGGATCACAGGAAAACAGACCAGCTCTTTGCAGCCTTCTCAGACAACAAGAAGGGTATGGCGGTCACAAAACGAACCTTGTCTAAATGGCTTACTGACTGTATTGTGTTTGTCTACACTGCCTCTGAGCAAACTTTACCTGTCAAGCCCAAAGGCCACTCCACAAGATCAGTATCTACATCCCTGGCTCATGCAGCTCGCCTACCGTTAGACACTATTTGTGCGGCTGCTACTTGGTCTAAACCACATACCTTCATTTCTCATTACAAAGTGGATAGGATTTCTAGGGACAGGGCAACCTTTGGTTCCACTGTGCTCAGGAACGTTCTCCCTTGAGTTCCTCAGGAACAAGGAGCTAGGGACGCTACCCAGGTGTAAGAACAAACGGCGAGATTGAACACTCTCACATATAGAAGTTATGTCCTTACCATAACGTTCCATGTGGAGTGTTCATCTTGCCTTTGTTCTTACATTCCCTCCCTCCCTCCCTCAGGAAGAACGTCCAATTTAGGTGCCTGGTTTGTTCTCCGGCTTCTGCCTGGAACAGATGTTGTACTATGTAATTACGTGTTTGTTGTTGGTATGAAAGTGTTATGCTCTCTTCTCTTCTCTGCTGGTTTGCTTGCAAACTAGATCTGAGGTAAAGGCAGAGGGGGATTGTGGGAGTTAGGTTGGTCTCGAGCTTCTTCTCAATGCAGAGCTTTGTCAAGCGGCCGACATGGAGCCGAGGATCGGCTCCGAACCCAGGTGTAAGAACAAAGGCGAGATGAACACTCCACATGGAACGTTATGGTAAGGACATAACTTCTATTTATATGGATATGGATAATACGATACAAGTAGTTAAATGTTTTTAGTCCCATTAGGCTTATGCACAGAACAGGCATATGTTTTATCAACCAGAGCAGAAGTTGTCGATAGCAATTAATAAAGAGCTGAATGACTTTATCTGGGAGGGGAAGATGGGAGGAATCAAGTAGGATAAGCTGATTCTTCCAGTAGAACAGGGCGGATTGGAATTACCCACTTTAAAGGGGTATTTCAGAGCTACACAATTAAGGCTCCTATACATAGGCCAAGCAGAAACCTATAATTCAAAGTGGAAAGGGATGTGATGAAACAGTGGGGAATCTCAGAAAACAAGGAGGGATTGGGATTTTGGATGCAGGTCTTTAAAAAGAATAACAATAATCATACAGAATATTATATATGTAAAGGTAGCAGAAAGTATCCTAAGAACTAAGCCAACATTGGAATGGAGAAAGATTCTTCAGATAGGGTTGACTACAATTAGCGATATAGACAATAAGCAAGAGGGGACTGAAATTTATTGGAGAAAATTGGCAAAGGAACCAAGGTATTGTGAGCAAATAACTAGAGAGGGAAATATGATAGATTGGGAAGGCACCAAGAATTTATTTGGACTGCAAGTTAGAGATTGCCTTCCCTATCAAGGATTGATAGAGTATAGGCAAAGGGAAAGAAATAGGGGGTACTAACTGAAAGACCAGCACTGGTAGAGTTTTAAGTAGAATCTAGAACAGAAACTAAAATTAAAAAAGGAATAATTAGTAGAACATATAAAATATTGCATAATAAGTATAAGAATCAATCAGAGGAGGTTAGAAAAGATTGGGAAGAGAGATTGAATAAGAATTCACAAAGAAACAATGGGAGGATAAAGATTTAGGATTTTTGCTTGGAAATGTTTACATAGGTATTTTTATACCCCAAATAGACTCCACAGAAAGGCAAACAGGAAATATTGGAGGTGTGATGGGGGAGAAGGAGGTACTTTGGAAAATATTTTCTGGGAGTGCAGTGAGTTGATGGACTTTAAGGATTCCTTGCGAGATTCACTGTCAGAGATGCTAGGTGGGTAGATTGATGTGACAAGGGAAATGATTTTTCTGAGCTATGCTACAGAATCGGAATTGCCTAGACATGGTAAGGCCTTGCTTTGTCTAATTATGGTGGCTGCCGAAAATGCAGTTAGTAGAAAATGGAATTCAAAAACTAAGCCAACTGTACTAGAAGTAGTAAATATAGTAACATAGATAAAACAACTGCAATTGAGATGTTTACAAAAGGGTAGGAGAAAACTACATAGAAAAAATGGAAATTGTGGTAACAGTACATACAGGGGAGGAATGAGGCTTAAAAGCAGGCAGGACTGAAATAAACTATGTAATGTTTGACTGAAAATGATTGGGTAGATTATAAGTGATGTATAATGTTTGCAGCTGGGAGTGTGTCAGTATGGTTTGTGATGTGAAATGCTTGCAACTATGATTGTGCTGGTGTGGTTTACTTTAATTTATATAAAAGTATGATTGCCTATGTCATAAATGATGGTTTAATAAAGATGTTTCTTGTTTAAAAAACACTGTACCCCAGGACATATCTCATTAGCATCTGGTAGACCTAATCATCTTTACTACCTGCCAGACTCTGTGTGTGTGTGTGTGTGTGTATGTGTAGATATATATATATATATATATATATATATATATATATATATATATATATATATATATATATACATACATATACATTGTATGTATATATAGACACACGCATTAATATGGAGCTGTGCAAAGCGTTGACAGCTTCTTCTAAAAGTAAATATCATTATCTGTATAATTGCCGATGTGCAGTGTTCCTTTGCCTTTGTTTCCCTAACAAAAATGTGTTTCCTTGTTTATTTTTATATGAAGCCATGCCTAGTTATCATTCTTTAAGTACATAAAGAAGTACTTACGTATTATCACAACCACATTTTTAATGTCCTGTAATTACTAATGTTTTCATGAAATGACTGTAGGTTAAAGTAAAACTGAGTGAGTGAACTTCTACTTACTACTGTTTCACCTTGTTTGAGAAACGGGAACCAGAATAAGAAGCACAAGCAGGAGGTTGTCAAACACCTGCAAATGGACAATTTTCAGCAAGTGCTTTTTTTAACACACGCAGCCTACAACCATTCTGTGTACCAGTCTGCCCAGAAAAGCAGGGCAACTGCGATCCTGTAAGTGTTTCACTTGTTTGTACTACTTTTGAACTGACCTTCCTAAAGAAAAACTTGAGCAGTTATGCTACTTTTCTAAAGACAATCTCTATTCATTACCTATATGAGGACTCTCTTCCTCTTAAAAGTCAAGCTCCTTCGTAAGCAGTTTGTTGTAGGCACTGCACTTAAAATTCCAGTAGTACCTTCCGGACACTGGGTATAATGCGCGTTGAACTCAGAATTCACTTTGTAGGATTTCTCCTAGGTGGATTATGCTCCAAACTCGCAGATCACGGTCACTTTAACAGGGAAAATCCTCTTCCTTGGCAAAATGGTCTGTCAAACTGAGGTAAACCTGCCATTCAAGCAGCTATCCAAGAGCAAAAAGAAGGAGTCCAGAATTGCTGCTAATATAGCGATACTCAGTTCCTCGCACCCTGCTTGTGAGTACATGATGTAAGTCAGCGTTTGCATCCCCACAAAAACAACTTCAACTTACTTATTTCTGGGGAAGTAAACCTTTCTAACAGTATACTGCTTCTGATTTCAGGCTTACTAAATGTAAATGACTTATTTCTGGGGAGGTAAACCTTTCTAACAGTATACTGCTTCTGATTTCAGGCTTACTAAATGTAAATGTCAGCAAATGTTTTAGGCCACCGAAAACTGAAGTAATTACAGGACGTTAAAAATGTGGTTGCGGTAATACGCAAGTACCCATAAAACTTTTCTAAGATACTTTAACTGATGTCTTTTTCAGATCTGTACATAGTGCTTTCAGGTGTGGTTTCATAGGCTGCTGAAGTGAAGAAAGAATTGCCTTCAGCTTTCTGCTCAGTACACCTCTACATGTATGTTTTATTATTATCTCTTATGCTTTCCTTACATATTTTTGCATTGTCCATTACTATTCAGATTGTGATATTTTAACACTTTGTATATTGTTGTTATACAGATGTTATGTGATCCTATCTCGCCTACATTCTGAATGATGGGTTCGGAGCCGATCCCTCGGCTCCGACTCGGCACGCTTATGCCAAAGAGCGAAGTCTCTTATTGGCTGAGCTTACTATATCCCAGGATGCACCACCATCAGTCCCCCAGATCTCGTTTGCCGCTTAACTGCAAGGACGTGGTCTCGAGCTGGCTGGGCTGAGTAGCTTTTATTAACTACTTTTTCTGTCAGTTTTTGTGCTTGTATTTCACAAAAGCCGTTTTAACGGCTATTGGTGTCTTTTGTTGACTGTTGTGTACGAATGAGTAGTGGAATTTGTTGTGGGTGATTGAGTAGAGTTTGTTTCGCCCTTTCAATCCAGGGCCTTTTCGGTCAAACTGTATAACTGAACTTTTAGTGTTTTAAAGTTCCGGTTATTACACCAAGGTTGTGTTTTACACTGTTTCTGTAAGCCTTCGTTTTTTGTTATAAGCGATTCTACAGTTGTTAAATTTCCTGTCAGAAATTGTTTAACATCATGTCTCAAGCCCCTAGGCCTTGGGCTTTAAAAATGTACTAAATGTGCTTTTAAGATGTCTGTTACTGATGACCATCTACTTTGTGTTTATTGTTTAGGGCAAAGCACTTGCAGGAGTCATGCAGCGTATGTCACGCTTTTTCCTCTAGGGTCCTCCAGGAGAGGAAAAATAAATTAATTCTTAAAGGGTTGATTAAACCTTCTTTTGAAGAAGCTTTGTCTTCGCTCCGACTCCTGCCAAAAGAAAGGGCTTGGTTCCGACCAGTCCGTCGGATCCGACTGCCAAGAGACCTAGGCAGGCCTCTCCTTCGGCTCCAAAGACTTCGGGGCCGAGGTCGGAACGGTCTGCCTCGATGCCTCCAGTATCGACTCCTGGGGCTGCGGGGCCGATGGCTGAGGCATCGAGGCGGGTCACCTTCGTCGGCTCCACTGCTCGGAGCCGACAAGGGCCCGCTCAGACACTTCCTCCTCGGCGCCGAAGTCTACCTCGGCACCGATGGAATCTGGTGTGTGCGTTTCCTCGGCGCCGATTCTCATCGAGTCGCCTCGGAGCCGGTCCCCTAGTCCCTTGGGGCCGAGGGAGAGGTCTTCTCGAACCCGTTCTGTTTCCTCTCGGTCTTCGAGAATGTCGGATTCTGATATAGACAGGGTGCTCCAAAGACTTTTCCAGTCCCCAGTCTTCCAAAATTTGTTTCGGCTCCGACCCAGTTGGCTTCGGAGCCGATGGCCATGACCCACCCCATTGCTATTCCTCCTCCGACTGCTTCGGCTCCGTCGGAGCAGGTGCTTTCGGAGCCGGTGGAGATCTCAGGGTCGGCTCCGACCCTTACTCCAACCCGGGCCCTCGGGTCCGAGTTTGGTACGCGGACTTCTTCAGCTGGACCCGAGGGTGATGTTTCGGGACCAATGCTTTCGGTTCCGAGCCTCCCTCTCGGTGCTTGGGCGGGACTTCCGTCTACTATCATGGCCCGGAGACTGGGCGCTCCCAGGATTCTGGAGGTCCGGCTTTCAGAGCCATGAGGAGTGCCTTGGCCAAATCCTCTTGACCATCTCTCCGGTTTTACCAGCACCTTCCCTGGGCGGAGACTGGGTCTTTGGCAGTTCCCCTGTCCGTAGCCAGCGGAGCCCGAGGCCTGAGGTTACCCCAGTGGGGTTCCCCTTCCTGAGGGTTCTTGAGTCATCTCCAGAGGAACCCCCAAGGAAGAGATCGTGCAAGAGGAAGCACGTGGACTCCCCCGAGTCTATCACATCGGACACGGATATGGATGATGCAGAGGGGTCCCCTAAGTCGTCCTCAGATGATGTCTCCTTTGCAGACATCTTAGAGATCCTCAAACAACGAGGCGGCTGGATGTCCAAACCCCCCTCTGCGGACGAATCAGTGCTCCTCAAGGCCTTTGGAGCTCAGCCCTCCGCCTCCTGGGTATCTCCGCCCTTCGACGAGCTTCTGGATTTAGTTTGTCGAAGGGCGTGGGAACACCCGGATACTGTGGAACCAGTCCCTTCTCGTCCAAACAAATTCTTATCTGCTCCCCCCGAGAAGGAGTTCCTTACTAAAGGCGTGGCTGTAGATGCCATGGTGGTGGCATCTGCTACACAGCAGGACGTGGCAGAGGCTTCAACGTCCATCCATCCTCCTAATAAGGAGTCTAGGAGTATGGATAGGTTCAGGAAGCGCACCCTGACTTCAGCGGCCTTTACCTTAAGGTCTCTGAATTATTTGGCACATTTTACCAGGCTTCAGAGGGATCTGGTCAAGGAGTTGTCAGATTCCCTCTCGGGTAACCTACCTGAGCAGCTAGCCCAGTCCGTTAGCTCTCAGTTGGCTATCCTTCGTCAATTGCTAACTCGTCCATGAGGCTCATATCCTATGCGGCCGAAGGGCGGTAGAGCGGCAGGCACAGGCGTGGCTCTAGATAGACAGGCCTGGCTCCGCTTGTGTCAGTTTGCGGAGGCCTTCAAGTCTTCCTTCGCCGACGCTCCCTTTGATGGGTCCTCATTGTTTGGACCCAAGGTGAAAGACACCCTTACCGCTGTGAGCAAGAGGGGAAAACCTTTTCTGCCGTAGGGGCCCCTTATTGCACTCCCTTTCCGCCTTACCCCCAGGCCAAAGGAGGGGGGAAAATGTGGTTGGGAAAATCTCGCAACTTTTTCTCCCAACAGCAGGAAGATTCCCGTCCAGAGGCAGAGGGGGGAAATTTTTCAGGAGACGCCGTCCCAGAGGCGGCAGAGGGCCCCGCAATTCTGGAGACCGCGAGTCCTTTCGTGGCTCTTCAGCCTCCCACACGACATGAGGGATTGCCCGGCTGTGCTGCTCGAGCCAGTCGGGTGTCGTTTCGCCAAGCACCTAAAAGCCTGGGAGTCAATCACTCAGGACAGATGGGTGCTTCGGATAATTGCCGGAGGTTACATCATCCCATTCAAGTGCTCACCCCCTCCGTCCAAGAGAATCCCGGACCCACCACCCAGTCAAAGGGAAATAGCAGCCGCAGAAGCTTCAAAGCTGCTACAAAAAGGAGTCATCCAACTGGCCCCCACAGACCAAATCGGATCAGGAATTTACTCAAGGTTCTTTTTAGTGCCAAAAAAGACAGGGGACCTGAGACCAATATTGGATCTCAGCAGACTGAACCTATCCGTCGAAATCCAAATTCGAATGGTCACGTTGCAATCCATTCTCCCGTTGTTGGAGAAGGATGTTTGGATGTGCTCCATAGACCTCAAGGACGCCTATTATCACATACCGATACATCAGGCGTCCAGAAGGTATCTGCGCTTCAGCCTGGGAGCCAGTCATTACCAATTTTGTGCTCTGCCCTTTGGTCTCACCACAGCCCCAGGGTGTTCACCAAGTGTTTGGCAGTAGTGACGGCTCACCTGAGGAGCCTTGGATTCCAAGTGTTTCCCTATCTCGACGACTGGCTCCTGACTGCCACCACCAGGCATCTACTTATGGACAACCTCAAAGCCACCATCTCCTGGGTGTTTCCTGGGGATTACATTCAATTGGTCAAAGTCTGTCTTGCTGCCCTCTCAGCGCATAAAGTTTATAGGAGCAGAGATAGACTCAAGATTGATGCGTGTCTTTCTTCCTGCCGAAAGGATCCGAACCTTACAGGGCCAAGTTCAAGCTCTGATCTCGAGATCCAAAGCCCCAGCCAGGATGGTCCTACAGGTTCTAGGCTCAATGTCTGCCACGGTACTTTTAGTTCCTCTAGCAAGGTTACACATGAGGATTCTTCAGTGGCTCTTATCAACTCAATGGTCCTTTCAAGATCTTCCCCTCAATCATCACATCATGATTACGGAAACATGCAAAAGGGACCTGCGCTGGTGGCTTCAGACATCCAACTTGGATCAGGGAAAACCCTTTGTTCTCCCCCCTCCAGTGGTTACCCTGACGACAGATGCCTCCCAGATAGGGTGGGGGGGGCATTGTCTGGGCAGGCTAGTTCAGGGCTCCTGGCTTCCGGACGAGATCTTCTCCACATCAACGTGTTGGAGATGAGGGCTGTACTTCTATCCCTACAGGCCTTACACAAGTTCCTTCCTCAGGGCATCATCGCCATCCACACAGACAACATGTCGGTGGTTTGGTATCTGAACAAACAAGGAGGGACCAGATCGTATCCCCTTTGCAGAGAGGCCATGAGAGTGTGGGAATGGGCTGTAGCTACCAACCGCTTCTTGGTAGCTACCCACATCCCGGGAAAGTCAAATGTATTGGCGGACAAATTAAGCAGGACAATTCTCTCTCCTCACGAATGGTCTCTAAACCGCACAGTAGCAGCCCAGGTTTTCAAGAGATGGGGACCGTGCTGCGACCTATTTGCGACTCCACAAAACACCAAGTGCCAAAGGTTCTTCTCCTTGATTCCACATCAGGAGTACCGGCCATGGATGTTCTAGCACAACCCTAGCCAACAGCGTTGCTTTATGCTTTTCCTCCCATACCCCTCCTTCCCACAGTCTTTCAAAAGCTTCTCAGCTAAGGTCTTCAATGATTCTGATTGCCCCATACTGGCCTCGTCAGATATGGTTTCCTTACCTGAAAAAGCATGCAGTGGACGATCCGTGGACCTTAGACCTGATCCCGGATTTGCTAATCCATCAGTCGGGACATTGGCATCAGTCCCTTCAATCTCTGAAATTGACAGCTTGGCTCCTCCACTTCCGACCTTAGTTAGAAGACACACACAAGACCGGAAGTTGTTCACATTTTGTCTTCGCCCACAAACCCACCACTAACAAATTGTACCTCAGTAAGTGGAAGAGGTTTGCTATCTGGGCTCAACTCAAGGGCTTAGACCCTATCACTGCTCCGGTCCCAGAGGTTTTGAAATTCTTAACATCCCTATTTAATCAGGGATCTTCTGTCTCAACTATTAAAGTTCAACTAGCTGCTATCTCTAAATTCCATGAATCCACGGATCCTCCTTTGATGAGCAGCAGGCTATGCAAAACATTCATTAAAGGTGCGAGTCTGTTAAGACCACCAGTTTTTCATCCTGCACCTCCGTGGGATCTTGATTTAGTGCTTGGCATTAACGTCCCCCCCTTTTGAACCGGCTGCTACGTGCGAATTAAAATATCTGTCATGGAAAACGGCATTCTTAGTGGCTATTACTTGCAAGAAGAGTCTCAGAGCTTCAAGCCCTGTCTATTAAACCACCATATCTGATTTTCCACAAAGATAGAGTATCTCTTAGGCCTAATCCATCCTTTGTCCCGAAGGTCTGCTCTAGTTTCTGTCTTCAACAATCTCTAGAACTACCAGTTTTCTTTCCAAAATTCTCTAATGAAGCAGAATACACTCTCCATAAATTGGATGTTCACAGGCAACTACGCTTCTATTTAGACAGGACTCAGCAACCGTAAGTCAGACCAGTTGTTTGTGTCCTTCTCAGATAATAAATTGGGCCAAACCATCACAAAAGCTACAATCTCAAAATGGATCAGAGATTGCATAACTCAGGCCTATTCTTCTTCAAATAAGCAACTTGCATCATCTATCAAAGCTCATTCTACCAGAGCTATGGCTACTTCTATAGCTTTTCATTCCAAGCTCGCTATTTTGGAAATTTGTGCTGCGGCTACTTGGTCCAACCCGCACACTTTCATTTCCCACTACAAATTGGATGTGGCATCTAAAGGACGAGCCTCATTTGGTTCCACGGTACTCAGGAGTGTTTTCCAGTGAGCCACCCAGGATTCAGGTGCTAGGGACGCTGTCCCATCATTCAGAATGTAGGCGAGATAGGATCACATAACATCTTTTAGTTATGTACTCACCATAACTTCAGATGTTTGGGATCCATCTCGCCTACATTCCTGATACTCCACCCTCCTTCCCCTGCCTTGCAGATCAGAAGAGATAGAACGGTTTTGAGTTCCACTGTTTTTATCTTGTTTCATCTGACGATGTTATATAAGCAGGGTATGCATGTGTGCATGTATGCGGACAAACTAGATCTGGGGGACTGATGGTGGTGCATCCTGGGATATAGTAAGCTCAGCCAATAAGAGACTTCGCTCTTTGGCATAAGCGTGCCGAGTCGGAGCCGAGGGATCGGCTCCGAACCCATCATTCAGAATGTAGGCGAGATGGATCCCAAACATCTGAAGTTATGGTGAGTACATAACTAAAAGTTTTCATTCAAGCACCCTTTTGTTAAAAAAAACATAAATAGAAAGAAGTAAAATGACAGCTAAAACATCCCAATAAACAATTTAAAAAAAAGCACCGGTGTCACGCTACAAATAGGTCATGTGATATGATCGCTACCAGTGTCCCATACCCTCAGTTTTACACGTTTGGATCATTTCTACTAGTTATTTATTGTATATATGTGGTCATTACAGTCACCAGTCACTCCTGGTCAGACCCTGCTGTATCACTGCTTACTTAATTAGAAGCACTGTGTATTCATTCTCATGGAGTGAAGTGTCATTTCAGTTAGATGAATAAAGCACCCTTCACTGTCTAAGGATACATATAAAAGCAAGCTAGGGACGGTCCTTTCTTTGGCATTTGGTCATTGCTACTTGCAGTATTGATGCTCCAGTTCTTACCTGTGAAATGCATCATCCACCAGAAACTCCTTCTCCTGATAAACATCTCTGTCTTGCTCACAATAAATGAATGCAGAATCAATATCCATGCGAAGGATATGTTACTAAACCTAGGAATTTGGATGAAGCATCTAGTGAGCTCAGAAGATGAAAGCCAGTGTGTAACAGGACATTTTCTGTGGAACAGAGCATTATACACTGACAGGCATATGCATATATTTAATGAATGGGAAATGATAGATAAAAATATTTAAGACATATGTTTACTGTTTCTTTTTCTCTTTTTTTCTAGAATTTGTCTCAGATTGTGGCTTACCAAACTCGTTTAAAGCATCTACAAGCAGTGAAAGATGAAAAGTATACACCACTTTGCAAGACAGAGCAGGCACTGGAGAATGAAAAGCAAAAACAGGAAGATCGCATTCACATAGTTAGTAGCATCATGGATCGCATTCAGCAGGAGTATCCTCAGTACCAGGGAACACTACGACAAGTTAGCCTGGTGCTGGCTTCTAGACTGCGAGAATAAAATGGTGGCTCTTGGAGGGTGTCCATCATCTAGCTGAGAGAGGCTGCCAGCCATAATATTCACTTCATTGTCAGGGAGTGATCTGTATTATTTTAAGTCATTGAACATTTATGACAAGGAAGTAAGGATGAAAGGGTACAGTGTGTGCGTGGGTGTATGAGTGCACCGTGTGCATGTATGATATATAAAAAAAAATAATACATACACACATGCATATATATATGTATATATTTCTATTAGTTTCATCACAACAGTTAACACCAAAAAACAGTGTCATAAAACATTCATCTGTCCTACAGTACCAGATATCTTGTCACCATTCTATCCACGCCCTCAGCAGTTTATCACCACATAGTCTGCATCATAATTAAATATGTCTTTTTATCTGTATCTTTTTGGTCCATTACTTGCTGACCAACAAGCTTTCCCTTATTGGACTTCAGCCCATTTGATCCCTAACAGTGGGATCTCCAGAACCACTTAACAAGAGCCCACTGGGGGTGGCCATCTTTACGTTAGCCTTAAGTACTGCCTGCTGCCTGACTGGCATCCTGGCTATGAGGCCATTATCTCCAGCTTAACCCCTCCCCTTCGCAGAGGTAGTGCATTCTGTATCACCGTGGGGGTTGCAATCCCTTCTGTCTTGCACATACACAATACTGAAGGCTACCACTGTTCAGTGGCTTGGAGAACTAGACACCCAACCCAGGTCACATGCCCTGCTTCTTCCTCCAAATGTTGCTACAACACTGTGGCTGGCTGGGCTGCCTTCTCCCAAAGATAAGCCAAACCACCTTCCTGCTAGCACCATTTAACACTTTAGCCACTAACTGAACTCAGGCCAGTTCAGCTGTAGACAGGGCTTTATACCTCTGTGCCACAAATTGTCTACATAAATAAACAGATCTTACCAAAACTGATTAGATGTTAAGCCTATGCCTAGGAAGCCATGCTACAAAAAAGAAGCGCATGTATAAATCACAAAAACAAAATACTAAAACTAAGAGAAACAGCCACACACAAAATGCACTATAAAATATAAAAAATAAAGGAACTCATATGACAGACATCATCCTTATAATTGCCAGATAAAAGTGAACATCACTCAATACGTACCTACGTAATACCAACTAAAATAATAAGTTACAATATACATAAATGTTCAGACAGTAATTAAGCATTCTATCCGTCTATGGTCATGAGTCATGTTTGTCATCTGTAGTGACTGTTATGAACTGCTGTTACCATCCATGGAGTTTACTTAGCAAGATAGAAATAGATTGCCAAGCCTTTCTTCCATATCACTCACACACCACATGAATACCTAGGGGAATTTACCATCACCCAACAGCATAGTAGGAAACTAATAAATATAAAGATTACTTATATCTCCAAAGAAAGTCACACAACATGGTGGCCAGAAACCGAAAAGAAGTCCAACGCAATACAGGAGTGAACTGACCCTCCGACTTTACACAGCTAACAAAAAAAAAAGTCATTGAAAAAAATGAATGAAATAGAGAAAAAAAATAGGATAAAAGCCTCAAAAGGAAGAAACTATGCACCCAGGTGAAAGCACATTCAGTGGAACCTGTAAATAAAGGAAATAAAAGGCATTTCACAAACAAGAAAACACTGCAGATTTGCATGCTGTTCTACTCTTCTCTTCTTACCAGAAATGGTACCTGGCACCATAGCCAAGCAGAGAAAAAGAAAAAAGTAAGTAAATAAACAAGCTTCCATTGGTGATGTGTTACACATGTTAAAATGAAGATTGTATACCACATCATTTCTCACTAGGCTGTCTGGCAGCATAAATGTAATTGCTGTTTCCATCCCATTCACCAATCTCATCCCTCACCCAAGCACTTAACCTAGTCTAGCAGTAACTAAGACACAGAACAAAACTAAACACATGCCATTCCAGGCCCTACCTGCATAACTCCCTCCCAGAATACTACTACAAAAAAAATAGTAACTTTGCACACAAAATCAACACATTGAAGATCCCAAAACAGAACTGCCCACCTAAATCAATCCTCTTGAAATTAAACTTATTCTTTCTACAACAAATAAATTAAAATAACTGAATGAAAAATGAAACACTATTCACAGCTAGCCAACATACATACATACATAGATAACATTCATCAGGGTTTTCTGTTTCATAAATAAAATGTGTGTGGAAAAGAGAACATGTTTCATGACTTCTGACTTTGCCACTCATCGCAAAACTTGTCCCCCTATCCTGAAGTACAAGATGTTTCATTATGTCTAACATAGTACCATCCACATATTTCATGTGTAACCTAAAATTTTTTACAAGATAGAAAAATGTGATAAAATGCACATCTGAACTCCATTGCAGTATAGTTTATCACCAGTCTACCAGCATCCATTACAAAATGCAGAGCCACCACTCTTACAGCCTCACCCTTGACTAAGCACTACTCTGCCAATGCTATCAGTTTCCAGAACTCATTTAAATATTTTCACTTGCAGAAGCAGTACTCAGCATAGTCTCATTCATTGCATCAGTGCCCATCATTTTCAAAGCCATATTATAATACAAAATCGTATACATTTGTATCATAAGCACTGTGTTATTCAGCAAAAGAGTCCTACAAAATGAAGGGCATTTTAATGATAGTAATTAACAAAGAAGAAAAAACACCCAGAAAATATTGTTTTCATTTGTAACCAATGGCAATGGATAACTTTAAAAATAAAACAAAAACTGTGAAATGCTGTGAATCTGAACAATGTTCAACATACATTTTTTAGAGATAAGAGCAGAAGGAGCCATAGAAGTCATTTTCATATTTTTCTTAACAACATGATGTGAATAACTTCAGAACAAATAGCAGGATACTACAAGTACAGAAGTTGTTAGCCCTTAACTGTCTGTAAAGTAAATAGGGTTGTCACCTATCTGTCTTATTCTGCACTATCTGGAAGGCAGAACAATTGTTTGGAAGTCTGGGAAACACTCTACAATTTCTGTTATTCTGTTTAGCAAAACAAACAGAATACCGGAGTTCCTTAAATCCCCAACTCTACTTTCCTTTTTCTAAAGAAAAACATTGCTAATGCAATGTGGTGTGATTGAGTTCAAGACCAGAAAAATACGACTTTCCACCTCCCCTGCCATGCCTATTCACATCACAAAGTGGGAGTAGGGAGTGATTGAAGGGCTAGGAAAAGGGGAGAAGAGATGGGTAGGGCTAGGGAATGGTGCAGGGATTGTGGTTTTGGTTTGGCTGTGGGCACAGCAAAGATGGCAACCCTAAAAGCGATTACTGTTTTTATGTAAAATCAAGACTGTATCAAGAAAACCACCGGTTCAAGAATTATAATTTTAATAATTCTCAAAGTAAATGATGCAAACTGTAGCTCTACTGCAATAAAATAATAAATATGTACAAACTTGAGTCATAAACTGCGTTCTCTATCCCCACACTATAAAATATTTTACAAACAACCTGGTTAAACACTGTTGTTAGTATTAAACCACTGCTAAGGAAGACATTTCTATTGTGAAATGTTTAGCATACCCTTCTGAGTGTATTTAAGTTGGACTTTTGCAAAGGTTGGATTTTAATGTCAGAAGTGTTGAATGTGATATAAATGCTTTCTAATGGTTGGCTGTTCTTGATCACTTACTGCCCTTTGGGCTAAGATTAAGTGTAGCACAATGAACATGTGATTGCTATATAAACTTTGGTTTTCAGTTAACTTGCTTTCATACATTTGATGAAGCATTTGTGACACCAAAGCTTATGCTATTTTCTTGATAAAAGTTTCTGTGGTTCCAGAGCTTGTTTAGCACTTTTTTTTTCTTTACATCTTCATCAGAGTAACTGCTTACCTTACAGGTACCCACAGGTCCCTTTTGCTTTTGTGATTGCTACCACTTTTCCTCTAACTTTTTTACTTCTTTCACAAGTTTTTACTTCCTAGATGTACTATTTTGTACTTTTGCATTGAACTTAAGCTGCCTTGTTTGGTCCACTCCTTGTTTATCATTTCTGTTCCCTGTTGTATTTCAGTCATGTTGCACACTTTTGTATTATCAGCTATAAGGAGTATTTTCCTTCTAGACCTTCTGCAGTGTCATTTATAAAACATTAAAGGTATCCAACCAACCCCAATACTGAGCCCTTCTATTCAGTACTGGTGATCATCTTTTTATTTGCAGAGACTGCAGTTACATTATTATTATAAAGAACTGATAAAAAACAAAATATAATATTGTGAGTGTCATTATTTTAATGCTTCATTGAAGTTTTTGCCATGGCACTAGAGAATAATAAAGATTTTATTCATGGCCTTATTTACTGTCATTTTTATTATATTTTCAATATTGTCTGTCAAGTTCTGATCAATTGATACACAACTTCTCCAACAGTTGTTTTTTTTTTCCTTTAAAAGATAACTTAGTGGCCCTGGGTGAAGTAGAGAGCAATTCCTTTGACATATCCATGGAGGCAGCTTTATCTATCCATTGCTTTACTTGATATAACATTCCTCTGTGGTGGGACAACATTGAGGCAAGTTAGCAGTTTGTGATGTATAGATCTGAACTTGATGGACCTTAAAAATCCCTTCCTCTGTTCACTACGCTGCACTTTATCCTTTCTTTTCTACCACCCATTGATCTGCTCAAAAACTAATTTCTTCACAGACATTTTGTTTACTACTGTGTCAGATGTTTTGTTGAGATATGGGAAGGTTTTATCCATAAGTTTCTGCTGTACTACCTGGATGACTTGGACAAAAAATTCTTAGATTTTTTTGTAAGCCTGTTTTGTTTTTCAGTAAATAATTTCATAGATGTTCTGCATATTGAACACTGCTGCAGTAGCTTAAACTATGTGTTGTTAGAGCCTGCAAGGGATATAACATCCAGGCAGCTTCCAAAGCTTCCACACACCCAAACCATTAGTCAGATCAAGCTGAGCTGACTAAAAGTGAGATTCGGATGCCAAGCCCTTCAGAGCTTCCCTGCTGCTGAAGAGAGTACTCCTCTGTGGGCTTTTGAGGATTCACATAACACTGTTAAATTGTTAGGTGGATAAATTCCCCTTTGTGGAGAAAACCTTCCACTTTATAGTTTGTCACAGAAAATTTACTTTTTCTGTAAAATTTTTATAGTTTATCTAGTGGGAATGGATTTTTATTTACTGTCACATGACTTGCATTCACTTTTAAACTACTTCTTTTTCTGCAGAAAATGGTATTTTACTGTCTGAGGTTGGGGTAAGTGTTTAGTGTTTTTTACTTTGTTTTATGGGGAGAAGTTACTTTTTTAACAACTTACCTGTTTTGCCAAGTATTGCTGCTAAGCTTTCCTGGGAATCAGGTATCGTTTTTGGCTTAACTATAGAACAGCCTTCCAGTTCCTCAGTTCTACCTTCTTCTAGTCACAATAAAAAAAAGATTGTTATGCAGCCTTTGCCACTATAGCAGGCTAATATTATACCTCAACCGCAGGTGGATGAGTCTGATGTGGCTACATTTTAAAATATGGTTCACACATAATTTTACATTTACTTATTTAGCTTAATAATTTAAATCTTAGTAGTCAATTTATTTATTAGACATTTAATTTGATTAATGTATTAAATGTTGGATAACGCATACAATTTAAGATTTTGTATTTTTATGCAAATAATTTACAATATGGCTTTAAGACAAGTCTTTTTAAAGGAAATGAAGTGTATGTTGTGTCAAATTCTGATGAAGTTCTGGTTTGGGAATGAAAGCTCTTAATCCTTCTTAATAAACTTCCAGTGGTGTTTGACAGTGAGGCATGCTTTTTGGTATCGAGACAGTTTAGGAGTTTCTTTTTATGTCTTCTTTGGCTCCTACAGCAGTTTGGTGGTGTTCTTTTAGTTTTAGTCTCAGATTATACAGCACTCAGAAGTTGCTATTGGGAAAACAAAGAAACCATATGGATATTAATCCTGACTCCACCACGGACATATAACAAGGCTTGCTTCCGATGTTGAGTTGGTAAAAAATGAACTCACTCGCTTACTGGATTTAATGACTCTACCATCTCAAAAACAACAGAGTACATCTTTGCGTCCATTCACCAATGATATGCAACAGAACATGGAAGCCAATGTATTGATGGGTCAAGACATGTTTGATACGACAAATGCAAATTCACAAGAAGCTAATAACTAAATAGACTTTAATTTTAATTCATGGGTAAATCAAATTCTAGGTTGGGTGAACAACAGGAATGGGACATTTTACAAAAATATTCAGCAGGATTGTTGAAAGAGTATATTCATTTATTTGAAAGAAAGAAAGCTTCAAAAAATGTGAAAAAAAACCTTGCAATTAGACAACTCATACTTGGCTGGCTGAATGTGTAAAACTACATCTAGTACCTAAAGGTCTAAGAATCTTCAAGTTCCCAAATGGACTTAATGATCGACATTATGTTTAAAGACTTAATTGATTTGTTGATGAGTATGGATTAGAACTAATTGAAATGATTATTAAATATAATTCCTCCATAACAGGAGAACTTTTTAAAGACATAGAATTAAATTATGTTATAGAACATGATTTATTATTCAGTCAGTACAAAATGTTGTATAATAATGTCTTTTCACATTTAGACCATAATTGTAGACATAGTATGGATAAAAAACAAGAAAATATAGATGTAAGGAATACAAAACTAACAAAGCATATCCATGTAAGATACAGAAGACACACTTTGATAATTATACATTATATAAATAAGTGATGGAAGTGTTCAACCAAGAAAAAAATAATTCATCCATCTCTTATGATGACAGCAGTGAACAAGATTTTACAGAACTCAGGAGATCTGAGATCCTCATACCTTCAGGACCCAGGCCCGAGTATGGACCCCCATCCCTCAATGAATCAAAATAATTGCAACAAGCTAGGGAAAGGGAAAAAGGGTCTGAAATGGTAATTATGCAACACACAGATTGTATTACATCACCTTTTAATGATTATAACATTTAGAGCTACAGTCATAAAACAATAACTCCAGACTATTTTAATTGATTATCCAGATGGTTTAAGTACATCCCAGCAGCACACTTTAATATTGCAGGCTCACTAATCGAATTTAAATGATTTATAAGAAAATTAAATCTGGCAATTTATTTTAACAACACAAGGGAAGAAGAGATGTTACAATCTAATGCCAAATTCAAGAGAAAAAGTGATGTTAAGTTGTCAATCTCGCCTTCATTCTTGCTGGATGGGTTCGGAGCCGATCCTCGGCTCCGACTCGGCACTTGCTAAGCTCGAGAGTCACTTTTACCAGCTCAAGGCAGCCCCATATCCCATGATGCAAGGCGGTAATTACCCAGATCTCATTTGCCGCTTCGCTAATGAGGTCATCTTTTTTACCAGCTACTGGTAAGTGATTTTATATTGTTGTTAGTCAGGATATTTAGATCCAATTCCCTAAATTTTTTCTTTTTATAGCAATTTTAGTAAATCCTATATTCACTTAGCTCCATACTCCCTTCTTTAACCCCTTATTCTTAGGTCTTAGAGCTTTGGGCCTTAGGCCTTACCCTCCCTTACAGTTCCTGTCAGGATTTCCTAGGTGTGGGTGTTGTATGGTGTATTCACACTTAGTTCACTCTTCCATAGTTTTCTGTGTTGTGTCACTGTTAATAATAACTAATTATTTACTCTTAATAATAATTTAGTTATTAGTATCTTTTTTTTGGTCTGATTGTTGTGTGTGTGTGTGTTTTAGGTCAGACATGTCTAAAGATACTAGGGTCTCAGGTTTCAAGAAGTGTGACTCGTGCTGTCAGAAGATGTCTCTGACAGACGGTCACACTTCTTGTATTTATTGCCTGGGACCCCTACACCTGCAGGACTCCTGTGCTATCTGTCATTCCTTTAGCCAGAGAGTCCTGCAGGAACGTAGAAATAAACTGATCCTCAGGGGTCTCCTTAAGCCTGAGAGCTCCCCGGCCAAGGTCGGTTCCGGGAAGCCCTCCAAGCCTTCCAAGACCCAGGCTTCGGTGTCCAAGTCAGTGGTCTTGGTTTCGACTCCGCTGGAGTCGACATCAGCTCTGTCCGGAGCCGATCTTTCCTTAGTGGAAGCTACAGTATCGGCGCCGTTTGGCTCCGATACCCTGGCTTCGGCAGCTGTATCGGCTCCGGCTGGAGCCGACACCCTAGCATCGAAGCATGTCTCAGCTCTGGCTGGAGCCGAGATATCTGTGCCTCTACTCGGAGCCGATAAGTTATAGGCTCCGCCTGGAGACGAGGTTTCTTCGGCTCCGATGGCTCCATCCAAAAAGAGGTCTAGATCTCCTTCTTTGGAATTTATACACTCGGCTCCAGCTTCCCCCCTGCTTTTGGAGCAGAGCCATCGGAGCCGATCATCGAGGTCTTCCAGGCTATCAGACCATGATTTAGAGAGAGTGGTGAGTAGGCTATTAAAATCACAGGCACTAGCCCAAATGCTCCATAGCCCGTCTCAACAGACGACCGCTATTCTACACCCTCCTGAGATTCCTCCTTCAACTCTCCTACAGAGTTCGGAGCCGGAGTTTATTGGTACCGTGACTGTTGCGGCTTCGGAGCCGATACCACACCTTTCGGCTCCGTCGTCCTCGACTCCTATCTCCTCCTTGAGACCTTCCTTGGAGGGATCCGGGTGTCGGGCTTCCCTGGTCGGTTCCGAGGGGGCGAGTGGCATCGGACCCTTGTCCGACCCCGCTCTCCCTCTCGGGGCTTCGGCCTTGTTGAGCTCGGCCCCGACATCTGCTTCGGAGCCTTCCCTCTCGGTGGGACCAGGGATCCCCATTTCTTCGGAGCGGGATCTCTTGGCCCTCCCTGGGAGGGGAGCCTTCGAGGTGATGAGGAGTGTGCTAGCTACTGAGCTCAGTCAGCAGTCGGTTCCTTTAGCTCCTCCCTCTACAGTGCCTGTAGATACCTCTTCCCGCTCTCTTGCTCCCAGACCCAGAGATCCATCGCCCCAGGTTTCCCCATTGGGAAGAACTTCCTCTTCCGAGGTTTCTCCTGATCCTTCAGGTGAACCCCCGCATAAGAGGACCTGCAAGAGGAAGCACTTAGACTCCCCTGAGTCTACAACATCGGATACCGATTTGGATGAATTGGAGGGGTCCCCAGGATCCCTCTCTGAGGATGTCTCCTTTTCAGACATCCTTGAGCTCCTTAAACAGAGGGGGAACTGGCCATCCATTAACCCCTCCGAGGATGAATCGGTATACCTGGAGGCTTTTGGATCTCGACCCTCCACCTCCTGGGTGTCTCTGCCTTTCGACCCTCTCATGGAGGTCATAGCTCGAAAGGCATGGGCATCTCCTGATTCAGTGGACCCAGTCCCCAGGAGACCTTCAAAATTTATTACGGCCCCCGCTGAAAAGCAGTTTCTTACCAAAGGTGTCCCGGTTGATGCCATGGTGCTGGCGGCCGCCACCAAGAAGGAACTTGCAGATCCTTCCGTACCAGTCCATCCTCCTAACAAGGAGTCTAGGACCATGGACAGGTATGGCAAGCGGATGTTTTCCTCAGCGACCTTTGCTATGCGTTCGCTGAATTATTTATGTCACTTCACCAGACTTCAAAGGGACATCCTTAAAGAATTAGGTGAAGTAGTACAGGATCCTTCAGCTGCAGGAGCTCAAGAAAAGATTGCTTCTCAGCTGGGAATCCTTAATTCCATAACCAACTCCTCCATGCGGCTCATTTCTTATGCAGCCGATGGGGCGAGTAGAGCTGCAGGCACAGGAGTGGCTCTCAGACGTCAGTCCTGGATGTGGCTCTGTAATTGTGCAGACCCCTTTAAGGCGTCCTTCACAAACTCTCCCTTTGATGGGTCAACATTGTTTGGTCCTCAGGTGAAGGACACTTTGACCAGGTGCGAGCAAGACGGCAAAACTCTTTCTGCCGTAGGAGTCCGTTTCTCCGCCCCTTCCAGGCCTTATCCCAAAGGTCAGAAGGGGGGGAAGATGTGGTTCAAAATCTCAGGGAGTGACGCCGGACGCACGTGGTCAGTTTACCCCCAGAGGCAGAGGGGGTAATAACAATAGACACCACCCTAAGGGCAGAGGGGGTCCGCAGAACCAGGGCTCCAGAGAGCCTCTCTCTGTTAAGCCCTTCCAGCATCCCTGAGGTGTTGCCCGACTGCCCACCCTTGGAGGCAGTCGGGGGAAGATTGTTGCTGTACCCAGAAGCCTGGCTTTCCCTCTCTCAAGACAAATGGGTACAGTCGATCATATCCGAGGGTTACAAGATTCCCTTCGAGGAAAGCCCCTTCCCTCAAAGAGGTTCCCTTCCAGACGTACCACCCGGTCTAAGGGAAATTGCGAAATTAGAGGTGTCAAAGCTTCTAAAGAAAAGGGCCATCCAGCCAGTACCAAAAGATCATTTAGAGTCCGGAATCTACTCAAGGTTCTTTTGGTCCCCAAAAGACGGGAGACTGGAGACCAATATTAGACCTCAGCAGGCTCAACAAGTCTGTCAAAAAGACAAGATTTCGGATGGTCACACTTCAATCGATTTTGCCCTTTCTGGGCAAAGACAACTGGATGTGCTCCATAGACCTTCAGGATGCGTACTATCATATAAAGATTCACAGATGCTCCAGAAGTTTTCTCCGCTTTCGGCTGGGGACCAGTCATTTTCAATTCAGAGCCCTGCCCTTTGGCCTCACTACAGCCCCCAGAGTGTTCACCAAATGCATGGCAGTGGTCACGGCTCACCTGAGACGTCAAGGATTCCAGGTGTTTCCGTATCTCGACGACTGGCTCCTCTCAGCCACCACCAGGAAATCAACTCCTCCAAGCCAGAGATTACACTCTACGTCTCTGTGGCCACTTAGGAATTTCAGTCAACTTCAAAAAGTCTTCCTTGTTGCCCTGCCAATCTATTACCTTTATAGGCACAAATCTAGACACTACTCGGATGTCAGCAAACCTAACAAGTCAGAGAATCCTAGATATCCAAAACCATGTTCGGATCATCCTATCCAGCAACAGGGCGCAAGCCAGGTTGGTCCTGAAAGTCTTGGGCCTCATGGCAGCTGCCATAACACTTCTTCCTCTGGCCCACTTTTACATGCGTCTCCTACAATGGATGTTGTTCACCCAATGGTCCTTCCAACAGCTTCCCATGCGTCACAAGATTCTGGTGATACAGACCTGCAAGAACCATCTATCCTGGTGGATTTCCTCTCCTCTAGTTCATCAGGGCAGACCATTTGTTCCCCCGGCCCCGGTAGTCACGGTCACTTCGGATGCCTCCCTGATCAGGTGGGTGGTCATTATCAGGGCAGGATGGTTCATGGCACGTGGCAACCGTTCGAATACCACCTGCACATAAATGTCCTAGAGATGAGAGCAGTGCTTTTAACGTTGCAAGCCCTCGACGACTTTCTCCCTTTAGGGACTATTGCAGTTCACACGGACAACATGTCCGTCGTGTGGTACATCAACAAGCAGGGCGGAACCAAGTCCTATCCCTTGTGTCGAGAAGCTCTCAGACTTTGGCAATGGGCGATCTCCTCTCATCGGTTTCTGGTAGCAACGCATATCCCCGGGAAAACCAACATAATAGCGGACAGATTGAGCAGAGCTATTCTCATGCCTCACGAGTGGTCTCTCAAGCAATCCATTGTGGAGGAGATTTTTCAGAAGTGGGGCCGCCCATGCTGCGATCTTTTTGCTACACCCCAAAACAGCAAATGCCCAGACTTCTTCTCTCTCTTCCCACTTCCGGGCCATCCCCCCAGAGACGCTCTTACCCAAGATTGGCCCCGGGGACTTCTTTATGCCTTTCCTCCCTTTCCTTTGATACCACAAGTACTCCAGAAAGCTACCGTCTTGAGAGCCAAAATGATTCTCATTGCCCCTTACTGGCCTCGACAAATTTGGTTCCCGTTCCTTCATCGCCATCTTTTGGTGTGGCCTTGGCATCTGGACCCAGTTCCAGAACTTCTGACCCACCAGTCGGGTCAACTGCACCGGTCAGTTCCTTCCCTCAACCTCACAGCTTGGTTGCTCCACTTCCTTTCTTAGCCAGGCTTCCTATGAACTCTAACCCCGTTAGAGATATCATAGTAGCTTCTCTTAAGTCCTCTACAAGGAGGATTTATTCTAGCAAGTGGAAACGCTTCTCTTTTTGGGCAAAATCTAAGAACATAGACCCTTTTACTGCCCCTATTCAGTCGATCTTGGATTTCCTTGTGGAAATTTTTCACTCAGGTTCTTCGTCTTCCACAGTCAAAGTTCAGTTGGCTGCAATCTCGAACTTTCATGTCGGCTTTGCAGACCACAACATTATGTCCCACAAACTTTGTAAAGCCTTTCTCAAAGGAGTGTTCCTTCTTAAACCCCCTGTTAGAGATCCTCCATCGCAGTGGGATTTAAATTTAGTGCTGACATCCTTGATACTTCCCCCTTTTGAACCGGCTGCTTCATGTTCATTAAAGTTTCTTTCTTGGAAGATACTTTTTCTAGTCGCTATTACCTCGGCTAGAAGAGTGTCTGAAATTCATGCCCTCTGTGTTCATCCCCCTTATCTGGTCTTCCACAAAGACAGAGTATCCTTGAGAACCAACCCATCCTTTTTGCCCAAGATTGCTTCTAAGGCAAATTTAAACCAATCCATTGATCTCCCTATATTTTTTCCAAATTATTCTAACAGGGCGGAACAAAAATTGCATTACTTAGATGTTCATCGCCAACTTAGATATTACTTGGATAGAACAAAGCAATTTAGGAAGTCCGATCAGCTCTTCCTGTCTTATGCTGAAAATAGAAAAGGTCTCCCTGTTTCTAAAGTGACCTTATCTAGATGGCTATCTTCCACCATTTCTGACATTTATCAGCTTAGGGGCAAACAGCTGAACTCAAAAACCTAAAGCTCATTCCACAAGAGGTCTAGCCACTTCTACGGCCTTTCAGGCTAGACTACCCTTAGATACTATTTGTGCAGCAGCCACTTGGGCCACTCCTCATACCTTCGTTTCTCATTACAAATTGGATTTGGCCTCCAGGGATAGGGCAAGCTTTGGTTCCACTGTTCTCAAGAGTCTGTTCCATTGAGCCACCCAGGATAGAGGTGCTAGGGACGTGGTCCCATCCAGCAAGAATGAAGGCGAGATTGACAACTTAACATTTAGAAGTTATGTACCTACCATAACATTCCATGTTAGTTGTCTTCTCGCCTTCTTTCTTTATCCCTCCCTCCTGTCCCCCTAGCCTGGACAGACCTTGATCTCCCCTTTTCTCTGGAAGATTCTTCTTCCTTGGACACCAGATAGTTCTTGTCCTTGATTGCCTGGTTTCCATTACAGCCTTTTTAGGTTAGTGTTTCTCTTTCCTTAGTGGAAAGTTTTTATAGGCAGTTTTTCCTCTAGATACCAAACGAGATCTGGGTAATTACCGCCTTGCATCATGGGATATGGGGCTGCCTCGAGCTGGTAAAAGTGACTCTCGAGCTTAGCAAGTGCCGAGTCGGAGCCGAGGATCGGCTCCGAACCCATCCAGCAAAAAAGAAGGCGAGAGAAGACAACTAACATGGAACGTTATGGTAGGTACATAACTTCTAATTTTAACCCCCTCTGCACCTAACTCTGCAAGCATTTGAAAAATCTTATTTCAATGATTATTATAAGCTTGCAACAGAACACAAACACCATAAAGTTAAAAACCTTGCACCCAGAGAAAAACAGATCCTGGATTTATTAAAAAACAATAACTCCATTAGGATCATGAGACCGGACAAGGGGGTGACACACTTCTAGTCAGTTCATTGCAGTATTCTGCAGCCATAGGTGAGATGCTTTATGATCCTGACACTTACATCACTGTAGTGAGATCAACATATCCTGTCATAAGATTGATCTTTTTAGATGAATTACTGCTAGGAGGTAGGGTTGATGACAGCACACACACATTTTTAACAATTAAGAAACCCACTATTACAAGTTTCTTTGGGATTCCCAAAAGTCATAAAGGCACTCAAAACTTAAAGTATAGACCAATTGTTGCTGCCCATGGCTCTAAAACATGTCCCCTTGCTACTTTTATTGACAAGAAATTAAAATTATTGTTCAACAAAACATCTCACATACTGAAGGACTTATGGGATTTTCTGGTAGACTCACTCGCAACATATGGCCTGAAAATATTGTTTTTCTAAATTTAGATGTTGTGGACCTTTTCACCTGCAGTCCAAATGCAGAAGGAATTGAATTGTTCCACAAAAATCTACTTGAGTGTTCATTTCTTTCAAATTCAGAAGTTCAATTACTGGAAGATTATCTTTTTCTATGGTAAGTTTTTAAGCAAATTAAAGTGGTAGCCATGGGAGTGGTGTGTGTCAGTTCATATGTATGTAAATCTGGTCCTTCTAACATGGGAAAAACTCCATGTGTTTAACTCAAATTATTTTTAGCATTGTAAATTATATCTTGGGTACCTGGACAACACTTTTATTTCATGGACAGGATCCACAGAGATTATTGATCACAATATTTAAATTACTCATTTCTTTTCTAAAATTCATGTGGAATTTTGATGAACACATTATGAACTATCTCAACACCATGATTAGTTCTGATGAATCTGGTTTTAAATCAAGAATATATAGAAAACCAATATTCAGTAACTCATGCATACATTTCAATAGTTTTCATCCTATGGCACATAAGAGAAGTTTACTATGGGATAACATGTTTGCATAGCACAGATGACTTCAAATAGAGAAGACCTTCTGAATGAATTTACAGTATTGGAACAAATGCTTACACAAAAAGGTTACCCATTTGATTTTATACACAATATCAGTAACTGTATATTACAAGAATGGGGTACTAAATACAAACCACTGCTAGGGCATTTACTACCAAAGTGCTAGAGAAGACCATTGTTTTTTGTGCTATCATTTGTTTTATTAAAACAGTTTCTCGGTCATTGTTTTTTTTACTTGGTTCTGGCCTTTTGTCATATATCAGTTTGGTATTTCATAGTCGTACTTCAATATTTGGTTCTTCATGACCAGTGATCCCAATACACAATTGCTGAGAATCCTTCCAGATGACAGCTTGGATGTTAGCCAGAGAAGTATGGACAGTTATGTGGTGCCCAACTGGGAGGTTGCTTCAGGTATCACAGAATGAGGGGAGAATCATCCCATTAATTGGGAACATATTATAGTAGACACTCATAAACAATGCATTCCCAACCCATTTGATTGTGTGGGTAAAAGAAATCATGTATTTTTTCCAATGGATGTTTCTGACACCCTCAACAAATTAGAGCAACATGATGAAGGAAACTGCAGTATATTTAAATATACTAAGCCTGCAATGTTATGTTGAACTAGATATAACACCCAGGGAGTTATGCGCCTTTAAGAGTCCATCAATGCCTTTTGACTTATCTGATGAAACCTAAAAGCAGTTTCAAGATAGATGGACAGCAGCTGTTCACCAGTGTGCTTTAGAGTGGGTGAATATTTCTATTGAGTGGGACATTTTAAAACAACGAAAGCTGAAGGAAGAAATTTCAACAATGTGTACTTAAAAGCTAAATTGAGTCCCACTTGATTACAGACACAGCTGGTTGAAATCAGTGATATAATGGATTTGGAACAGGATTTAATGAAAAAGACTAAGTTGCAGAGGAACTCTAAAGACTACAATAACCATAGGGCTTTCATACGGAAAGCCAATAAGAACAAACAACATCAGTATTCTCCTCCTATTGGTCGACGAGGTAACTCCAGTGTACGTACTATGTACCAACCCTTATTGGACACTTTTAGAGGCTCAACGGAATCAATACCCACCCTACCTCAAGCTCAAAAGCCTCAGTATTTAAACAACAATTTTCGGAATGGAAAAATAACAGTGGAGACAGAATGAAGTCCAGGGGATGGTTTTCAAAATCAGCACCAAGCTGTTAATCATCAAGGAGCTTATCAGCAGTGTAACAAAATGACTAGATGGAGCTGAACTTTTTTCTTGTGGTTTTGACATTTCTGGTGAGAGTAATGCTGTTATAAATTTTTCTCATGTTACTCTTAGTGAAGTTCAATTATATATTTTAAATAAAGGTCTCAAATTTATTCCTGCGGCCATGCCCAGGCCTTATATGTTTAATATTGAAATCTTTAGTATGTGTAGAAAATTACATTTGCTGAATTACTTTTCCAAAAGTGCTTCTAATGTTTGTTTAGATTACGTTTTTGCTTCAGATGAAGACATGGATGACTCTGTTGATAATTTTTATACCTGTGCTTCAGATACAGAAGATTTAAATGGCTATTGCTATTTGGACACTACAGCTGTTAAATGCTCTAGTGATTTTATTCCACTTTTTTGCATGAGGGTGTGCAACAGTTTTCTGCCATAGTCAGTTATTTAGTCATCCGGGGAATTTATGCATACTAAAGATTTGGTTGCTTATAATTTATCCAAAATTGAATGGAAAGGTATAAAGGAAATGAGGAAACAAAAATAACTTATCTTTAAGCCCTCAGATAAGGCCACTCAATTAGTAGTAATGCATGTTAAACATTACATGAATATGTGAATGGATCATCTTAGTGATGATAAAATTCATTCTAAAGTGACATGTGAATATCAAAATGCTAAGAAAGAATTTCAGAATTTATTATTTAAAGGATATAGATTAGGGTATTTCACTAAACTTTATAGAGAAAAGAAGTTATATAATGAAATAGTCCAAGGCACCCAGAAGATGAACTCAGCCTCTGATATAAGGATGATTCCAACTTTATTCAGCCAAAAAAATTTAAAAAATGTATGTTCGTCTTCTGGGTGCCTTGGACTATTACAAGTATTTTTGGTTCCTTTGGCATTTTGTTTCTGTGTTTTTAGAAGTTATATAATGATAATTCCATGGCTTATTTTTACTGCCTTCCTAAGCTATACAAAAGTATGTATAATCTGCCAGGCAGGCCCATCATTTCAGCCACCAGTTATTTTTTACGTAACATTGGTATATTTCTTCACAATTATTTGTTACCCTACATTATGAAATTGCTATCTTTTATCAGACACTTTTTGATTTTTTTAGATAAAAATTAAAGACACTGAGTGGACAGAATATATGTATTGGGTCTACATTGCTGTTAGAAGTTTGTATACTTCTATCCAGCACTAACATGGTTTGGAGGCTGTCAATTTTTTTCTTGGAGACAGTCCACTGAGTAATTATATACTAGAACTAGTCACATTTTGTCTGAATAATAACTATTTTTATTTTTGTGAAGACGTCTATGTACAAAAAGTTGGTACAGCAGGGGAATCCTTTGTCCCTGTGTATGCAAATCTTTTTATGGGCAAGTGTGAGAATATTTGTATAGACATCAGTTTTTTTAGAACATTTGATGTTAAGTTGTCTCTCTCGCCTTCATTCTTGCTGGTTGGTTCGGAGCCGACCCTCGGCTCCGACTCGGCCATTTTCTAAAGCTCGAGAGCTACTTACTGGCTCGAGGCCTCCCTATATCCCACAATGCCTGGCGCTAGACTCCCAGATCTCGTTTGCCACTTCAGCTACGAGGTTGCACTTCACTGGCTCAGGTCGTATTAATCTTTTGTATTTTTAGTAGTTTAACTGTTGTGTATATTTTTCAAATCCTTTTGTTAATCGAGTAGTACTGTAGACTAGTCTTAGGTTTCCCTGTGTTTTTCTGACCCTTAGGAAACTTGTTTTTACTTAGAGAGTTTCTCCCCCCCCCCATCACCCTAAATAGGCCGTTTAAGTTAGAGGCTATCCCCTTCCCTTTTACATTGTTTTTCAGTAGGAAGTAGTGTTTAGCCTTTATAGTCTAAAATCATAGTCTCTTAGTTTTAGTTTGTATAGTTACCTAAAATTTTTTGTGTGAAGGTGTGGGACTAGTGTGTGTGTGTGTTAGTGTGTGTGTTTTTTGTACACTAGTCAAAAATTTTCATCCTCGGTATTCCCTTTATTTTATAAATGTCAAAGGATACCAAGGTGTCAGGGTTCAAGAAGTGTGATTCGTGCTGTCAGAAAATGTCTCTGACAGATGGTCACACTTCTTGTGTTTATTGTTTGGGTTCCCTACACCTGCAGGACTCTTGCTCGGTATGTCATGCCTTTAGTCCGAGAGTCCTGCAGGAGTGGAGGAACAAGTTAATTCTCAGGGGTTTATTAAAACCTGAGGGGTCTCCGGCAAAGTCTCAGTCAGCTAAAACCCCTAAGCCCACCAAGCCGTCGGCTCCCAGTACGGAGTCATCGCCAGGTGAAACATCTGCTTCAATTTCGGTTCTGGCCGGGACCGAAGTATCAAAATCTCTCTCGGCTCCGACCTTGGTGTCAGAGCCGTCAGGGAGCCGTAAGCGATCCAGATCGCCATCGCTGGAGTCAGTTCGCTCGGCTCCGGGATCACCTTTGCTACAGTCCGAATGGAGCCATAGGTTCCACTCTTCTCGGTCCTCGAGGCTGTCCAATCATGACTTGGAGAGAGTGGTTCGTAGACTCCTCAAATCGCAGGCCCTGGCTAAAATGTTAACTAGCCCTCCTCATCAGGCTGTGGCTGCTCCCCTTTCTGAAGTAGTTCCTCCTCCGACTCCTCCTGTCAATTCGGAGCCGGAGCTTGTTGGGGCTCGGATCATGGAAATGGCGCAGATGCTTCCCCTTTTGGCTCCTTCGTCGGCTCCAATTTCTTCAATGGTTCTGTCCTTGGAGGGATCTGGGCGCCAAGACTCCCTCGTCGGCTCCGAGGGGGCAAGTGGCATCGGACCCTTGTCCGACCCTGTTCTCCCTCTCGGAGCTTCAGCGCAAGTAAGCTGGGCTCCTACATTGGCCTCGGAGCCATCCCATTCGGTGCCGGAGAGGATTCCCATCTCCTCGGAGCGGGGGCCCTCTTCTTTACCGAACAGGGGTGCCTTCGAGGTCATGAGGAGCGTGCTGACCTCTGAGTCTGCACCTCGATCAGTCCCTCCAGCTCCGCCCCCCAGGGTGCCTGCTTCGGTCTCTGCCCCTCCTCCAGACACCAAGCAAAGGGATCAAATGCTCCAGGTCACCCCACTGGGGTGTATCTTCCTCTTCCGAGGCCTCCCCTGAGTTTTCAGAGGAGCCCCCTCGAAAGAGGAAATGTAGGAGGAAACATGTTGTGACTCCCCAGAGTCGGTCACGTCAGATACTGACTTGGAGGATTCTGAAGGTTCCCCAAGATCCCCCTCTGAAAATGTCTCTTTCTCCGACATCCTTGAGATCCTTAAGCAGAGGGGAAACTGGTCTGCCCTTAACCCTTCTGAGGACGAGTCGGTATACTTGGATGCATTTGGTTCTCACCCCTCCACCTCCTGGGTGTCTTCGCCTTTCGATCCATTAATGGAAGTGGTAGCTCGGAAGGTGTGGTCAGCTCCGGACACACTGGAACCAACCCCTCGCAGGCCCACTAAGTTTATCACGGCCCCCCCAAAATAAACAGTTTCTGACAAAGGGTGTCCCCGTTGATGCCATGGTGATAGCAGCTGCCACGAAAAAGGAGTTGGCTGACACTTCTGTACCTGTCCATCCCCCTAACAAAGAGTCTAGAATGATGGATAGATATGGGTAGCGAACGTTTTCCTCAGCGACCTTCTCCATGTGGTCGCTGAATTATTTGTGCCACTTCACCTGTCTTCAGAGGGATCTCCTCAAGGAACTAGGAGATACCCTGCAAGATCCATCAGCTGCAGGGGCTCAAGACAAGATAAACTTCCAGCTGGCGACTCTTAATTCTATCGTTAACTCCTCCATGCGGCTCATTTTGTATGCGGCTGATGGGGCGAGTAGAGCCGCAGGCACAGGCATGGCTTTGAGAAGGCATGCCTGGATGCGGTTATGTAACTTTGCTGATCCCTTCAAGGCGTCTTTCACCAACACCCCTTTTGATGGTTCGGCTCTGTTTGGACCTCAGGTGAAAGATACACTTACCAGGTGTGAGCAGGAAGGCAAGACTCTCTCTGCCGTTGGAGTCCGTTTTTCCACTCGCTCTAGACCATACACTAAGGGTCAGAAGAGTGGGAAGATGTGGTTCCGGAAACCCCAGGGAGCCGTGCCTGATACACGTGGTGAGTTTCCCTCCAGAGGCAGAGGAGGGAACAACAATAGACGCCACCCGCGGGGCAGAGGGGGTCCGCAGAATCAGGGCAGCAGAGAATCTTTCTCTGACAAGCCCTTCCAGCACCCCTGAGGGGCTGCCCGGCTGTCCGCCTTCAGAGGCAGTCGGGGGAAGGTTGTCTCTGTACCCAGAAGCCTGGCGTCTCATCACTCGAGACAGATGGGTACAGTCTATCATATCCGGAGGTTACAAAATTCCATTTGTCCACACTCCCTTAAAATCAAACAACCCCATCCCAGATGTTACACCCAGTCTAAGGGAACAAGCAGTGCAAGAAGTTTCAAGACTGCTAAAAAAATGGGCCATCCAGCAAGTCCCAGCAGACCAGCAAGGATCCGGAATTTACTCAAAGTTCTTTTTGGTACCAAAGAAGACAGGGGACTGGAGACCCATTTTGGATCTCAGCAGACTAAACAAGTCTGTTCAAAGAATGAAGTTCCGGATGGTCATGCTTCAGTCCATTTTACCCTTTTTGGGTCAGGACAATTGGATGTGCTCCATAGATCTTCAGGATGCGTACTACCACATCAAAATGGACAGGTGTTCCAGAAGGTTTCTCCGCTTCCGGCTAGGAGCCAATCATTACCAGTTCAGAGCCCTGCCCTTTGGTCTCACCACAGCCCCCAGGGTGTTCACCAAATGCATGGCAGTGGTTACCGCTCACCTGAGATGGCAAGGATTCCAGGTGTTTCCATATTTACAGACTGGCTCCTTACTGCTACCACCAGACATCAATTGCTAAGAGCCAGGGATTATACCATCCAAACATGCTCCAACCTAGGTATCTCAATAAATTTAAAAAAGTCTGCATTGTCACCTTGTCAGTCCTTAACCTTTATAGGCGCAAGATTAAATATGAAAAATATGTCTGCAAGGCTTCCAGTAGACAGAGTGGCAGACATTCGCCGACATGTACAGGTATTATTAGGATGCAGAAAGATTCAGGCCAGATTCGTCCTAAAAACCGTAGGTCTCATGGCAGCAGTGATCATATTAGTTCCCCTGGCTCGTTTTCACATGAGGATTCTCCAGTGGATGCTTTTCACCCAATGGTCCTTTCAACAACTTCCTTTGTCTCACAAGATAATAATCACACAATCATGCAAAGACCACTTGGCTTGGTGGATGGTCTCTCCATCAGTACTCCAGGGCAGACCATTTGTCCTTCCTCCTCCAGTTGCCACGGTGACCACGGGTGCCTCCCTGATCGGGTGGGGGGGCATTTTCAGGGCAGGACTGTCCAGGGCACCTGGCAACCCCACGAGTACCTCTTGCACATAAACGTCTTGGAGATGAGGGCGGTGCTTTTAGCGTTGCAAGCTCTTCAGAACTCTCTACCCACTGGGACCATTGCAATTCAGACAGACAATATGTCTGTAGTGTGGTACATCAACAAGCAGGACGGAACTAAGTCATATCCCTTATATCGAGAAGCACTCAGACTATGGCAGTGGGCGATCTCCTCTCAACGGTTTCTGATGGCAACGCACATCCCTGGGAAGTCCAACGTCATAGCGGACAGGCTAAGCAGAGCTATTCTCATGCCTCACGAGTGGTCTCTCAACCGGACAGTAGCGGACAGAATCTTCCTCAAATGGGGTCAGCCTTGCTGCGACCTTTTTGCAACTCCTCTCAACAGCAAGTGTGACAGTTTCTTCACTCTCTTCCCTTTTCCCAGACACTCCCCCAGAGATGCTCTAGTTCACAATTGGCCCCAGGGACTTCTGTATGCATTCCCACCCTTTCCACTAATTCTTAAACTAATTCAGAAAGCTACCGTGCTGGGTTGCAGGATGATCCTCATTGCCCCCCTACTGGCCTCGACAAATCTGGTTCCCATTCTTGCATCGTCACCTTCTGGAGCAGCCTTGGAATCTGGACCCAGTTCCGGACCTCCTGATCCATCAGTCGGGCAGGCTGCATCAGTCTCTTCAGTCTCTCAACCTCACTTCTTGGTTGCTCCACTTCCAAACTTAGCCAGGCTTCCCCGTATTTCCAATTCAGTGCATGAGATTATCCTTTCCTCGCACAAACCTACAACCAGGAAGACTTATGCTAGTAAGTGGAAACGTTTCTCTTTCTGGGCAGAGGCTAGAAATATAGATCCCTTCACGGCCCCTGTCCATAATGTTCTGGACTTCTTAGCAGAACTTTTTCAAGCGGGCTCCTCGTCGGCCACCATTAGAGTTCAATTAGCGGCAGTCTCTAATTTCCATACAGGCCTGTCAGAAACCAGCATCATGTCCCATAAGCTTTGCAAAGCCTTTCTGAAAGGAACAATCTTGCTCAGGCCTCCAGTGAAAGATCCCCTGCCTCCGTGGGACTTGAATTTGATCCTAGCTTCCTTGATTCTTCCTCCCTTTGAACCGGCAGCTTCTTGTCCCTTGAAATTGCTTACTTGGAAAACTCTCTTTTTGGTGGCCATTACTTCAGCGAGGAGAGTTTCTGAACTTCAAGCCCTTTGTGTTCATCCTCCTTATCTAGTTTTCCATAAGGATAGAGTTTCACTCAGGACTAATCCTTCGTTCCTTCCTAAGGTCCCCTCCGAGAACAATTTGAATCAATTCATCGATCTGCCAGTCTTTTTTCCAAATTATTCCAACAAAGCTGAACACAAATTACACCAGTTGGACGTTCATAGGCAATTACGTTTCTATTTGCACAGGACTGAGCAAATAAGGAAATCAGACCAACTCTTCCTGTCCTATGTGGAGGGTAAGCAGGGTCGACCAGTGTCTAAAGTAACCTTATCCAGGTGGCTGTCCTCTATTATTACCCTTATTTATCAGTTGAGGCATAAAGAACTCCCTGCTAAACCTAAAGGCCACTCTACTAGGGCTTTAGCTATGTTGGTAGCCTTTCAAGCAAGACTACCAATGGAAGCCATTTGTGTGGCGGCCACATGGGCCACCCCTCATACCTTCATTTCACATTATAAATTGGATGTGGCCTTTAGGAATAGAGCTGATTTTGGTTCCACTGTGCTCAAGAGTCTGTTCCGATGAGCCACTTAGGACTAAGGTGATAGGGACGCTGTCTCAACCAGCAAGAATGAAGGCGAGAGAGACAACTTAACATTAAGAAGTTATGTACCTACCATAACGTTCCATGTTAGTTATTTTCTTCTCGCCTTCTTTCTTGCATCCCACCCTCCATCCCCCTAGCCTAGATGGACCGAGAAGAGTCTTCCTACGAGTCTTGTCACTGGCTGAGTCTTTAGCGTTTTATGTCCTCTACCTTTTTTTCTTCAGCCCTCTAGCTGAAGTCTTGCTTTTGGGACAGTTGTCCTCTTGTATTATTTTGGTGTTAGGTCTTCCAGATGAGATCTGGGGGTCTAGCACCAGGCATTGTGGGATATAGGGAGGCCTTGAGCCAGTAAGTAGCTCTCAAGCTTTAGAAAATGGCCGAGTCAGAGCCGAGGGTTGGCTCCGAACCAACCAGCAAGAAAGAAGGCGAGAAGAAGACAACTAACATGGAACGTTATGGTAGGTACATAACTTCTTATTGTCTCATACTATAGATTTATAGATGGCCTGGTCTTATGTAAAGGTGGCTTGGCAGGTCTTTCCTCTTTTATCAAAGACTTGGATGTTAATAGATTTCAAATTAAATTTGATGGGCTTCATAGTGGTAATACAGTTAGATTCTTAGATGTAAAGCTTACAAGAATAGTTGGCAAAAAAGTTAAGACCAGAAGTCATCGTATATTCGATAACAGTAATCATTTCATCCATAGAACTAGCTGTCATCCATCTCATTTATTAGATTCTTTGCCCTTTGAGGAACTACGTAGGATCTATAGATTATGCAATCATAGTGAAGAACTATTTAAAGAAATGTGTACTTCAATAAATATGTTTCTAAGAAGGGGTTATCATTTGAAGGATATTTACAAAGCACTAGTTAAACTAAAGAACATGCCAGCTAATAAAAATAGTTATATTAGTTACAGTAGGAATTTTATTTGCAGTAATTCTATAGAAAAAAACAGGAATGAAGAAAATGTACATAGTTATTACTTATAATGTCTTTTGTAATGAACATGTTAGGATTATTAAAAATTTCTGGCCCTTTCTATTTAAATTTAAGGAGTTTTCTGAATCATTGTGTTGTTGTTGTGTCTTTTGGCATTTCCCGGTTAGGGGTCGCCACAGCAGAACTCCGGTTTGCTAATGATTGGCAGTAGATTTTTATGTGCCGAGTTGCCGGCCCTGACGCACAGCCTTCAATGAAGGTACACCCATACATGCATGTCTCCACACAGAAGACGCTCTAGCTGAGAATCAAACAGGACAACGTCTTACTGTGAGGCGACAACGCTACCGCAGCACCACCACCACAGGTTCTGAATCATTGTGTAAATTTCCTATTTTTTCTTTTACTAGAAGTAGAAACATACAAGATATTATTGTCTATAATAAGTTTGTTAGACCTGTAGTTAATTTATGTAGAGCAATGACTAAGTTAGGAGCTAGTGCCTGTACTAGATGATCGGCATGTAAATATTTGGTTAGTTTTTTTAGTCATATTAATGGTATTTCCTTTAGTCCTAAGGGACATTATTATTGTCTGTCATCTAATGTTTATGTTCTTAGGTGCCCCTGCAGTCACTTCTACATAGGAGAAACAAAAAGAGTGTTTAAATTGAGACTGCAGGAGCACATTAGGGACATTAAATCAGAAACAATTCAAAGTCCAATTGTCATGCATTTTAAAGCATTTCACAATTTCATTGATGATTCTGATGTAATAAGAACAGGCTTTTGTATAAAGGAAGTATTTATATTTTAAAATATGGTACTTTAAGCTCAAATGGACTTAATGCAGAATGTACATGGAAGCTTCTGATTTAGTTTTTTTGTGATCTTTTGTTTTATTGTATTGCAATGAGCTTGTCTTAGGATAATAGTTTAATTGTGTAATAGGCTAATTAATTGATCTATTTATGGTATTTAATTCATGAGTATATTTATTTGCACTAATTTTACCTGAAGTTGTACTCCTAGAAGGCATTTACTGCCAAAGCGCTAGAGAAGAGCATTGTTTTTTGTGCTGTCATTTGTTTTATTAAAACAGTTTCTCAGTCATTGTTTTTTTACTTGGTTCTGGCCTTTTGAGGTATATCAGGAGTTAGTAACGTCTCTGGAATGAAAAGCTTGGGCACTAATACCACCAACCCAGTGGATTATAACAGAGCCTTGGTGATTGACTTTAGTGAATGTGCTTACAAAATTAAGGACATAAATAAGAACTGGAGCATCATTAGCTCCAATACATTTTTTATCAACAGATTAGGTGTCAAATTACTTTTTGTATTTAAAATGGCTGCTAACATTAAACAAATTTTCAAGTACAGTATCACACACTTAGTAAATGTAGCAGCCGAGAAAGGTACCACAAAATGTGGAACATGTAAATTATGTCCGTATATATTAAAGGACAAACAATTGACACTGAACAATGGACTTAATAGAATTAATCTCATCAGAGGCAGTTGTAGAGCCTCAGGAATAATATATAGCAGTATGTACAGGCAGTTCTAGTTTTTACATAGTTAAGACTGAATATGCCTTTAAATAAAAGGATTTAAGAGCACCTTTATGATATAGGAAAGAAAAATAGAAATAATGCACTGTTCTGACATTGTCTCATTTGTACGCGTTCATGCAATTACAAATTTGTCCTTTTGGATAAAATTCTACTGGTTCCTGAAGGTGGAGACTTGGAAAACAAAACAAAACTTGGAGAACTCATTTGGCAATTTCAGTTAAATGCCGTCAACCTGCCTGGTTTGAATGGCAATAAATTCAGTTTTCAAACTAAAATTTATGTGTCTTTAATATTTGTGCCAAATTTTAAAATACGGTTTGCACACATGATTTTTACATTTAATTATTTAGTTTAATAATTCCTCTCAGCTTTATAGAATGTTTTGTGACAGCCTGTAATTTCCCTGATAGTTTCTTGCTGTCACTAAAACCACAAATGGATTATAAAACTTTCCTCAATCTTTTTACTTTTTATACACTCATTCCAGATCTGACTAAGCTGTTATTGCTTCAGTAAACCCAGCTGCTGCTAAACATTTAGATGTTATGTGATCCTATCTCGCCTACATTCTGAACTGATGGGTTCGGAGCCGATCCCTCGGCTCCGACTCGGCATGCTAATGCTATAGAGCGAGGCCTCTTATTGGCTGAGCTATCTTTATCCCAGGATGCACCACCACTAATCCCCCAGATCTCGTTTGCCGCTAACAAGCTTAGACGTGGTCTCAACTTGGCTGGGCTAAGTACTATTTATTTAGGCTTTTTCCTGTCACAAATTTCCTTTCTTTAAACCCAAAAGCTGTTTTAACAGCTGTTGTTGTTATATTTGTGTGATTGGTGAATTTCTTGTTAAAATTCGTGATTTTTTTAGTCAGGGAAGGTTTCCTGTTTTAGTTAGAGGGGCCTTCCCCTGTTGCTTTGCTGCTTGTGTCTCTTTCTTGGGTCAAGTACCCGTTTAAGTTAGAGGGTCTTGACTCTCTTTCTCTTTTTCTGTCTGTTAAATTGTTTAGTGTTTAAAAAAAAAAAAAAAAAAAAAAAAAAAAAAGAAATTTTTGTTAAACTCGTGGATTTAACTTTACCTTGTCTAGTTTAGTGTTTTTGTCACATAGATAGGTTCTGTGGTTAACAGTTATGTCTAAAGAACACAAACCCTCCGGGTTTAAGAAATGCACGAGGTGTGGTTTTAAAATGTCCATAACGGACGACCACTCCTCGTGCGTCTATTGCTTAGGTGCCAAGCACCTACAAGAGTCGTGTAGTGTCTGCCACGCGTTCTCTTCTAGGGTACTCCAGGAGAGGAAGAACAAATTAATCCTCAAGGGATTAATCAAGCCTTCCTTCAAGGAGGCTTTATCTTCCTCTCCGTCTCCTTCTAAAAAGAAGAAAGCGTCGGCTCCGACCAGTCAGTCGGAACCTACCGCTAAAAAAGCTAAGCAAACTTCTCCATCGGCTCCACGGACTTCGGAGCCGAGGTCGGAACGGTCTGCCTCGATGCCTCCAGCCTCGACCCCTCTGGTTTCGGAGCCGAGGTCTGGGGCATCGAGGCGGGTCACCCTCATCGGCTCCACTGATATTGGAGCCGATAAGGGTTACCGGCTCAGACTCTTCCCCCCGGAGCTGAAGTCCTTATCGGCACCGAGGGAAATTTCCTTGAAACCTTCCTCGGAGCCGATAGTTGTTGAGTCCATTCGGAGCCGGTCCCCGAGCCCTTCGGAGCCGATGGAGAAATCGGTTCGGGCCCGATCGGTATCCTCTAGATCATCCAAGATGTCTGATTCGGACATCGACAGGGTGCTCCTTCGACTCTTCCAGTCTCCGGTGTTCCAAAAGCTAGTTTTGGCTCCAGCCCATTTGGCTTCGGAGCCGATGGTCCACTCCCCTACTGTGGTTCCTCCTCCAACAGCTTTGGCACCGTTGGAGCCGGTGCTGGTGGAACCTGTGGAGGTGTTAGGGTCGGGCCCGACCCTTGCTCCAACTCCGGCTCTTGGGTCGGAGTTCAGTACACGGACTTCTTCCTTCAGCCATGGGGGGGAGGCTTCAGGATTGATGCTTTCGGTTTCAAGTCTCCCTCTTGGTGCGTCGGCGGGAGTGCCGTCCACTGTCGTGGCCACGGAGGTGGGACCCTCCCAGGATTCTGGTGGTCCCGCCTTCAGGGCTATGAGGAGTGCTTTAGCCAAATCTTCCTTTGCTACCTCCACGGTTTCCCCAGCTCCTTCCCTGCATACGGAGACTGGGTCATTGGCAGTCCCCCTGTCCTTAGACAGCAGAGCCCCCAGGCCTCAGGTTACCGCCGCTGGGCTTTCTCCCCCTCCTGGAGGTCCTTCTGAAGCCTCTTTGGAAGAACCTCCCAGGAAGAGATTGTGCAAGAAGAAGCACGTTGACTCCCCTGATGAGTCTCTGACATCCGACACTGATCTCGATGATGCAGAGGGGTCCCCCAAGTCGTCCTCGGATGCTGTCTCCTTTGCAGACATCCTGGAAGCCCTAAAACAACGAGGCGGCTGGCAGTCCAAACCTCCCTCTGCTGATGAGTCGGTGTTCCTGAAGGCCTTCGGGGCTCAGCCCTCCGCCTCCTGGGTGTCTCCGCCCTTCGACGAGCTCTTGGATTTGATTTGTCGAAGGGCGTGGGAACACCCAGACTCTGTGGAACCGGTGCCTGCTCGTCCAAACAAATTTCTCTCGGCGCCCCCTGATAGAGAGTTCCTAACTAAAGGTGTGGCTGTAGATGCTTTGGTGGTGGCATCTGCTACCCAGCAAGATATAGCAGAGGCTTCTACGTCCGTCCATCCTCCTAATAAGGAGTCTAGGAGCATGGATCGGTACGGAAAGCGCACCCTCAGTTCAGCGGCCTTTACACTGAGGTCCTTGAACTACCTTACGCACTTTACCAGATTTCAGAGGGATCTGATTAAGGAGCTATCCGATACCCTCTTGGGTAACCTGCCTGAGGAGCTGGCCCAGACGGTTGGCTCTCAGCTGGCTACAATGTCGTCCATTTCGAACTCGTCCATGAGGCTCATTTCTTATGCGGCCGAAGGGTCGAGTAAAGCGGCGGGTACAGGCATTGCTCTACGGAGACAAGCCTGGCTCCATCTGTGTCATTTCGTGGAGGCCTTTAAGTCTTCTTTTGCTGACGCCCCCTTTGATGGGTCCTCCCTGTTTGGACCCAAGGTTAAAGACACACTAACCCGCTGTGAACAGGAGGGTAAGACTCTGACTGCCATAGGGGCACGATTTTCCACTCCCTTTCAGCCTTATCCCAAGGCTAAAAGAGGAGGGAAAATGTGGTTCCGTAGATCTCAGAAGCCTTACCCCTCTCAGCAGGAGGATTCCCCTTCCAGAGGCAGAGGAGGGGGAAATTCTTCCGGAAGACGCCGTCCCAGAGGCGGCAGAGGCCCTCACAACACTGGAGACCGCGAGTCCTTTCGTGGCTCTTCAGCCTTTCATAGTCCCTGAGGGATTGCCCGGCTGTGCTGCTCCGGAGCCAGTCGGGGGTCGTTTCTCGAAGCACCTAAAGGCCTGGGAAGGGATCACTCAGGACCGATGGATGCTTCGGATTATTGCCAGAGGTTACTCCATCCCATTCTCTCACCCCCCCCCTCAGTCCAAAAAAATCCTGGACCCGCCACCCAGTCAACGGGATACCGCAGCCTCAGAAGTTTCAAAGCTGCTGCAAAAAGGAGTCATCCAACGGTCCCCAGACCAGATCGGATTAGGGACTTACTCAAGATTCTTTTGGTGCCAAAAGACCGGGGACTTGAGGCCCATTTTGGATCTCAGCATCCTAAACCGTTCAGTCAGAAAGTCCAAGTTCCGAATGGTCACCCTACAAACCATTCTCCCATTGCTGGAGAAGGGTGTTTGGATGTGCTCCATAGATCTCAAGGGCGCTTATTATCATATCATGGTACATCAAGCGTCCAGAAGACATCTGCGCTTCAGCCTAGGAGGCAGTCATTTTCAGTTCCATGCGCTGCCCTTTGGTCTCACCACAGCCCCCAGGGTGTTCACCAAGTGTTTGGCAGTCGTGACTGCTCACCTGAGAAGTCTAGGATTCCAGGTGTTTCCGTATCTAGACGACTGGCTCCTAACTGCCACCTCCAAGCATCTACTTCTGCGGAGCCTACAAGCCACTATATCACTGGGCAATTCCCTTGGAATCACCTTCAGTTGGCCAAAGTCTGTGTTGCGGCCATCTCAACGAATAAGATTCATAGGGGTAGAGATAGACTCAAACCAAATGCGAGTCTATCTACCTACAAACAGGATACAAACCATACAGGCTCAAGTTCGAGCCTTACTTCCCAGATCCAAAGCCCCAGTCAGAATGGTCCTGCAGCTATTGGGATCCATGTCCGCCACGGTTCTTCTAGTCCTCTTGGCAAGGTTACACATGAGAATTCTCCAGTGGCTTCTCTCAGCTCAGTGGTCCTTTCAGGAACTTCCCCTCAGTCACCTTGTATGGATCACGGAATCTTGCAGACGGGACCTTCGCTGGTGGCTAGTGCCCTCCAACTTGGATCAGGGACGACCCTTTGTTCTACCTCCTCCGGCGGCCACTTTGACCACGGACGCCTCCCAGACGGGGTGGGGGGGGCATTCCCTGAGCAGGTCAGTCCAAGGCAAATGGCATCCGGAAGAGACTTTGCTTCATATCAACATCTTGGAAATGAGGGCAGTACTTCTGTCCCTTCAAGCCCTTCACGATTATCTCCCTCAGGGCATAATTGCTGTTCACTCAGACAACATGTCAGTTGTTTGGTACCTGAACAAACAGGGAGGGACCAGATCCTATCCTCTTTGCAAAGAAGCCATGAGAGTTTGGGAATGGGCAGTCTTGACCAAACTCTTCCTAGTGGCTACTCACATACCGGGCAAGTCCAATGTGATAGCCGACAGATTGAGCAGGACCATCCTCTCCCCTCACGAATGGTCTCTGAATATGACAGTGGCAAGTCAGATTTTCAGCGAATGGGGAATTCCATGTTGCGATCTCTTTGCGACTCCTCTGAATGCGAAGTGCAAAGAATTCTTCTCCCTAACCCCGGCTCTGGGGAAGAGCCCCATGGACGCATTAGTCCATCCTTGGCCCACCGGCTTGCTTTATGCCTTCCCTCCAGTTCCTCTCCTTCCCAGAGTGATTCAAAAGGCATCTCTCTTGGGGAGCAAAATTATCTTAATTGCTCCTTACTGGCCTCATCAAGTGTGGTTCCCCTATCTTCGGAAACATGCCTTGGAAGGTCCTTGGTTCCTGAATCAGATCCCAGACCTACTGGTTCATCAGTCGGGACTATTCCACCAGTCCCTACACACCTTAAAATTGACGGCTTGGCTCCTCCTCTTCTGACGATAGTCAGGAGTCATACATTGGATCCAGATGTTGTACACATATTATCTTCGGCCCATAAGTCTGCTACAAAGAAACTGTATTCTAGCAAATGGAAAAGATTTGCTATTTGGGCTCAACTCCGGGGCCTGGACCCCATTTCTATTCCTGTGGCAGAAGTACTAAAATTTCTGATTTCTCTTTTCAATCAAGGCTCTTCAGTTTCTACCATCAAGGTACAATTGGCAGCAATTTCTAATTTTCACGAATCCATAGACCCACCTTTAATGAGCAGCAGATTGTGTAAGACCTTCTTGAAAGGTGCTACTCTATTAAGACCTCCGATTTCTCATCCTGCACCTCCATGGGATCTCGATATAGTGTTACGCGCCTTGACTTCTTTCCCCTTTGAACCAGCAGCTACATGTGATCTAAAGATTCTATCATGGAAGACAGCTTTTCTGGTGGCGATTACTTCTGCCAGAAGAGTTTCAGAGCTTCAAGCTTTGTCAGTAAAACCCCCGTACTTGGTTTTTCACAAAGACAGAGTATCCCTCAGACCAAATCCTTCCTTTGTCCCTAAAGTTTGTTCTACTTTCTGCTTACAACAATCGTTAGAGCTTCCTGTTTTTTTCCCAAAATACTCTAACAAAGCAGAGTTCATATTCCACACACTAGATGCCCACAGACAGTTACTTTTTTATTTAGAAAGGACCAAACAAACAAGGAAAACAGATCAGTTGTTTGTATCCTTTGCAGATAACAAATTGGGCAACGCCATCACAAAGGTCAATATTGCCAAATGGATCAGGGACTGTATTACTCAAGCTTATTTTTATTCTAACAAAGAGCTTACCACCTCTGTCAAGGCTCATTCTACAAGGGCTATGGCTACTTCGATAGCATTTCATTCTAAGCTTGCTATTAGTGACATTTGTGCTGTGGCTACATGGTCTTCACTGCACACCTTCATTTCCCACTACAAATTAGATGTGGCATCTAGAGGACGAGCTTCATTTGGTTCCACAGTGCTCAGGAGTGTTTTCCAATGAGCCACCCGGGATTTAGGTGCTAGGGACGCTGTCCCATCAGTTCAGAATGTAGGCGAGATAGGATCACATAACATCTTTTAGTTATGTACTCACCATAACTTCAGATGTTTGGGATCCATCTCGCCTACATTCCTAATAACCCACCCTCCTTCCCCCTTCCTTGGAGATCAGAGGATGTCAGAAGGTCCGAATCCTGTTGTTTCATCTTGAAACATCTAACAATGTTATATAATCAAGTTGTGCATGTGTGCATGTATGCGGACAAACAAGATCTGGGGGATTAGTGGTGGTGCATCCTGGGATAAAGATAGCTCAGCCAATAGGAGGCCTCACTCTATAGCATTAGCGTGCCGAGTCAGAGACGAGGGATCGGCTCCGAACCCATCAGTTCAGAATGTAGGCGAGATGGATCCCAAACATCTGAAGTTATGGTGAGTACATAACTAAAAGTTAATACTAATCCATCTCCTTCTTACAAGGATGGGAAGGCTTTTGATAAGTTTGGGGAAAAAGTGTATTTTCTTATAACACTTAATTTTAGAATTCTCACCTGTCAGTTTCCCATGTAGTTTATGCTTGCTACTTCTGGGAATATTTTGATATCTATTGCCGCTTGTGAGCACAAATCTGCTTTGTGTATCTTTGTATCTGATGTCCATTTTCATCCAATTCAATGTATGGGTTGTCGGATCGGATCTGACCTTGGCACCATCTCTGAAGTTTCACAGATAAAGAGCTCTGTCTCCTTCCCTATCCATAATTCCCTCCATGCCATCTTATTACCTCAGATCTTGTTTGCCACCTGTAGTATCAGATGTGTTATATGAAGGTTGTCCTTTAAAAAGTGTATCATTTGCTGCTTTAGATAGAATTTTTTTACAATCTCCTGTCCAAGAGAAAAAAATGACGTATTTTACATTTAGATAGTAAGGTATAGTTATCCATAGCATTAAGCATGTTCTCCTTTTAGCAGTAGTTATAAGATTTAGTTGTTTTGTGTGTATATATATATATATATATATATATATATATATATATATATATATATATAGGTAGCTTGTTTAAAATTTTGGTGTGCTTTAACATTTTTAAATAGTATTTTTCTGTGTTTCTTTAGTGTTGGCTCTACCTTTGGTCATGTTTCTAGAATGTCAGACAGCCAGGGCTTTAAAAAGTGTACTGAATGTGAGCACAAAATCCCCCCAGGATCCACACTCGTGTGTCTATTGTTTGGGTGCTGCCTTTCTTGAGACAGATTATGAGACTTGTGCATCTTTTAGCATGACAGCTGTCCAAATGCACAGGGAAAAACTAATTGTCAATGGCCTTCTTCCTGCACAGACAGAATCTTTCCTTTCAGCTGCTTCCTCTTCATCCACAGCTGCTTCCTCCTCAACCAAGAAATAGGACAAAGCCAAGTGAAAAAGGCAATTAAGGAAGGATTAGAAAAGAAAAAGGAAAAAGAGGGAAAAGGAAAAGTTCAAAGAGTCCAGTAAACAGTTTCCAGATCCCACTGCTTCAGTCAGCCTGGATCCCAAAGCTCGTTGAAGGTCGGATCTGTCAGTTCCTCAGACTCAAACTTCATCTCTTCTTCTACAATTCACCATGGAACCAGTGAGTCTGAGACTACATTCTCCAATTGTTACTGGACAAAACATATTCAAGGCCACCCTCTCTGGCTTCCTCTGTTTGGTCATCCAGAAACCTTACTGAGCAAGATGTTGACAGAATGATTAAGAAGTTCTTGAGAATGTAAATCCAGCTTGTAGTTTTCTCAGTGCCATTAGCCCTGAATGCACCAAGTACTTTTTCGACAACACCTCCGCTTCTCTTTTTGGTACCAGAACCTCCTTTGGAACTGGCTATCCTGGATTTGACATGCCCTAGTGTGCCTTTGACAGAGCTGACAGCTCACGTTGCTTTGACTCTGATTGTATCCCTATTTCTTTCAACTCTGACATGTTCAGATCATAAATGGTCTTACAGCCAAAGAGTCAGTGCTGGGATTCTTAAGGTATATGAACAGTCTCTCCTCATGAGGCCTTGGCCCTCAACAGCTTGGATATGAGATCAGCTTTGGGGCCAAGACTTATTGGTACTGAGACGTTGCTTCCTTCTTTGGACAGGAGAAGATCTCATTCAGGGCCAATTGCAGCGTTGGTCTTCAAGGCTTTTGAGAGGGTATTGGCTGTGCCGAAAGAAAAGGCTTTACCACTCAGCTAAGTGTCACCCAAACCTCAAAAGGATTTTACTTCTTCTTCCCTCACAGATTCCATTTGACAGGGACAGTCTGTACCACAGGCTTCACTACATGAGTTCCCAGTCTGATGCTGACCCGTCTGATAATCCACCAGTAGAGGTTCACAAGAATCAGACATTTGAATGCAAGTACATAGACTCATACCCAATGTCTTTCACTGAAGACACTCATTTGGATGAAGATGAAGGCTCCCGTAGATCTCTCTCAGAGATGACACCTTTGATCCTCTTATTGATCTTATGACTCAGCGGGTGAAGGACTCTGACATGGTGGAACCAATACCAAAGAAACCAGATAGGATCTTGGCAGCACCTCAAACCAGGAAGCATTGGAGCAGAAGTCCACTTATCATTATTAGAGGTCATTGGTAGTGGCAGCCACCAAGAAGGAACTATTGGAAGAAAGTTCCTCTGTCCATTCCCCCAACTGGGAGTCTAGGGCATTGAACAGGTTTTGGAAATGGACATATTTTTTCAGTGACCTTTGCCATCTGATTGCTGAACTATTTGGCTCATGTAACATGATTCAAGACTTGACTAAAGAGCTGTCCAAGTCTCTGTCTGTTATGTTACCTATGGATATCAGAAAACTGCTGACTCCCAGCTCACTACCCTTCAGTCTATATAGAATGTTACAATGAAGCTACTATGTAACACAGCTGATGGTACAGCTAGGGCAGCGAACACCAGCATTACTATGTGCCAACATGCCTGGATGCACCTTTGTGACTTCACAGAAGGTTTTAAGATAGCCTTCATTAATGCCTAGTTTGATGGTTCCACACTTTTTTTGGGCCAAAGGTAAGGGACATGCTAACCAGGAGTCAACAAGATGGTAAAACTCTCTCTGCAGTGAGAATCCACTTTCCATCCACAAAGGACCTTCTATAGGGATCAGAAGGTCAGAAAAAAAATATGGTTCCACAAATCACAGGGTTATTATCAGGACACTCCTGGGGACAGACCTTCTCATGGCAGAGGAGGAGGTAATTCTAATGGACATCACCAAAGTGGCAAAGGCAGACTGCACAATTAGGGTTTTCACAGTCCCTTCACTGAGTAGCTTTACCAACACTCCTGAAAGGTTGCCCAGTCACTGCACTCTGAAGGCAGCTGAGGGGAGCTTATCCATGCACTTACAAGCCTGGTAAAACATAACAAATACCTGGATGATAAACATAATTTCCAGAGACTACTCTATTCTCTTTTCCTTTCCCCCATTAAAAAAGAAGAATTTCCTGATAGTCTACCCAGTCAATGGGAACCTGCAGCAGCAGAAACTTCCAATCTACTAGAAAAAAGATTTATACAGATGGTTCCCAAAGAGCAATTAGAGTCTGGAGTCTGTTCAAGATTCTTTTTAGTACCCAAGAAGCTGGGGCTACAGACCTGTTCTACATATGAGATATCTAAATCAGTTTGTAAAACAGACAAAATTCAAGAAGGTCACAATTCAGTCAGTTATATTTAAAATTGTTTTTTGAGAAAGGTTGTAATAATGCCACTATTGTGGCGGCGACTACAGAAGAAAATGTAAATGTCTCTGCAGATTTCTATAATGTTGAAAATAGTTCTGTTTGTTCCATTGACATAGATGACTTGGATGATTTCTCCCTTCTTTGTGACCCTTTATTAGATATTTCTACATATGATATCGTGGCAGAAAATGCATCAATTAGTTCTAGCCAGAGGGATATCAGTTTATCTAATGATAATAATGAAGTGAGGGTTGCTGATATTCGTTCAGAACGATTTTACACAGGTTATGGTAAATTTACATTACCTTTATTACCCAGTCGTAGTAACTTTTGTCCACCCAAAAACTCGGCAGTCTTAAGGACATTTGAAAATGTAATTTGTAAAAAGGCAGAAAGTGAATATGAAAGTTTTTTAAGGCAGTATTTTTCCTTTAACTTAAGCAAGTCTGAATGGAATGCTCTGAAGGGTATGAAAGAAGCTGCTAAAAACTATGCTTTTTGTGTTGCAGATAAAGGGGGAAAATGGGTAATTATGAACAAATGTCATTATTTGAAAATGAGCTATGATTTATTGTGCAATGATCTAGTTTATGTAGAATTGTCAAAAAATCCTATCATAGACTATAATGCTTGTCTGCTGGAGATTCTTGAGAGGGGTGAAAGACTGGGCTTTTTGAATAACAAAGATGTGAAACGTTTGTATGTGGCTAATCCTAAAGACCCTGTCTTTTATTCTATGCCCAAAATACACAAAAATGTTTCTGATCCACCAGGCCGCCCTATTGTGTCTTGTTGTGGGGGTTATTTGGAGTTTGTAGGGATCTTTTTGGATAGTGTATTGAAGGACCATTTGAAATATGTTGTTTCTCACATTACTAATACAAATCAATATTGTGAGAGAATTAAAAATTTCAAATGGGACTCTAATTTATACTGGGCTACAGTAGATGTAAAATCTTTATATACGAATATTAGCAATAAATTGGGTTTGGAAGCCATAATGAAAATTTTGGGAGAGGGTCCACGAACTTCTTTTGTGATTTCACTTTTAGAGTTTGCACTTAGTCACAATTATTTTGTATTTAATAAAAAAAATTTTCTTCAAATAGACGGCACTGCAATGGGAGCGAGCTTTGCTCCAACCTATGCAATTTTATTTATGTCTATATTTGAGATTAATTTTTTGTATACCTTGGGATTTTTTCAAAACAATGTTGTTTCTTATTATAGATTTATTGATGATTTAATTTTTATTTGCAGAGGTGATGTTTCAGATTTTGATAAGTTTATGGTAGATTTACATAAAAATAAGTTTGGTTTAGAATTCACATATAATATTAATAAACAGGAAATTCAGTTTTTGGACATCTTGTTGTATGTGGATAAACAGGGGATTGTCCAATTTAGACCATACAGGAAGGAGGTAGCCTCCAATAATTTTCTTCATGCATCAAGTGCACATCCTTTGCATCTGATAGCGGCGCTTCCTTATGGTGAATTCAAACGAATTTATGAACATACTTCTGAACATAGCCTTTTAAAATTGGAATTTGATATTGTTTGTAAGAGACTGTTGGATAGAGGTTATTCAGAAACTTCTATTAGGAAGAATCGTGCAAAATTTGATTGTGTTCAAAAGTACCATGCTATAAAGACACCTTATGTGAATATTATTCATAATAAGATGGATAGAAATGATAGGATGTTTTTTGTTACAAAATTTTCCTTATTTTCGGATATTTTGTGTAACATTGTTAACTTTTTGTGGCCAATTATTTGTAATGATGAAGAGATTGGAGACTTTTTTCCTAAATTTGTCTCTTTTTCATATGGCAGATATCAAAATCTCAAAGAAATTTTAAAACCTAGATATCTGCTAAGTGATGTTTCTATGTCAGACTCTGTTAGAGAATTTGGCATGTTCCAATGTGGCAAGTGTAAAATATGTTTGAAGGTTAGAAATCTATCAGGTAGTACTATAAATGTACCAGTTTATGTAGAGGCAGAGCTTGTTTTTACACTTTTGTCCTTCATATAAATCTCCACTATATACTATATGAAACACCCAAAACACTATATCGTTACTATCAGAGACACTCTTGAACAAATATATAGTAATTTAAGTGTAATATACTCTATTTAAATAGTCTCTCGAAACTATTTACATAGAGTATACTACACTTAAATTACTATATATCTGTGCAAGAGACAAGCTCTGCCTCTACATAAACTGGTGGTATCTGAATGAAATTGCTTATATATGTACATTGGATCACTAATTTTACACATTGAATGTCTTTAAATATCCATAAATTACATATATTTCACAGCTTGAGCAGATTATCTAGAGATAGTATGTCAAATTTATATCTACTATATTTGTAGAACAGTGTGCCTGGTAGTACCCATAAAATGCCTTGAGTGCTTCATATTGCACATAGTTGATTTATATATGAATGATAGAAATGCAATAATATGCTTTGTCTCTACATAAAATGGTGATATATATATATATATATATATATATATATATATATATATATATATAACAAAATATATATATATATATATATATATATATGAATATATATATATATATATATATATATATATATATATATATATATATATATATATACATTTTCTGAATGAAACTCCTTATATATGCAGATCTGATAACCAATTTATGATTTGGTTGACTTCAAATTACTTATAAATTACATGTATCTTATAATATTTGTTTTTTTACAATAATTTAATGAAAGAAGTGCGAGAAAGTAACACAGAGCATATGCCTAACATAATGACGTCATTGAGCATGCGCTAAGGCGTCATTACAACGACGAGCACACTTTCTTCATGTTTTATATTTTTTAACTTCTGGAATTGGGAATAAAATACAACGAAGGTGAAATATAATCATATTTAAACTAGGATATGCTTGATGGATAAGTCTATTAATGGAATAAGCTATGGGAAGAAGCTAAGCTTTAAAACGAGATGTGAACCTGTGGAATGGGTAACCTATGTGTATTTTTAAACTGGAGCTTTACTTGCAATGTCAAAGTAGTGAAAAGCAATATATACAAGCCTAGACTTTGATTGATTTTGCACTGAAATGACTTTTTGGAAACAGTATATATATATATATATATATATATATATATATATATATATATATATATATATATATATATATATATATTAGCAATGTAGGCAGCATAGTATAACATGATATTAGTAAAAATTATACAATGATAAGTGAATTTAATACTGTTGCTGTAAAATATGTTTGCCTAATTTAGTATGTAGCATTTGAAATGCTGCTAACACAAGCAATGTTCTGAAATGTCTTCAAACATGTAGTGCTTGGGGATGTTTATGAATGCTTTAATTGCTGAACAAGAGTTCAAAATGTGTTTTAGAAATGTGTTTTAAAAGTGGTATTGTGTAATACATATTAATGGAATGACGTTTTAAGAGAGGGGGAATGTCTAATGCAACCTGATTGGTTGAGAGTGGTTTTTCAAGTTAATGAGCTACACAGGGAGTGCTTTTAAAAATGTTTTTGTGTGCTTTTGTATTTGTGTATGGTCTGAGGAAGCCACAGACAGTGGTGAAGGTGCTTACCGAGTATTGAAGTTCTTGGTTTACATTTTATCTGGTCTGGGGCTATACTTCGTACAACTGTTGCCGTTCTCTTCTTTGCTGCTATTTTTAATTCTCAGTTGGATAGAGATCTAGTTTTTGGACCATCTACCATAGAGGCTATCAAAAAGTGTGATGAGAGAAGTAAGCTGATTCAGGGAATTTTTCAACCCTCTTTCTTCAAATTCACCGAGGGATTTTCTGCTTCCCTCATTTAATTTTCTCAAAATAAGCAGTCTCAGCAAAATGCCGGTAAACAGGTTTTAAAACGTAACGGTAGAGAGGTTCCAAAAAGAAAACAGGAAACCTACAGAACAAGACTATCGAATAAGTCAGTATGACTATATAAGGGAACTTATCCCCCTCTCAGTGTGGCAGTCCCTTATCCCCCTCTCAGTGTGGCAGTCCCTTATCCCTTCCAGAATGTCTGAATCTCACTTTATGTCTTTGGCAAAAGATTGCTTCAGACAGATTGGTGCTGAATGTGATACATATGGCAGTGTGAAGAAATTACTCCTTTTCAGGAGATTCAGTCAGACCAAACTCTTCTCTTTCCCTCGTACACCATATACTGTTTCAAAGGGTAATGTAAGCAGTTCTTCCTCCTCCCTGTTTAGGGAAAGGATTTTACACAAGAATGATTTTAGTGCCAAAGAAAGAAAACCTGGAAACCAGTTCTGAATCAGTTTGTGATAGTGCTCAAGTTCAAAATGATTTTACTGCACAACATGTTACCCCTTCTTCCTCATTTGAGTTTTTTGTAACCCTAGATTTAAAAGATGCATATCATCACATTCCTATTCATCCAGATTTCAGGCATGTCTTAAGGTTTTGTGGGTCTGGATCAGATTATCAATTTTCTACCTTACTCTTTGGTGCATCCACTACTTCAAGGGTGTTCACATAGTGTCTAGCTCCTGCGATACCCCACTACAGGCTACAGGGTATCCACATTGTCCATATTTAGATGACTTGCTTATCTTTACAAAGTCTTTTTCAAAGTGTCAGGAATCTTTCCCCAGGTTACAAAATCTCCTACATAGGCTGGGATTCCAAGAGAATATTCAAAAGTCTTTTTGATGCCGTCTCACTGGATTGTATTTCTGGAGTGCTTCTAAACATCTCATTACAAATGGAAATGTTTGTGGAAGAATTAAATATGCAGAGGTTAGAGGTAGATGAGGCTCAATTACTAGCAGTTAGGACAGGAGAAGATGAGATAAAAATGGTGATGTATAACCAATCCATTGGAAAATTCCCAGGAATAGATGGTTTGCCTGTCGAGTTTTGTAAGCTAGGAGGGAAGAAACTTAATAAAGATCTGGAAAGTTTTAACAGTGTTTTATAATGAAGAGAAGCACCAACATCCTGGAAGAATATGATGGTGGCTGTAATACCTAAATATGGTAAAGACCCATCAGATCCAGCTTCATACAGGCCCACTTCAATACTAAACCATGATTATAAAGTGTTTATGTCTATAATGGCTAAAAGAATTGCAAACGTGATGCCAGAATTGATAAATATGGATCAATGTGGTTTTGTGGAGGGGAGGGAAATATTAGACATTAACAGAAAATCGATGATTCAGAGGGAAGCTGAATGTAAGAAAATATCACAGTTGTTGTTGGGCCTTGAAGCAGAGAAAGCATTTGACAAAATTATCTGGGAGTTTATGAGCAGGGCAATGGAAACAATTGTATGCCCTGATAAAATTATAAGGCTGATTAGGAAAATATATTAGGGATCAGAGGTGAAACTTAAAGTGGGCGGGTTCCTCTCTGATGATTTCTGTTTGAGCAGAGGAACCAGGCAAGGATGTCCTCTTTCCCCTTTATTTGTGCTATATTTATAGCCATTGGCAAAGAAAATAAGTGACTCAGCTGGCGCTATTTGGAGAGATTGTTTTATACCTGTTAAAACTAGAAAAGGGCATTTCAGTGTTGTGGAACATTTAGAGGCAGTTTCAAATCTTTTTGAGATACAAAATTAATGAAGCTAAAATAAAGGCAATAGCTGTAAATTATGTAACACACAGAAATTGGTTCAGCAATATCCATATTTATGGGAAATGATAAAAATAAGTACTTAAGAGTATGAATTAAAAGGATTCTGGTGTGGCAGCCAAAGATATGTGGGAAGAGACTAAACAAAAGTTAATACAAAAACTGAGAAATTGGAATTTCTGTTATATGGATATGGATAGCCTGATACAAACAGTTAAAATGTTTTCAGTCTCTTTTGGTTTATACACAAGTCGGGCATACTTTTATCAGTGGTTTGGGATTACCCAAATTGAAGGGGCATTTATGAGCTACATAGTTAAGGCTGCTGTACTTAGCACAAGCAGAAACCTATAGTTCAAAGTGCTTCTTGATATACTGAAAATATTAGGTTTCAAACAAACACCCTAATAATGGGCGATTTCAACTACCCCACCATTAACTGGGAAAACTACTTATATACCAACTCCTTCGCTCAACGCTTTCTGGAATTCATAAATTCTAATGCCCTGGATCTACTTATCCACACCCCCACCAGAGGCAACAATATCCTAGACCTAGTCATTACCAACATGAGTGACCGGTGTTCCACACCTGAAGTCACCTCCTCGTTGGTCAGATCCAACCATAAGCTAATCACCCTAGATATCCACATCCCGCCCCCACCCCCCATTAAGGAAACCACAGTAAAAAATTTATCCAAAGCCAACTTTATGCTTCTTAAGACAGAAGTGGCGATCTTCATGACACCCATGCAGATGGACAATACAGTTGCGACTGCTGAATCCTACACAAATGCACTCTATAAGCACTTACATGAGTGCATGGATCATGCTATCCCAAACAGAACCAAGACACTGTTCCAAAACAAGGAAGCCAATCTGGTGGTCCCCTGCCATAAACAAACTCTACAACAGAAGGAAAAATCTGTTGCAAAAGAGAGTAAAATCCCATGAGTGGAGGATCTCCATGGTCAGAATCAGTAAGAAGCTGAGATCCCTTATAAGATCCTCCAAAGCTAGCTACGAAAACAAAATAGCCACTGATTCTAAGGGCAACCATAAAGCATTCTATAGCTATGTCAAGAATCTCAATGGCAACACCCAGATATGCTGAGTTACAGCACAATGGCATGAAAATTACAGACCCAACTGATACTGCCAACATCCTGGCAGATAGGTTCAGTGCTAACTTTACCCCCCTCTCACCCGCTAAAGGGCCCATAGCTATACAGGAAGAATGCAGAGTCCCTGTAATCACATCTATGCAGGTAAAAGCTGCACTCTCTAAAACCAAAAACACAGCATTCATGGGACCTGACAACATCCCAGGCTGCGTTTTACACGAACTTCAGAATGAACTGTCTTCTCACTTAAGCACCATGTTCAATCATAGTTTCACATCAGGCTTTGTGCCCACTGAATGGCACACAGCAACAGTTATCCCACTCCACAAAGGGAGAGCCACCACTGCTCCTGGGAACTATCACCCTATTAGCCTGACGAGCCTGGTCTGCAAGGCCATGGAACGTATCATCATGGAACTCATAAACAAAGACATTGGTAACCTCCAAACTCTAGACCCCACCCAGTTCAGGTTTATGAAAGGCAGATCATGCCTTCTGTACCTGATCAACTTCTTTGAGGCAGTCACCAAAGTCGTAGACAAGGGTAAGGTGGTTCACACAGCCTATCTTGACCTCACCAAGGCTTTCAACACCATCCCCCATTCTGGAATTATAGCTAAACTCACTAAACTAGGTATAAATTCCTGCGTCACAAGATGGGTTGCCAACTGGCTCACTGACAGAACCCACACTGTAAAAGTTGCAGACTCCAAATCTGACTTCAAACCAGTGACAAGTGGAGCACCGCAGGGTTCAGTCCTAGGACCTCTCCTGTTTCGTATCTACTTCTCTGAAGTACAGGCTAACACAGAAGGCCTCTGGCTAATGAAGTTCGCAGATGACTGTAAACTAGGAGCCATAGTCGAGTCCCCAAATGATGTGGACATCCTACTGAAGGGCCTCACTGAGAGAGATGCCTAGTGTCAGAGGCATGGCCTCAAGCTCAGTGCCAAAAAGTGCATTGTCATCCCCTTTGGCAAAAACTCTGTACCCATGAACTACCACATAAATGGCAGTCTACTTAACACCAAATGTGTAATAAGAGATCTTGGAACCCAGGTGGACAGTAGTCTCTCCTTTGATAATCACATTGCTACAGTAGTCAGGAAATCCTTCTATGTGGCACACCTCATCACAAACGGGTTCTCATCCAGGGAAAAAAAGAGGTCATTGTTCCCCTCTACTCGGCACTCAGACCCATTATAAAGTACAACGCCCCTTTTGGAATGTACCTCACAAGATGTCTGCAGCAGCTGGAAAGGCCACAGAAGTACCTCACAAAGAAGATTACTGGCCTCAACAGATGCACTACACTGACCATCTCAAAAAACCCCAGCTTTATTCTGTATCATATCGCCTACTCTGAGGAGATTGTTGCCTAACATATAAAGCTATGTTAAACCCAGAGCTGTTGGAATGCTACACCTAAAGAAATCCCAATCCCTCCAAGCTACATGCTCTAGGGACCTAAACCTTGTCACCACAATAAACAGGACATGCTGGAGGGATAGATTCCTGTCCCAGAGACTTCCTATACTCTGGAACAAGCTACCCATCTATGTCAAACAAAGTTCCTCATTAGCACTCTTCAAGAAAAATTTTGACGAGTGGATGGGAAATAGGAAATACACCTCTGGGATCACTTCTGTGGCTCTGCTCAACAGGGACACAGGAAATTAACTTTCTTGGGTGGTGCAAGCCAGGGAACCTTGTTGGCTAGGCTTACTTAGGCCTATAGCCTAGTACCTAACTATGAAAGGGATGATGATGAAACAAGGGGGATCAAGAAACAAGGAGAGACTAGGATTTTGGATGTACATCCTCAAGGACAAGTAACAATAACCATTACGAATATTATATTCATAAAGCAGCTGAATGTATAATAAGAACTAAGGTAACATGAGAATGGAGAAAGGAGATTCTGCCTATAGGAATGACTGCAATTAAGGAAACAGACAATAGGCAAGAGGAGTTGGAATTTATTGGAGAAAACTGGCAAAAGAACCAAGGTATTGGGAGCAAATAATTAGAGAGTGGGAGGTAATACAATGGGAAGAGGCCAAGAATTTATTTGGACTGCAGGCTAGAGATTGCCTTCCCTATCAAGGATTGATATTAGAGTATAAGCAAAGAGAAAGAAATAGGGGGATCCTAAGTGAAAGACCAGCACTGGTAGATTTTTTAGTAGAATCTAGAACAGAAGCTACCGTTAAAAAAGAAATAATTAGTCGGGCATATCAAATATTGCATAATAACTATAAGAATCAATCAGAGGAGGTTAGAAAGGATTGGGAATAGAAATTGGATAAACAATTCACAATGAAACAATGGGAGATATATGTATGTCTCCCAAATATGCAACAAAGTCTAGAAGATTTAAGATCTTTGCTTGGAAGTGTTTACATCGGTATTTTTATACCCCAAGTAGACTCCAAAGATTGTTTTAGGTAGATGGCAAATGTTCCATCTATAAAAAAGGAAGAAAGGTGTACCTGGGAGCATATGTTCTCAGAGTTTAATGAGTTGGCAGACATAAAAATTCCCTACAGAGTACTCTGTCAGGAATAATGGCTGAGCAAATTTGTGTAACTAAGGAAATTATTTGTTTTTGAGCTGGGGCACAGGATCTGAATTGCCCAGACATAGTAAGTTTAATTCTGTTGGCTGCCAAAAAAACAATTACTTGAAAATGGAAATCAGAATCTAAACCAACTATATTTGAAGAAGTGAATATTGTAGCAGGGATAAAAGAACATGAAGTGGGATCTTTAGAAACAGATAGGAGTAAATTACATAGGAAAAAACAGAAATTGTGGGAACAGTACATGTAGAAAAATGTTTTGGAGGAGGAATGAGGTTTGACAGATGGCAAAAATTGAACAATTTATGTAATGTTGCTTTGATTATATGATATTTATAACAATATATGTGATGTTATAACATTTGTAAATGTGAACTTAATATGGTTTGATTACTTTTGTATAATTGTAGTTTACCTATGTCACAAGTTTTAATTCAATAAAGGTGTTTAAAAAAACACATGGTGGGTGCTAGTACTCACATGCTCTGTATCCCAGTGGCACCTATGACCTTTTTGTTGCACTCACAGAATGCACAGCACACTGCGTACTAGTGTCTGTAGCTGCCCAGTATTGCCTTTGGTTGTACCCCTGGTTTATGCAGCACAATGGACATTAATGCCCACACTTATATTGCCCCAATACATGTGAGCAAACATTCAGACATAAAGTTCCAGCTGGACTTTGGCATGAGACATGGTGGGCATAAGCACCAATACCTATAGCACATATGCAGTGGATAGATTCACCAGTAATATACCTGACTGATGTTCACACCTGTAAGGGGTATGCAAAGGAATTAACACTGCACAGGTACATGCATGCCTTAGCACTATGTTCTCAGCAATTATCCTGGAGTGCTGAAAGCACTGTGCACCCACCACCCATTTGTCCACAATGGTTTCCTTATCTAAACTAGAAAGGTCCTGTGTCATGACTGGCATCCTTGAGGACCTGCTTTACATGTTTTCTCCAATGCCTCAGATTCAAATAGTCCTGCTAAAAGTAAGAATAGAAAAAACATCTTTCTCTCAACTACCCATAAACATAGTGAATTTTCGGTCCCTCATTCTTGGGGGGGGGGGGGGGCATTTAATATAACAAGACTGAAAGATGTAAGACACTTGCCATCTTACAGCGTGGATGCTGCAATTCTAATTTTATTTTGCAGATAACTGGTTATCCTTCAATAAACAACCACTAAGAAATCCTTTTTGTCAAAATAGAAAATGTTTCTTTTACTACCAAGATGACATTTTTCATCTTCAAGCAGAGTAATCTGATATCCTTAACTTCTTGTCAGTGTGTTTGGCTTCTGACTTTCTTACTCTTCCATTAAGTTGTTTTGGCTGATTACTTTGTCTCCCATGGGTACTAAGCTTGGCTTCTTCCACATAATCAAGCATTTCTTTAATGGACTACTTCACCTAAGACCTTCCAGGAAGATAGCTGTTGAACATGTGCCAATGGCATAGAGGGATAAAGCCCTGACCGAAGGCTAGGTCACTATTATTTTATTAGCAACTCAGGTGTCATATGGTACAGACAGGGCATGTACACCCTGAGAGAGGGATGATGGTTCCAGCTGACTCAAGTGACTGATCTACTGACACAATCTCTGCTGTCGGGTGTGGGCATGCCAGGATGGAGACAGGATGTGTCTGTGACTGTCCAAGTTATTGGTACATGTGGAGGAGCCTGCATGCAGAGACAAACGGGCATGGATGGCCCTTCTGGTAATGTAAGTGCTCATGTCACCATCAGAAGAGGGAGTTAGACCATCCAAAATAAAAATATCCTGACAGCCAGAATGCCATTGAGGGCACAAGCAACACTAATGCCTGCCTGTAAGATGCTGCATTGGATCTGGGAATTTCCCATCACTGTGGAAAGAAGGGGTATCAAGTAGGGAGAGGATTGATGATGGACAGGTTGGGGGGAGTTAAAACAAAGTATAACTGTTTCTCCTAAGGTTCAGATTTTTCTTTCTGGAGAAAATGATGAAACGCATTTTGAGAAAATACATTTGGTTCTCTCCTGGAAGACCATATCACCTAGAAAAAGAACACTCATTCACACGTCTGTCTAGCTACTTCTGAATAAACTACTTGAAACTTCAACAAGGCATGTATATTCCTCTCACAAGGGGGGGCATCAGAAAGACAGTCTCCCAGATGTGATAGCCAAAGTGATTTTTATCTGGACTAGTCCTTTGTACTGTGTTTCTTGTACCATCTCACTTTTGGTGATTACCCCAAACTACCTTTACTGAATTATCACTTAAGATATAGGTAAGCATAGATTAATAGAAAATAAAATAAACCATACTAACATTTTTCTATTTACATACATTATACATCAAATATGTTTTCTTTCATTCTTTCTTTCTGTATAACCATTATCAGTCCAACAATAGACAATTTGCTCAATTCCTGCCTTCTTTTAAACCTCATTCCTGCTGAACATTATTCTTCATGTATTGTTCCCACAATTTCCATTTATTTCTCTGTAATTTACTCATTCCCTTTTCTAAAGCTCTATCTTCCAGTTCTTTTATCTCTTTTACAATATTTAGTACTTAACTACAGTTGGTTTAGAGTTTGACTTACAGTTTCTAGTAATTGCTTTTTTGGGAGCCAACAGAATTAAACTTAAGCCTTATTATAATTATGTTACTTCAGATCCGGTGTCCCAACTCAAAAGAATAATTTTCATAGTTACAGCCATTTCCTCACCCAACATTTCTGATACAGTACTCTGTAGGGAATTTTTAGAATCTGCCAACTCATTACACTCCCAAAACATGCACATACATACTAATATTTCAAGCATGGACATTAATGCCTTTCTAGTCTGACAATATACCAAAGCAATTGTTCTTAAAAATATCTAAACTAGTGCTAGTTTTAATGTAATTTGGTAATCTGTTCCAAGTATCCGCTCTTCTCTCCGAGAACCAATCAGTACACTTCTCATTCCTACAGAATCTTCTACATAGGTTGTCTGATTATTCTTTACTACTTTTTGATAACCCCAAACATTCCCAGCATTTTATCATGCTGTGTAACTGGAGCTTTTCTCCCCGGGCCTCCACTGAAAATGGACATGTATCCAGTTGGACTAGCCCGGTCAACAAATGTAAAATAAATAAAATAAAATAAATAAATTAATTATTTCTCTCTAAATGCCTTATATAATTGAATATGGTCTCTAATATCTGTACAAGCTCAGATATTTTAGTCTTTCATATTAACTTACAATGTTCTGTAGTCCTATCTCGCCTTCATTCTTACTGATGTGATCGGAGCCGATCCTCAGCTCTGACTCGACCTATTTACAAGCTCGAAGTCTTCTAGTTGGCTCGTGGCTAGGTAGGCATCCCATGGTGCACCAGTACAATCCCCAGATCTCAGCTGCCGCGTCAACGAGTTCAGATGTGCTTCTTGGCTGTGGCTAAGTCTTACACATTTTCTTCAAACATTTTGGAAAAATCTTCTAATTTCACTTTCTGATAGTATTGTATAGCATTTTATAGCTATAGTTAGTGTAGTGTTTGCATTTAGATAGTTAGCATTTATTAGAGCGCCTTTTGTGTGCAATTTCTTTAAGTACAGTTGCTCGTTGGCCTTATAGGACTTGGTATCGTGTGTGGCAGTTTTCACTTGGTTGATATAGATATATAGACTCCATATATTACGTTTTTCATACTTTTGATAGTAGTAGTTGTAGGTGCCTTTTGCACTTAGTTTAAGCTGTGTGTGCTTGTTTAAATACTATAAGTAATAACCTTTTTGCGGAGCTTCCTGCTTACTGATATTTCCTGGTATTAGTGTTGTAGACAGAACAAGGTTCTGTTTACCTTGTTCTTTGTGTTTTCCACAAATTAGACTGTATTCCTGTTCTAGTGAGTGTGCCAGTCTCTCTACTTGTTTCTGTACCCCCTAGGTCTGTTTTAGTTAGAGGACCTAGTTTCATTTTCTTTCTTACCCGGGCTAGGCCCATTTAAGTTAGAGGACCTAGTCCTCGAGGTGTTTCTTTACTGGTTCCTGTAGGGCTAGGCCCATTTAAGTTAGAAGACCTAGTCCTTCAACCTTTTTCTTTTTCCTTTGTGTGTGTGTGTGTGTGTGTGTGTGTGTGTGTGTGTGTGTGTGTGTGTGTGTGTGTGTGTGAGTTCATCTTCTGTGAGATGTCTAAGGAAGGCAAGGTCCATAAGCCATCTGGCTTTAAAAAATGTGTAAAATGCTCATAGAAGATGTCCATAACGGATGGCCACAGTAACTGCATTTACTGTCTTGGGGCTATCCACTTACAGGAAACTTGCTTATTTTGCCACTCTTTTAGTGCTAGGGTGTTGCAAGAGAGAAAATATAAGCTCATTCTAAAAGGTCTCCTAAAGCCTTCTTTTGAGGAAGATCTGGCTAGCTCCTCCTCCTCTGCTAGATCTCAGGGATCTAAAAAGGAAAAATCCAAATCCTCTAAGAGGCCCTCCCCAGCACCGGCTGGTGTCTCGAAGCTGCCTCTTAAAATTACTAAGTCTGACAAACTTACTGTTTCATCGGCCCCACTGAGTTCGGAGCTGATCAAGTTTTACTACTGTGGTTAAAGGGTTGGCACCAATTAGTTCAGAGCCGACCACTGAGAGTATTCAACGAAGCCGGTCTACAGATCCTTTACCGGTCTCCCCTACATTAAAGTCACCCATACTACAGAGATCCCATTCTCCTACTCTGTCCTCCAGGTCTTCCAGGAGTTTATCGGAAGAAGATGTGGAGAGAGTAGTGCTTAGACTTCTGAAGTCATCTGTCTTACCTAAACTGTTGTTGGCTCTGACCCAGTCAGTTCCAGAGCCACTTGAGTCCATCCCCCTTTCGGTTATTCCTCCTCTGAGCCATGCTGGTCTTTCAGAGCCAAAGTGTTTGGTAGCGCTGGTGGAACCCTCGATTCCAGCTCCCTCTGAGGTTGTTTCAGAGCCGAGTTACGCTCCGACACTCTCTGTGCCGTCTGTGGTGTATAGGAGTCGAAGCTCCCCAGTCGGCCCCGACAGGGACGCCTGGAACCGAACTTCTTCGGTTCAGAGCCTTCCTTTCAGCACATTGGCAAGGGTGAGCTCAGACTCTACATCTATCTTGGAGCGGATGGCTCTGGAACCGATGGCATCCTTGGTCTCCTCGGAACTGAGGAGGTCTTCAGAGCCAGAGAGGTCAGCATTTGAGATGATGAGGAGTGTGCTGTCCTGATCATCAGCTCCTACCAGGGGTACCAACACTCTCCATCCTAGTGCACCTATTTCTGTCTCAGTTCCTACTGTCTCTCTGGACAGCAGAGACCGCGTAGCCTCAGGAGCCACCGGCTGGTGGCCCCCACTTTTCCGAGACCTCCCCGGAATATCCTTCTGAGGAGCCCCCACGGAAGAGAACATGCAAGAGGAAGCATGTGGACTCCCAGAATGAGTCTCTTACCTCGGACACTGACCTCGAGGAGTCAGAAGGGTTCCCCAAATCATCCTCTGATGATGTCTCCTTCGTAGACATCCTGGAAATCATTAAGCAGAAGTGCGGCTGGCCCACTGTCACCCCTTCTAATGAGGAGTCAGTGTACCTGAAGGCTTTCAGGTCTCAACTTTCAGCCTTTTGGTTGTCTCCACCTTTCGACGAACTGATGGAGCTAGTTAGTCAGAAGGTGTGGGATACTCCTGATGCCGTGGAGACAGTCCCCAAAAGACCAAATAAGTTTCTTTCTGCACCCAGGGAAAAGGAATTTTTGTCTAACGATGTTCCTGTAGATGCCATGGTGGTGGCGGCGGCCACTAAGAAGGAGCTGGCGGAAACGTCTTCTTCTGTTCATCCGCCGAATAAGGAGTCTCGAACGATGGACAGATATGGGAAGCGTATCTTCTCGTCAGCAGCATTTACTCTTAGATTGCTGAACTACCTTACACACTTCACGAGGCTTCAGAGAGATCTCCTTAAGGAGTTAGGAGATTCTCTACAAGGTACATGTACTGAGGGAGACCCTGACAAGGTGTCTGCCCAGTTGTCCACCTTGAACTCTATTGTCAACTCGTCCATGAGGCTTATCTCGTATGCAACCAATGGAGCGAGTAGAGCAGCGAGTTGAGGAATTTCTCTAAGATGTCATTCCTGGATGCATTTGTGTAATTTTGTGGAACTGTTCAAGTCTACCTTTACCAACACCCCCTTCGACAGTGCTTCATTGTTTGGACCCAAGGTAAAGGATACACTCACCTGGTGCGAGCAAGAAGGAAAAACACTCTCTGCCGTGGAAGTACATTTTACTGTCCCCTCTAGACAATACCCTAAAGGTCAGAGAGGTGGTAAAATGGGGTTCAAGAAGTCCCAGAGGTTTTTCCAAGATGCGCAGGTGACTCCTCCTCCAGAGGAAGAGGAGGCAGAGGACATGGTAGACATTGCCCTAGAGGCAGGGGGGGACCGCAAAACCAGGGAGGCCGCGATTCATTTCGGGGCCGGCCTTACCAACACTCCTGATGTGGGGCCTGACTGTACTTCTCTGAAGCCAGTCGGGGGGTCACATTTCTTTGTATCCAGAAGCCTGGCTAAGTATCACTCAAGACAAATGGGTACAAAGAATTATTACCAGAGGTTATGTCATACCCTTTTCTCTGCCACCCTATGTTCCCAAGAGGTTCCCGGATGTTTCACCCAATCACAGGGATCAGGCAACTGTGGAGGTCAACAAGTTGCCGGCAAAAAGAGTCATCCAAACCGTCCCAGCAGACCAAATACAATCTGGAACTTACCCCAGATTCTTTTTAGTGCCAAAATGTACAAGGGACTGGAGGCCCATCTTGGACCTCAGCAGATTGAACAAATCAGTAAAGAAGGACAAGTTCCTGATGGTGACACTGCAGTCTATTCTTCCATTACTAGGGAAAGACACTTGGATTTGCTCAATAGACCTCCAAGATGCTTACTACCACATAAAAATGGAGAGGGCATCGAGGAGTCATCTACGCTTCCAGCTGGGAGCCAGTTATTACCAATGTTGTGCTCTGCCCTTTGGTCTCACAACAGCCCCCAAGGTGTTCACCAAGTGTATGGCAGTAGTGACAGCTCACCTGAGACATCGGGGATTCCAGGTGTTTCTGTATCTGGATGACTGGCTCCTGACTGCCCCCACCAGGCATCTACTTCTTCAGACCAGGGATGCTACCATTCAGCTTTGTGCTCAGTTGGGGATTTCTGTCAACTGGGAAAAATCTGCCTTATTGCCCTCTCAATTTGTGAATTTTATAAGCGCAGAGATAGACACAGTAGACATGTTGGCTCGTCTGCCAGTAGAAAGGGCACAATATCTGGTTCTTCAAATTCAACTTCTTCTCCCCCTATGAAAAGTCAAGGCCAAGACCATTCTGAAGCTTCTAGGGACCATGGCTTCCACCATACTACTAGTGCTGCTAGCCAGACTACATGAGGGTTCTTCAGTGGCTGCTGTTGTCCCAGTGGTCCTTTCAACACCTACCATTATCTCATCACATACTGCTGACAGACTCTTGCAAGAGGGACCTCATTTGGTGGACTCAATCCAACCAGTTAACCACGGGCACTTCATTTGTCCCTCACCAACCCATTGCCACTGTGACCACGGATGCCTCACAGATAGGGTGGGGGGCATTATCTAGGCAGGACTGTCCAAGGCACATGGCAAGATCATGAGGCTCACCTGCATATCAATGTTCTAGAGATGAGGGCGGTGCTCCTGGCATTGCAAGCACTTCACGACATTCTGCCTGTTGCGACAATTGTGATACAATCAGACAACATGTTGGTAGTATGGTATATCAACAAACAAGGCAGAACCAGATCATACCCACTTTGTCGAGAGGCCATTCGGGTTTGGAAATGGGTGATATCTTCCCAGCGTTTTCTGGTGGCAATGCATAGTCCAGGGACAACCAACATGATAGCCGACAAGCTCAGCCGGGCAATATTAATGCCACACGAGTGGTCTCTGAAACAGGAAATAGCAGAGCAGATTTTCTGCAGATGGAGACAGCCTTACTGCGATCTCTTTGCCAGCCCGATCAATGCCAAATGCAGCAGCTGTTTCTCCCTCATCCCTCCTCCGGGGGAGTCACTGAGAGATGCATTTGTTCACAATTGGCCCCGGGGTCTCCTTTATGCTTTTTCCCTTTCTTCTCATATCCAAGGTTATTCAGAAAGCGAAACAGCTGGGAAGCAAATTGATCCTCATTGCTCCTTACTGGCCTCGTCAGGTTTGGTTCCCCTTTCTTGGGCCTCTTCTCCTAGATGATCCTTGGATTCTGGACCCAGTGCCAGATCTCTTGACGCACATGTCAGGTTCGCTTCATCCCACATTACACACCCTCAGTTTGACAGCTTGGCTGCTCCAGTTCCATCCCTAGTCAGGCTTCATGACTTCTCACCCTCCGTGACTCATATCCTAATGTCCTGTCATAAACCCTCCACTAGGAGTCTATATTCCAGTAAATGGAGGAGATTCTCTGTCTGGGGTGAGAAAAAGAATGTTGACCCTTATACCGCCTCCATTCCGGTGGTTTTGGAATTCCTGTCTGAGCTTTTTCACCAGGGATCTGCAGCTACCACTATCAGGGTCAAAAATTGGCAGCAATTTCTAATTTTCATCTAGGCATACAAGATTCTAGTCTGATGTCACATAGGCTGTGCAAAACCTTCCTCAAAGGTGGCACTTTGTTAAGACCCCCCCTTTCAAGAACCTGTTGCTTCATGGGATTTGAATTTTGTGCTATCCAAATTGACGTCTCCACCCTTTGAGCCTTCTCATTCATCGCCTTTGAAATTTCTGTCTTGGAAGACTTTGTTTCTGGTGGCTATCACATCTGTTAGAAGGGTGTCAGAGTTACAAGCACTATCTGTAAAACCCCCTTATCTGATTTTTCACAAAGACAGAGTATCTCTTCGTACTAATCCATCCTTTGTCCCCAAGGTTTGTTCCCATAGCACTTCAAACCAATCCACAGAACTTCCAGTGTTCTTCCCAAATCATTCCAATGCAGCAGAATACAGGTTTCATCAGTTGGATGTTCATAGACAATTACATTTTTATTTGCACCGAACTAAGGAATTCAGGAAGTCAGATCAGTTATTTATTTCCTTCTCTGAATCCAGGTCAGGTTTACCAGTTTCCAAAGTGACCCTCTCAAATTAGATATCTAGCTGTATAGCTTACATTTACACCTCTGAGGGTAGGCATTTACCTTTCAAAATCAAGGCTCATTCTTCGAGATCTCAGTCTACCTCTGCAGCCTTTCAAGCCAGGGTCCCACTTGATAATATCTGTGCAGCAGCAACTTGGGCTACCCCTCACACATTTATTACTCATTACAAATTGGATTTAACCTCCAGGTTTAAAGCATCCTTTGGTTCCACAGTACTCAGGAATATTTTTCCTTGAGTCACACAAGAATAAGGTGCTAGGGACACTGTCCTCTCAGTAAGAATGAAGGCAAGATAGGACTACAGAAAATAAAGAAGTTATGTACTCACCATAACGTTCCATGTTTGTAGTCCATCTTGCCCTTCATTCTTACTAACCCATCCTCCTACCCCCATCCTGAAAGTACCTGGAGACAGAACAATATTGTTATCATTATTCACTGGAGACCTTTTATTATTGGCCTCTTTCTGTATGCTGGTTATTATTTCTCCTAGTTAGCAGCAAACAAGATCTGGGGATTGTACTGGTGCACCATGGGATACCTACCTAGCCATGAGCCAACTAGAAGACTTTGAGCTTGTAAATAGGCTGATCCTCGGCTCCAATCCCATCAGTAAGAAAGAAAGGCGAGATGGACTACAAACATGGTATGTTATGGTGAGTACATAACTTCTTTTTTTCACATCCTTGGATGCCCTTGCTATATTTCCACTGTACTCTTTCCAGTTTACTCATGCATTTCTTATAAGATTTCCATATTGTTAATCCATACTCGTTTGGGTCCAATGAAATTAACAAACAATGACTTAATTTCTGATTTTCTAGACTTTATAAACATTAATTTTATCATTAAACAATTGGTCGATATGATTAGAAAAACTCAAAGCTGGATCTACCCATGTACCCAGGTCCTTAAATGAATCTACAGTTTCAATTCACCTTTCAGTTTATGTCTCCTAAATGTCATATGCTCAGTTTTTGGTGCATTTATCAACATATTATTCTCCTTTGCCAAAATGGCAATATAGTCAAGTTATTTTCCAAATATGCCCTATCTGTAACACATGTAATCAGTTTACCCAGTTTCAAGTCATCTGCATACACAGTGTCCAACACCTCAGATGAAAAAGATAAATTTCAAAGATACACTCTAAACAAGTATGGGCCTAGGTCAGAGCCCTGTGGGACACCCTGACTGTAGTCAAAAATTTAATTTGTCCAGTTGCTGTATGATACTTGACATGTCCTAGTTGTAAGCCATGCAGCTATCCATCTTATCATGAGTACATCAATACCTAGTTGTTCTAATTTATTTATCAGTGTTTTCTGTATGACCTTGCCAAATGTTGAAACTAAATCTATGTAAATTACGTTACAACACAATTTTTCATTCATAGATGTTATTATATTGTTATAGAACATCATGTTACTGTGGTAACAGATCTATTTTCAACATATGCATACTTGATACATGGTTTCAGGTTCCAACCTTTCTAACGTATCCAATATTACCTTCTCCATTATTTTCCCACAACATGGAAGTTTGCGTGTCTGTATATCTCTGGGTTTGTCCTACTCCCCTTTCCCTTAAAGACAGGTTTAATAAGTGCATGCCTCCAATCTTGAGGAATCTCTCCATATTTATACAACTTAATAAATAATAGATATAATGGTACTGAAGTTCTTGCTGAAGTATTCTCAGGTCATTATGACTAATTCTGTCTACCCCATGTGATTTCCTTGGATCCAGTTTGCATAGTTCTTTTTCAATATAATCTAATTAGATTTCAGTACCTGAGGTTACCTGGGTGTTACTAGAACAATTTATCACCCCCTTTGTGGAACCAAACTGTTTTGCATAAGATTATGTAAATATATATATAATCTGTTGTATCTGACAATAAATTTTGGAATCTACACACAGCTTATTAATATGTATGTCTTTACCCTGTCCACATATCTATAAAATGGTTTTCTATTATGCTCAGTATCTTTACCTATATTTTCTTCTATTTTTTCTTGATCTTGTCTCACACTATGCTTAATTTGTCCAGCTTGTTTATTTCAGTTTTCAAATTTGTACTTTAACCTCTTATCCATTTCTTATATTTTTCTCTCTCACCTTAATCAGGTAACTTGTTCTTATGGAAATATATTTATTTTTTATTTTATTTATTTGCAGTTGGTTTACCAGGATAGTCCATTGGGCCAATAAGAACCCATTTTCAATGAAGTCCTGGGGAGAAAAGCTCCAAAACAAAGGTTACAAAAAAGATTACAGCAGTTTATAATTTCAATCATTTGTAGGTTAAAGACAAAGCTTTAAAACAGTGGTAACAAACAGATTACAGCAGTTTACAATTTCAATAATTTGTAGGTTAAAAACAGAGCTTCAAACAGTAGTAAAAAAGAAAAGATTACAGCTGTTTACAATTTCAGTCATTTGTGGGTTCAAGACAAAACAAAGATTATGCATTTACAATGCAATTTTTAGGTTTCGTTTTGTAGAAAACTAAGATTTAAGCAGGTGCAATAAAAAATTTAGGTTAAAAAGTTATAATTTTATAGAAAAACAAAGCATTGCTGCAGTAAATATATAGTTTCTTGAGTGGAATAGTGTGATAATAGCATTATAAGAGGTCAGTACAGTTCACCAGTTATTTGGTGTCTGGTAATATATGATAAAGTAGCCTATAGGAAGTGGAGAATAGGCTATGAGGGGTGGGAGCAAGAGCATTCCCAAGAGGATGTTAGATGTGAGTGCAGTGATTTTTTAAAAGCAGGGAGGTTGGTGGTGATACAGACGGAGGGAGGAAGGGAGTTCCATAGGCATGCCAGGGCAAAGGACAGGAGGTTTTGTCCTGGAGAGTGACGGGGTTTGTACAGTTCTATTAGGTTTTGGTTATTAGATCTTAGGAGTCTTTGTGGCAGGTGCATTTTAAAGGTAGAGCTTGGTGAGGGACAGAGGGAAGGTTGAAAAATTAGTTTGTGAGCAAAAGTGAGCTGAGTATAGGAGAGATAGTTGGGAAGCTCTAGCCAGTTAAGTTTGTGGAGGGAATCACAGTGATGGGTAGATGATTTGTGGCTAGTGGCAAATTTGGCAATTTTATTATAACAAGAGGACAGTTTTGTTTTGAGAGATGATTGTAGGTTTGTTAGGAGAGGGGCACCATAAAGGAGGGAAGGGATGAGAAATGTAGTAGCAAGAGTCAGCTTAGTAGATGTAGTGAGGAATCGATTGTGTCGGTAGAGCATGCCAAGTTTTTGGTGGGTTTTTTATGTTTAGTTGTAGGTGGCTATTGAATTTAAGCTGGTCATCAATCTGGACTCCTAGTAGTTTGGTTTTAGATACCAGTTCAAGAGGTGTGTTATTCTGGCTAGTGATGGAGAATAGTTTTCTATCAATGGTGTTGGTTTTTGACGGGGTAAATACCATAAGTTTGGTTTTTGATGCATTCAGTGCTAGATGATTGTCCTTCATACACTATTCTGTGGTAGAGAAGGCATCTTGAGTCAGTTTTAAGAGAGTGGGGATAGATGTGGCTGCACAGATAATTGTAGAATCATTTGCATATTGGATAAGTTTAGCATGGGGAATTGAGTGGACAAAATCATTTATGGATATATTGAAGAGGAGAGGACCCAAAATGGAACCTTGGGGGACACCAGTGGGTGTGTTGAGGAAAGAGGAGATGGCTTTTTTCCACTTAACAGCTTGTTGCCTGTTGGAGAGATAGCTGGTGAACCAATTGAGAGAGGAAGGGGATAGGTTTAGGTTAGATAGTTTAGTTAGGAGAAGGTTATGAGAGATAGTATCAAAGGCCTTAGAGAGGTCGAGGAAGAGGTTAGATACAGTAGAGCCAGAATCTCTGGCTTTATTTACAGTTTCCAGGAAGGAAAGGAGGGCAGTCATGGTGCTGTGGCTGGGTCTGAATCCGTGTTGTGTGGAAGTTAGTAAGTTATTATCTAAGAGATAGGGAAGGAGTTGAAGATGGATACATTTCTCTAGAAGTTTTGATATAGGAGAGAGGATGGCAATGGGACGAAAGTTAGTAATATTGTTATTATTGCCTCCTTTATGCAAGGGAATGATGAAAGCCCTTTTCCAGAGTTTGGATACAAGCCCTTCTTGGATAGAGCGATTGATTAGGATGCTGATGGAGAAGGCAATGGCTTTAGCAGCCATGCTGAGGAAGGATGAGGGAATGTTATCTGGGGCATTGGTGCATGGTTTTAGCTTTTGCAGGAGTTTTCTTATGGTTGAAGTAGGAATGGGTTTTAGGGAGAAAGGTGGGAGTTGAGAGACTGGAGATGAAGGGGGTGACAAAAGGGGGGATGCAGACGTAGGGGGATGAGGTGTTATTAGAGAAGGATGAGGTTAGTTTGGAAATAGAGTCTATGAAAAAAGAGTTGAATTGGGTAGCTAGGTCTATATCTAGTGCATTTGGGTCTGGGCTTGGGTTTTCTGCTGAGCCAGGTTTTAGGAGGGTAGTGATGCCTTTCCAGAATTTTTGAGGATTAGTTTTGTGGTTGTTTTGGAGTAAGGAGAAGTAATTCTGTCGATCTGCTGTGATAAGCTTTTTAACGGTATTGTGAAGTGTTTTGAATTCATTAAGGGTGATGGGAGTTTTGTTTCTTTGGTAACGTGCCCAGGTTTTGTCTCTAAGTCGCATGGCAGTTAGTGTGTTTTTTGTTAGCCAGGGCGCAGTGTTGTTTCTTATTCTTTTGGTTTTTATGGGGGCACAACTATCCAGCAGTTTTAGGAAAGTTGTATTAAAGTGTGCAACAGCATTATCCAAGGGTAAGGTTTTTAGGGGGTTCCAATTTATTGATTTTAGGGAGTCTAAGAAGGTTATTGGGTTGAAGTTTTTAAGGTAGCGAGTGCTGATGTAATTATGAGTTACTTGTAAAGGAGATGGAAGGTGTCTGGTGAAAATGGGAAGGTGGTCACTGAGGGAATCAGGAAGAGTTCCACTATCAGTGTAGTAGTGAGGGTGAGAGACTAAGATCCAGTCTAGGGTACTGCCATTGGAGAAGTCTTTAGAGGGCCTGGTAGTGAGGTTGATGAGCTGAGAGTACTTATATAGGTTGATGTTTAGGGGGTGTGTAGGGGACTGACTGGAAGACCAATTAATATTTGTGTCTCCCATGATAATAGTTTCATTACTGATATTGGTAGAAAGCCAGGATAGGATATCCTCAGGTGTCTCCAGGGGGGATGTAAAGTGAGGCTATGCAAATGTGTTTGTGTTTATTTAATTGAAAAAGAGCTAGTACTAATTCTGCATTGGAGAAGTGAGGAATGGGTTTGTTGTAGGGAGTAATGGATAGGGTGGATGAATAGAGTAGGGCTATCCCACCACCCATTTTGCCGGTCCTGTCTTTTCTAATGATAGAGTCATTCGGTGGTACTATTTCAGTATCTTTTATATGAGGTTTTAACCAGGTTTCAGAAATAGCTAAGATGTCAGGTTTGTTGTGGAGAAGCCAGGCATGGAGATTGGGGATTTTGTTAGCTATGCTTTGGACATTAAGAAAAGCTAATAGGATGGATTTAGATGTAGGGGAAGTGGTGTTTGGGCCTGGGTTAGGGTGTATATCTCCAGATAGAAGTATGGATGTTAGATGTTGGATTAAGCTGATGAGGTGTTTGGATTGCCTTGTTTGTTTGTTGTATACTGTCAGGTTTGCGTGGATATTGGAGGTTAGGCAGAGGTTAGAGAGTTTATAGGTAGAGCTTAGTTTGTAGTGAAAAAATAGATGGGTGTTAATGGGATACAGTCCAGGGGATATTGAGACAAATGAGTGTAAGTGAGTTGAAGGGAGTGAGCTGGTTGTGTGTAGTAATTGTGTGTGATTTGTGGAGTTTGGCTGGGTAAGGTAGTGGATATAAGTAAGGTTCAGAAGTAGAAGTAGTTGGATTGAGAATGATATAAGTTTTGTAAGCATGTTGGGGCTTTGATAAGGTAGAATATGTAGTGTAGGGAGAAGGGTTAGAACTAGATATTGTGCTGTTAATTATGAAGGGAGGTGTGTTGAGATAGATTATAGGGGAGAGGGTAGAAGATGGTGGTGAAAGGGGAGGAGTGTAATAGGTAGGGAGGAAGTAGGAGTGGTTAGGGAAAGGGGAGGGGTGTAATAGGTAGAGAGGAAGTAGGAGTGGTTAGGGAAATGGGAGGGGTGTAATAGGTAGAGAGGAAGTAGGAGTGGTTAGGTGAGTATAAGTGTAGGTGAACTGGGGGTGGGTGGAATTTGGGGGTAGGGTAGGGGAGCGGAGTGAGCCCACAGGTCGAACGGAGTGGGTAGAGCAGAAGAAGGAAGATTCTGCAGAGACAATCAGTGTATGGCAGATTTCCTGAGGCACTCTTGGTATTTACAGGTGAGTAGGGTGTGATAACACAACTATTTGGTAGTTGAGGGATAGAGTGAAAAAAAATGATAGAAATATAGCTGGATAGAGGGGGGAAGGAAAGTCCTGAAGAATAGTGTAGTACAGCAGGAAGATTGGAAAGTAGTCAGAGATAAAGTATGGGAAAAGTGGGGTAAGGATACAGCACAAGCCTTAGGTTAGACTGACACCTACTGGACAGTGAGTAGGGTACAGCAATAGGTAGCTGTAGCAGAGATAGCAGATAGAGATGGCTTAGATAGTAGTCAGTGAGGAGAAGGTCAGTATTTAAGGGGTAGGAAGTGGTATGGCTGCTGGATTCCTGGCTCGGTCACTAGGAAATATATACAACACTAGATAATTACAAAAAGGTTCAGCTTATCATTTAGGTCTAGGTAAGAACGTACTTTCTTATTCTCTTTGGACTCTGGAAAAATGTGCTAGGGCAGCATATTTCTTGGGTTGACGCAGGAGTGACTGAAATATAATGGAAGGGGTCCTTAAAAACCAGGCAGATAGGTTCCCAATTCTTAGTGCAGGAGAGAAGGTAGATACATTTCTTATTCTCTTTGGACTCTGGAAAAATGTGCTAGGGCAGCACGTTTCTTTGGGTTGACGCAGGAGTGACTGAAAACATAATGGAAGGGGTCCTTAAAGACCAGGCAGATAGGTTCCCAATTCTTAGTGCAGGAGAGAAGGTAGATAAATTTCTTATTCTCTTTGGACTCTGGAAAAATGTGCTAGGGCAGCACGTTTCTTTGGGTTGACGCAGGAGTGACTGAAAATATAATGGAAGGGGTCCTTAAAGACCAGGCAGATAGGTTCCCAATTCTTAGTGCAGGAGAGAAGGTAGATAAAAATATAAAAGTTCCTCTGGGGCCAGGGACTCGCAGCAGCCAGGGAGAAAGCAGGAAGTAATAAAGATGATATGTCCCAAGCATTGTATGCCTAGAGCTTGATGTTAAACATTGTTTTTTTATTTTTCACTCGATCAATTTATCTTTCAAAACTCTTCACATTCCTTCTGCAGTCTTTCCGCCGAAAACATCATTCCAATTAGTTTTACACAGTGACAGTTTTACTCCCATATAATCTGTCATTAATCTTGTGTGAATTGCTTTAGATTTCAATTTGGCAGAATTATCTATCAATAAATTAACCTTTATAATCCCATGATCATGGCATATCAATGGTGCTGAAACTTGACATGAAGTAACAATAATTTCTTTAAGAACACAAACAATGTCTGGTATGTTCTGTTCCCTTGTAGTTTTTTTTTTCACAATCTGAAGCAATTGCTGTTCCTGAATATGTTGTCAATGATTTCCTTTTTAATGTTGTTGAATCAATATTGTTCCAGTCTGCTTCTGGTAAATTTAAGTCCCCAGCCACTATTCTTCTTCCCTCCTGTGTTTCATGCAAGAAATGTATGAAATCTTCTAGGTCATCAGCACTTGACTTTGGAGGTCAGTACACTCCTTCAATTGTTATATGTTCCATGGTTGGCTTTACTGTCAAAGTTACACAATCTATAGTATTGGTGTTATCACTGAACATTTAATAATCATAGGTCTCATAACTATATTTAATCCCTATCATAACACCTCAACCTGATTTTTTGTTAGAATATTTGTTACATTAAAAACATTTATACCCTGACTGAACAGGTTTCTGGTCATTATTCTTTAACCATGTTTCACAAACAATAACGACATATGTTCCCAGGTACCTCTTTCTTCTCCAGCACACCTCCAATATTTGCTATGTACCTGAGGAAAAATTCTTTGAAATCTGCTTGGGTAAAAAATACCTATGTAAACACTTCTAAGAAAAATGGTAAACCTGGATTTTGCTGCATACTTAGAAGCCATACATATTTCTTCCCACTGTTATCTTGTAAATTGCTTTTCCAGTGTCTCTTCATAATCATTCTTACCTTCCTCTGATTGGTTCTTATAGTTATCCTGCAATATTTTATATGCTGTACTAATTATCCCTTCTCCAAAAGCAGCTTCTGTTCTACATTCAACTAACAACTCTACCAGAGAAAGGCACTCACTTATAGGTTCATAGTTTCATAGGATGGTACTAGGGTATTGGCCCTAGGGCCCTATACAAGCCTAGCCATAACAATTCCCTGGCTATTTCTTCCCACACTATTTACTTCCCTGGCTGGACCCCTGTCTAGCAGGGGGACTGACATGATCCCCGGGATGAATTTCCTTTCTCCCATCCAGTCGTCAAGGTTCCTTTTGCAGAGGTCCAAAGAGGCGCTCTGCTTGACATGTATAGGCAGTCTATTCCAGAGTCTGGGGAGTCCCTGGGTCAGGAACCTATCCCTCCAGCATGTTTTGTTTATTGTGATGACAAGGTTTAGATCCCTTGAGAATGTGGATCTGATGGATTGGGGTTTCTTTAAATATAGCATTTCCAACAGCTCTGGGTTTGACATGGCCTTGTATGTTAAGCAGAGATCGCCTCTGAGTAGACAATATGCGACAGAGTATAGCTGGAGTTTTTTACGGCGATCAGCATAGGGCATCTGCTTTAGGCCTGTGATTCTTTTAGTGAGGTATTTCTGTAGTCTTTCCAGTTGTTGCAGATGTCTTGAGAGGTACATACCAAATGGGGCATTGTACTCTATAATGGGTCTAATGAGGGATGAGTACAGTGGGACAATGACCTTTTTTCTGGATGAAAAGCCCTTAGTGATGAGGTGTGCCACATAGAAGGTTTTCATGACTGTTGTGGTGATATGGTCATCGAAGGTGAGACCACTGTCCACCTGTGTCCCTAAGTCTCTTATCAAACTTTCAGTGTTTAGTGTACTGCCACCTATGTGGTAATTCACGGGTACATGTTTTTTCCCAAAGGGGATAACTACACATTTCTTGGCATTGAGCTTGAGCCCATGGCTCTGGCACCAATCATCTGTTTCTGTAAGGCCCTTTTGTTGAGTATCCACATCATTTGGGGATTCAATAATGGCTCCCAGTTTGCAGTCATCTGCGAACTTTGTTAGCCAGAGTCCCTTAGTGTTGGCCTGTACTTCAGAGAAGTAGATGCCAAACAAGAGCGGTCCCAGGACTGAACCTTGAGGTACTCCACTTGTCACTTGTCTGGAGTTGGATTTGGAGTTGGCTACTTTTACAGTATGGGTTCTGTCAGTAAGCCAATTTGCAACCCATCGAGTGACATAGGGATTAATGCCCAGCTTAGCAAGTCTATCTATGATTCCAGAGTGGGGGATGGTGTCAAAGGCCTTGGCGAGGTCCAGATTGGCTGTGTGGACCGCCTTACCCTCGTCCACGGCTCTGGAGACTGATTCGAAGAAACCAATCAGGTTCAGGAAACAAGATCGGCCCTTCACGAACCCAAACTGGGTGGGGTCCAGTGTTTGAAGGTTGTCAATGTCTTTGTTTATAAGTTCCATGATAATATGTTCCATGGCCTGGCAGATCAGGCTCATCAGACTTATGGGGCGGTAGTTCCCGGGAGGGATCCTCCCTTCTGGAGTGGGATAACTGTAGCTGTGCGCCACTCAGTGGGCATGAAGCCTGAGGTGAGGCTACGATTAAACATGACACTTAGGTGAGGTGCCAGTTAATTTTGTAGTTCATGTAGTACACAGCACAGGATGTCATCTAGTCCCATGGATGCTGCATTCTTAGCTTTGGATAGTGTGTTTTTTACATGTGTGGCTGTTATTACCGGAATTTGGTAATCTTCCAGTATTGAGATGGGCTGTTTAGGGGGAGAGGGGGGTGAAGTTGGCACTGAATTGATCTGCCAGGATACTGGCAATATCCTTGGGATCAGTATATTTAATGCCATTCTGTTGTAGCTCAGAGCAGATCTAGATTTTTAACATAGTTATAGAATGCCTTGTGGTTGTCTTTGGAATGTTTGGCAATTTTATTTTCGTAACTAGCTTTGGAGGATTTTATGAGGGATCTCAGCTTCTTACTGAGGCTTGTAAGGGAGATGTTTGCATCCTGGGATTTTCCTCTTTTTTGCAACAGTTTCTTCCTTTTGTTATAAAGTTTGTTTATGGCAGAGGACCACCAGATTGGCTTCCATTTTTTGGAGGAGAGCATCTTGGTTCTATTTGGGATGGCACGATTCATGCATGAGTGGATGTGCTCATACAATGCCTTAGTGTAGGATTCAGCAGTCGAACTTTCAGTTCCCGTCTGCATAGGTGTCATGAAGTTTGTCACTTCTGACTTGAGTAGCATGAAGTTGGCTTTGGAGAAGTTTTTTATGGAGGTTTCCTTATTGGGGGGTAGGGGTGGGTGTGGATGTTAAGGGTGATTAGCTTATGGTCAAACCTGACCAATGAGGGGGTGACCATAAGTGTGGAGCATTGATTTCCCATGTTGGTAATGACCAGGTCTAGGATATTGGTGCCCCTGGTGGGATTATGGATTAGTTGATCCAGGGCGTTGGAATTTATGAATTCCAAGAATTGTTGGGCAATGTTAATGGCAGGGTAGTTGAAATCACCCAGTATTAGGGTGTTTGGTTGTATCTTAATATTTTCCAGTATGTTTAGAAAGGTGTAGTGAGAATTGTTAGATATTATGAATATAAATATGCTGAAAGATAAAGCATAGAATAAAAAGTTTGCTTGAATATATGTATAGAGTTTCGCAATGTAAAATGTTCATTCATACTATATGTATAACAGACAGGCTTCTCTTCACAGCATCAAAAAGAAAAGCCTAACAAAGCAATATTGGAAAGCAAGGATTATATGATTTTCTCATGTTTGCAGAACAAATATCTATTAACAGACATCCTTTTTTATAAATTCAGCAATACGTGATGTTTTTTCCAGTAGGAACAGCTTATACAGATGTTTCCTTTCAGAATGGCATCCTCACATCAGCAAAAGTGCTTACATCACAAAAGGACAATAGAAAAAGTCTAAAACAGACATTATGTGACTTCCCATAGAAGGCCAGAAAAAATATACTGAGGAAATAACAACCTCTTGTGTGCGTGACTAGCTCTGTATTTAGCTATTGTAGTAATTCAGTTATGTGAGAGAAGGACAGAGAGAGGTATTTTGTAGAAGTCATCATTCATATCTGTAATGAAGGAAAACTTTGTAAATATATGCTACAAATCTGACAGACTACGTGTGGTTTGTTATAAAATAAGTTATCTGTAACTGTGCTTATAGCTGCAAAATATATTTCTTTATCAGTGTGCAATTTGAAAGGCTTGACAGATGGAGTCATGATGTGTCTCTGATTCAGCAGTAAACAGCACAGCAAGACTGTGTGTCTTAAGAAGACTTCAAATCCCACAGTAAGCAAGCAAGCAAGCAGTAAGCAGAGAGCAGCTCAATATAATTTTTCAATGGTGATCCTTTGACAACGTTCCTAGCCTGTATCCAAAAACAGGGGGAGTGAATGGGTAATGTCACTCCTGTAAAAGCACAGTAACGTTTATGTGAAGTACTTCAGATTTCTACAGTTTTCAACAGTTTGTAGCAATACAGTTTAATAGACGTCTAAATCCGGTGAGACTGCATTGCAGGAAGGTTTAGCAGTTCCATAAATTCTCCAGAAAAGGTACAAGACGAAGATGTAAGACTGAATCTGCCAGTTTTGCTGTACCAACTTCACAAGTGACTACAGAAACTTTTCAACCATCTACAGTAAAGCAGCTTGGCCGTCTGCCTGTCTGTTGACTGGTAAGAAAATGATTCTGTGTTACATACAGTATGAATGCCATAGAGGTAATAATAATAACAGAATAAATGTATATACAGCATATTAGTAAATGTAAAACCTTATTAGGGCAAGTTAGTAGTAAGGCATTATGCAAATGAATTGCAATTTGATAGTAAGGCATTATGCAAATGGATTATAATATTTGACTGGTATCTGAAATAAAATCCTGTGTGGTATAAAATGTTTATTGTGTGTACAATGTCATAAAAATACAGTGCATGACATTATCCAAAGGTTAGACTGTACAGACAAAAATTGAAGGTAAAGAACCAAGAAAAGTTAATATGTTGACATTATATTCAAATGTTAGACAGTTATGTTCTGTCACCAGATGCAAAAGGTTTATTTCAGAGTTGCAACAACAGTCAAATCAGTTACTGATAGAAACTCTAGTACATTTTGTTACAAAGAAATGTAATAAACTTCTAAAAGACAGACACAATGAGTTCAGGAAGCTTAGACAAGTTATACACACATCTTTTCAAAAGTGCATAGGAGTTTCAAATTCAGCAGAACAGCTTACTAAAGAATGTCAGAAAGACCATGCAACATCACAGGAAATTCAACTGCAGTTGCAGGAAAAAGGAAATAAATTAGCTCAACTGACAAAGACTGGGAATTTCCTGCATACACAGTTAATCTGTGCAAAATAAATATATTTTATAATATGTTTATGTTTTGAAAATGGTTAAACATACATGGTAGGATGGTAGGATCTGATGTCTGGACAAATCATTCTTAAATGTTTTACTTTCATTCAGTTAAAGCAAGACATCTATCAGTACTACAGTAAAGTAAAGCATATGAATGCCATTCATTAGCATAGTCAAAAGGTAAACAAAACTGTTCTAGTGTATAAAAATTAAATAAAAATAGTTAATAAGAATAAAGATTTAAAGTCACAAGACTGACATGCTTGTATAAAGATATACATATACAAGACAGACATGCATGTGTGTTCTTTTCATCTAGAGTACATCTGTTACAATACACAAGAATAACAGGCAGACAGCAAATATAAATAATATAAATATAAATGTGTTGGTTAAACTAATATCTATTTTGTTTTTTACAATTTGTTTATAATTATATAGTAACACCAAACAGTTAAAGTTCTGAATTTTAAAAAGAAAATCACAGATGGTATTATTCAAACAGTTTTTGTAAAATTAATGGCAGGGACAGTTAAATAGTTAAATAAATAATAAAAAAAAATACTGAAATCCATGTAAGGTAATTGTAAAATGATGTCGATTTATGTAGTATAAATGCATAGTTATGCAAATCACAATCACATTAAAGGAAAAATGCCAAAAGAATTAATTCTAGTTTACAGAGTATGAAATGTGAGCTCAGACCTTCCTAGACTGAATGAATAGTTACAGGAAATGTTGAAAAGATAAGATAAACAACAAGACTGATTGCCAGGCAAGTAGCTTGAGTTTTTCTAAAGCATCATTGTTATTAAAACATACTTGTTAAAATGTTTACAAGCAACACTATTTAGTAATTGTCATAAAATGCCACAATTGTGCATAGATGTCACTTATAATCTGTTTGCAAATAAATGTTAAAAGGACAAAAAAACCTCAGTTGCATCAAGTACAGCCAGCAAATGGGCTATAGTATACATATAGTTCAAATCAATTGTGCAGGAGGGTGTAAATACCTACTAGAGGTAGAGGTAGTAAACAGCAAAAGCTTTAGAAAAAAATATCAAATCAGACAGGGGTCTATAGTTTGGTAACCTAATAAAATAAATATATAACTATAGTGTTAGGCTGACATACATTCTATTCTCACAGCATAGGGCAGGTAAACAGTGCTGAAGTACTACAGGGGGAGGGGTACTTTCTCAGTTTTACACTGACTGTATAAGAGGGAGGGGCACTTTCTCAGTTTTACACTGACTGTATAAGCAGTACTGCACAAGGGTCTGAAATAAGCTACAGAAAAAATAAACAACAAGGGTCTGAAATAACGCTACATAAAATAAAGCTACAGGAAAACTTTGTACAATACTCTTTTATGAGAGGAAAAAACAGGTATTAGTGTATTAGAAATACTGGTAAACTGGATTAAACCTGACAGGATAAGATATTTTACAAGTTGTTAATAGCTATCATAATGGTTATTATTGTATTGTTTAGTATTAAATTGTATTTACAACCTGTTAAATTGTAAAGCTATACAAGAGATGGTTTAAAAAACAAGAGATGATTTAAAATTGCTTTATTAAAGCTATACAAGACAGAATAAAGATATGCAAAATGCATAAATGTTTCTAATAGCAAGAATGGTCACTATTTTTAATATGTTTTTGGCAAAACAATGTTGGTATAAAAAAGCATCAATGTTTCTAATTGCTGAGTATGTAGTTTAAAATAACATGACATATGCATTTGGTGTCAATTCCATTAGATATTTCTAAAGAGACAAACATTTTCCAAGATTTTGCTTAATATTAATGTTATTAAATTTGTAAGATTAGATTAAATGTACTTTATAGTCATTGTATGTACAAATGCAGAAAAATTCAGTAGAAAAGTCTTAATGTCTAGTAAAGAAAACAATGGGTCCAGGGTACCTAGTAAATTGAAATGCATAAATAGCAAACAGTCTGTGTATCTAAGCCCAGTTCAGTATTTTACCAAGATGTTATTGAGCAGTTCAGAGACATGAACACAATGTGATGGTTAAAATGACATTGAAACTGTATATTTTTAGCAGTGTATAGATGCTTGCAGTAGCACATAGTTATTGTCTCTTATAGTTAATTCAACAGTTGCAAAGAGTTAATGAAACAATTCTAAGTCATAAATTAAATTATGTGCTTGCAAAATAATAAATTAATCAAGTAAAATTAAAACAGACACAGCTCATAACTGATAAAATATTTTCACAGAATGGTCTGCAAAAGAAAAAGTTGTTAAATACATTCAGTTTTGGTAGTAATACTTTAATATCATTGTATTAACTATGTAAAATTGCATTTTGACTTGTATCAAAAAAACTAAAGGTTTTGTTTCTTAATGTGTTTTTTATATAAAATGTTTTGAGTATGTTTAAAACAGAGGGAATTGTTAGATATTATGAATATAAATATGCTGAAAGATAAAGCATAGAATAAAAAGTTTGCTTGAATATATGTATAGAGTTTAGCAATGTAAAATGTGCATTCATACTATATGTATAACAGACAGGCTTCTCTTCACAGCATCAAAAAGAAAAGCCTAACAAAGCAATATTGGAAAGCAAGGATTATATGATTTTCTCATGTTTGCAGAACAAATATCTATTAACAGACATCCTTTTTTATAAATTCAGCAATACGTGATGTTTTTTCCAGTAGGAACAGCTTATACAGATGTTTCCTTTCAGAATGGCATCCTCACATCAGCAAAAGTGCTTACATCACAAAAGGGCAATAGAAAAGTCTAAAAACAGACATTATGTGACTTCCCATAGAAGGCCAGAAAAATATACTGAGGAAATAACAACCTCTTGTGTGCGTGACTAGCTCTGTATTTAGCTATTGTAGTAATTCAGTTATGTGAGA
>NC_056733.1:43362425-43444925 GCF_019279795.1 Protopterus annectens
CATTGTGGACCTTAATGTTTTGTATAAGATGGCACCATTTGTTCACCTGTGGGTCACAGAGTGTTTGTGAAATTAATGCAGTTATGAAAATATATGTAGTAATCATTACTGCTTTATCAAAAGACCATTTATATCTCAGAATATCTTCACATTACCCACCACGTTGTAATGTAATTTTTTTACTAATACTCACTGTTTGAATATATCACCACCAACATGACAGTGTATGTATTTATTTATTTGTTTATTGACATTTGATTACTGGGAAAGTCTGATTGAGTAGAAGCCCATTTTCAGAGGAAACCTGGGAAGAAAACCTCCAAATTATTACAAAGGATTTTAAGAAAAATAATTTTACAGTCTTCAAAAATAAAACAAAATATCTGCAGTTTAAATAATTATAACAAATTAGACATAATATAAAACACTGGTTAAGAACTGATACATGTTATATGACAATCATTTAATATTTAGAAAAAATTTAGATAGTTTGTTGAGAAATTAAAGGTAAGTTAGTCTAATACAAACAAAAACTGCAATATGAAGTAAAGGAAAGGCTTACGGCATACTTATAGAGAAAGTCGGGGAAGAGAATTTGATAGAAGTAAGGAAATAAGTGAAAAAGGGAGAGTAAGAAGTTATAAGGAATGAAAAGGTACTTTATCACATTTAGACATATAGTGTACCCTGATTTTGAGCAAGAGTAGAGCCAGATTTTCACTAAGAAGTCTTTCAGAGTGGTTTTGAAAGATTGGAAGGCAGGTACTGACCTGCTGGATACAGGTAAGGAGTTCCAGACTTTAGCAACCTTGTAGGAGTACAGACAATGCCCAGCAGATTCGATAGGTTCATTTATGTTAGAATCCAATAGGTTCAGTGTGAACGATTTACATTTCACACTGAGACGGAGGAACAATTGTAACTCCAGTTTTGTCGTCTACCTTGCAGTATGCCAACTTTGTCCTGCATTTTATGTAGGCAAAACTGAGAGGAAACTCCGTAGCAGCGTATATGAACACCTTTACGCAATTAGGAAAGGTAATATGGTAAATGCATTGGCTAAACATGTAGCTCAGTTCCCTAACCATAGATTCAAGTTTTTAGTCATCGACCAGGTCCAAAAGGATGTTAGGGGTGGCCCCGTAGCCCTGAAACTTGAAGAGTTGGAGTTAGGCTGGCAAATTAGACTTAATGCTTATAGTTTGCCAGGCTTAAATGAAGGTTGTGTTATTAGCAGCATTTTAAAATTGAGAAGCCTAAAACGCTAAAATCTTTGGTGAAACTATATATATATATATTTTTTTTTTCACACTTTTTTACACCATATATACATTTTTTATACTAGTGTTTATGTAAACAAGTTAGAAGTAGGCTTTAAACTTTATATTAAGTTTGTACCATGATACATTTAGTGCAAAGGGAGGTGTTGACTATTTCATCATCATTTTAGTATTTTATATTAGTGTTCATTGTACTATTTTATTGCTTTAAATAGTGTTTTTACACTGTTTCTTTAAATTAGAAGTTGTAATTGAAAGTAATTTTGATTGGGCGGATTTGTGTATTTAAATGTACTTAATTGTGTTTTAAAATGTCTGAAGAAGTTTGTGTTTGAGTCATAAACGAAAAGCTTCACTACTACTCCGTGTGTGCCTCTTCATTCTGCTCTTTGGATTTACTAGTTTAAGGAAATAAGTGAAAAAGGGAGAGTAAGAAGTTATAAGGAATGAAAAGGTACTTTATCACATTTAGACATATAGTGTACCCTGATTTTGAGCAAGAGTAGAGCCAGATTTTCACTAAGAAGTCTTTCAGAGTGGTTTTGAAAGATTGGAAGGCAGGTACTGACCTGCTGGATACAGGTAAGGAGTTCCAGACTTTAGCAACCTTGTAGGAGTACAGACAATGCCCAGCAGATTCGATAGGTTTGTAGACAGACAGGAGTTTTTGGTCACTGGATCACAATGGCCGACTGGGAACATAGTTGTGTAGAATGTTTTTAGTACTCGACAGGCAGATGGATGCCAGCTAATTTTATAGGTGATAAGAAGCTGTGTATATATTAGTGATGTGGCAGTTCTAACCAGTTTAGGCTTTTTAATGCTAAACAGTGATGGGTTCTGAAAGGGGTATTTGCTGCAAATTTAACAGTAACACTCTATTCAGTCTTTAGTGTAACAGTCTATTTTGCATTATTATTACTATTATTTTAAATATGAAAACATGTCCCACTTTTTTTCATTTTCATGCGTCCTCCATAGTGCCTTTTTAGGCAATGCCATGAGGTCAAAACTACCAACATAAAAATTTAATCAAAACGTAAATTAAAGGTTATGCTGCTAAATGCTAGGAGTCTAAACATGAAACTTCACTAATTGCAAGCCTTCTTAACCTAGTAGATGCTGACATTTGTGCAGTCACAGAAACCAGGTTAAAAGCTGTGGAGAGTACCCCTGCCATACCAGTTTACTCATCCTATCATACATTCAGACCCCAAACCGTGGTTAGCAAAGCAGAAAGAGGTGGAGTTGCAATATATATATATAAGACATACACACCTCCAGGCTGGTCAAACAGTATGACGCACAGAAAACGCTCCAGGTCCAGTTAGCAATTAGGTTCATAGGTTCATAGGTTCGGACTAGGCTATCTGCCCAAGGGCATTCATAAGCCTAGCCCATAGTTATTTGGCTTTCGCCACCCCTTTAGTTTGAATAAAACTATGCCTATTATTTTGCTGTGCCTCTGTCAAGCAGTGACACTGAAGTAATCCCTGGGGTATATCTGCGATCCCCCATCCATTGGTCAAGATTCCTCTTGAACAAGGTCAGCGAGGTGCTCTGCCTCACATGTACCGGGATTTTGTTCCACAGCATAGGGAGTCTCTGGGTGATGAATCTGTCCCTGCAGCACGTTCTATTAATAACCGTGTCAAGGTTTAAGTCTCCGCCCTTGTGGTTCTGAGGGATCTAGATTTTTGAGATGAAGCATATTCATCAAATCAGGGTTTGACATGGCCTTATATGTCAGGCACAGGTCTCCTCTGAGCAAGCGGTATGAGACTGAATAGAGCTGGAGTTCTTTCAGTCGGGCAGCATAAGACATATTTTTGAGACCCTTTATCCTTTTGGTGAGGAACTTTTGGGGCCTTTCCAGCTGCTGCAGGTGTCGGGTCAGATACATTCGAATGGGGCATTGTACTCAATCATAGGTCTAATGAGTGATGAGTACAGGGGACGATGACCTCCCTTGATCTAGATGTGAATCCCTTCATGATCAGGTGGGCAATGTAGAAGGTTTTCCTAACTACTTTAGCAACATGAGTGTCAAACGAAGGCTACTGTCAACCTGGGTCCCCAGATCCCTGATGACTTCTTCTGTGCTCAGTGGATTGCCACCTATATGGTAGCTAGGGGTAAACTTGTTTTTCCCGAAGGGTATGACTATGCATTTCTTGGCATTTAACTTTAGGCCATGGCTCTGGCACCAGTTATCCGTTTCTGTGAGGCCCTTCTGAAGGATATCTGTGTCAGATGTGTTTTCGACTATGGCCCAGTTTGCAGTCATCTGCAAACTTTGTCAGCCATAACCCTCCTGTGTTTGCTTGTACTTCAGAAAAGTAGATGCCGAACAAGAGTGGACCCAGGACTGATCCCTGTGGGACACCACTTGTGACAGGCTTTGAGTCTGACATGGCTCCAGCAACTCTGACCCTGTGGGTTCTGTCACTTAGCCAGTTTGCAACCCATCTTGTGATGTATGGGTTTACATTCAAGCTGATGAGTTTTTCGATGATACCTGAGTGGGGTATTGTGTCAAGGCCTTTGCCAGGTCAAGGTAGGCTGTATGGACTGCCTTTCCTCATCAATGGCCTTGGTGACTGTCTCGAAAAAGTCAACCAAGTTTAAAAGGCATGATCTGCCTTTGACAAAGCCAAACTGGGTTGGATCCAAAGTCTGCAAGTTCCCTATGTCTTTATTTATGAGTTCCATTATGATCCTCTCCATGGCTTTGCAGATAAGGCTTGTCAAGCTAATGGGACGGTAATTTCCAGGGTCGGTGGAGGCACCGCCCTTGTGAAGTGGGACCACAGTCGCCATGCGCCACTCCTTGGGCACGTATCCTGAGGTGAGGCTAAGATTAAACAGCTGTCCTAACTGCGGGTTTAATTCCTCATTGAGTTCGTGGAGCACACAGCCGGGGACACCATCCGGTCCCATGGATGCTGTGTTCTTTGCTTTGGAGAGAGCAGTTCTCACCTGGGTGTTGGAGCTGTTTGGGGGGATACAATCCTCTGGTATAGATATCTCTCCTTTTGGGGAGGGGAGAAGTTTGCACTGAAGCTGTCAGCCAGTATGTTGGCAATGTGTGTAGGTTCAGTAATCTTCACATCATTTTGAACTAATTCTGAGCATATCTGGGAGTTTCCTCCTAGGTTTCTAACATAGCTAAAGAAGGCCTTATGATTGTCTTTTGAGTCCTTGGCGATTTTTCTCTCAAAATTTGCCTTGGATGATTTTATGAGAGCTCTTAGTTTTTTACTTATAATGATCAAACGTGTCTTACCTTTCAAGGATTTTGCTCTATCTTGTAGTAGCTTCCTCCTTTTGTTGTAGAGCTTGTTTATGGCTGGGGTCCACCAGACTGGACGCTTGCCTTTGGTACAAAGAGTCTTAGTTTTGTTTGGGATTGCCTGATCCATGCAGTCCTGTAGGTGCTGGTAGAAGGCATTTGTAAGTGATTCAGCGGTTTGAGTAATGTTTACCACTGGCTCAGGGGCCTTAAAGGAGACCTCATTAGTTTTTAGAAGTGTGAAGTCGGCTTTTGAGAAGTTTTTCACTGTGGTCTTTTTTATTTCAGGTGGGGGGATGAGGACCTCCAGCGAGATTAGTTTATGATCTGATCTCACCAGTGAGGGGTATACTTCCAGTGTTGAACATTTTGATCCCATGTTCGTGATGATGAGATCAAGTATGTTTTCTCCTCTTGTGGGGATGGTGACTAGTTGTTCCATGGCATTTGAGTTTATGAACTCCAGGAAACTTTGGGCTAGAGTGTTTGGGCTTGAGTAGTGTTCCCAGTCTATATTAGGGTAGTTGAAGTCACCTAGTATGATGGTGTTTGGAGATACATTTATCCCTCCATTGTTTTCAGGAAGGCCATGTGAGGTTCCTGAGTTTGAGAGGGTGGCCTGTAAATGCTACAAATTGCAGAGCAGTCTTGCCTATGGTTAATTGCACCTGGATGGTCTCCGATGCATCGTGCGTTGCCACCAACCTTGAGGTGTGGGTGTCCTTTATGAATATGGACACCCCTTCTTGGTGTTGTCCGGATTTTGGGGCCGGAACACATGATATGAGGTGAAACCTGCTAGTGCTGGGGTGCTCTCAGGAGCCTTGAACCAGGTTTCTGTCACAGCACAGACATCGATGTTCTCCATACTGAGAAGGGCCTCGAGTGCGTGCATCTTGAGATTGAGACTTCTGGCATTGAGCAGCATTACCCTTAGCTTTTTTACTTTTTGTGTTCTAGGGTGGTAGGTTTAGAATTTGAGCCTTGCCTAAAAAGGCACTATGGGGTGGCAAGAGCCTTTGCCAATATCCGGAAGCCTAGGGGGGCCAGGGGCAAGCCGCCCCTTGCGAGCAGCGTGGCTTGTCCAGCATGTCATCCCAGGCAGACAGACATTGATCCCCTTTGAATGACACCAGAATTTAAGCCAATTATTAAAGCTGATCATCTTATCACTGTATTGTGGCATAATTCTAGGTGAAGGTAGGATACTGCTCAAGGTCAGGGTCATACCTGCCTGGGCTACATAATCAGAGAGCTCCTCAATGTCTCTTTTCATGTAGTCCAAGGAGGTATGTCTCAGGTCGTTGACACCAGCGTGGACAATGACTGTGTCGTACTTGTACCTGCTGTTGAGAGACCTGAGTGCTTGTGTTATGTGGCGGATTCTAGCGCCCGACAGGCAGCTTACTGTGACCTTCTCCTTACTCAGTCTGGTGAGCGGGACGACAGTGTGTCTGACTATGGAGTCACCTATGACAAGTATGTTTGGTGTTGTATTTGGCCTTAAGGGCAGTGACTGCTTTGCACACTGATTTTGTTGTTTATGTGTTGTTTGTGTGGTGTATTGAGTTTGCAGTTGCTTGGGTGTCTGCTTTGGAGGCCTCTGCTGTTTAGGTAAATTTTACTCAGAGCCTCCGAGTATGTCTTAGTGTGTTTATGTGTTTGATTCAGTGGTGTGGTTGAGTTATGTGAGACTGGTATTGTGGTGTGTGTAGTTGCCTTCTCCTCCTGCCTGGTCTTGCCAGTCCTGAGTTGAGAGAGCTCAGCCTCCAGTCTGGCTAAATAGCTGCATCTCTCACAAGTGTTAGTGTTACGTGGGAGGAGGAGAGGGTTGTCCGTGTACATGAGACAATTGTAACATTGTCTCAGAATTCCCAGATTCACCAACTGGGCAGGAGAGGACGCCAGCATCTGACCCTTTGACATGCTAGAAAGAATTATGAGTTGGTATGAGACAGAAAAGTAGTGGGCTTAGCAGGGAAGTGGGCACTCCTTGGGGGTTTTGCTAGTGAGAGATTTGTATAATATAGGAGTGCTTGACCTGCAAAGAGAATGCTTATAAGACAAGGGATATGCCTATAAGACAAGTGCTGAGCTTTTTGAGAAGAAAAAGCTATTTGGAACAAGTGCTGCACTTTTTAGTGTAGGTGTAAACTGTTTAGGTTCCTAACAGAGCAGTTCTAAGGGAAAAATTGAAGAACAGACTTTCTGGAGCCAGAAAGAGTTTAACCTTGTTTAACCGGCGCTGCCCGAAGCTGCTCTAGTGGCAACTCTGCTTTAAATCGCGCTAAAGCACGTTAAAGCGTGCTTGATAGCAGGGGCTGGAAAGAAGCAGGAATAGACCCAAAAGGGAAAATAAAACTACAGTTTCAAGTCAGTAACCACCTCTACGGGGGGCAGGGAAGCTGCTCAATGTTAGTCACTGCCACTGATCAACAGAGAGACCCTCCTCCAGCCCAAGCAAAAATAGCCTCACAGAAACTTTCAAACAGTTCAGGAACAGCAAGCCTGTAACTGAACTTTTTTAACTCTCAGAAAAGTGGGAAAAAAGCAAGATTTTTTTTTTTTTTTGTTTTTGTTTTTTACAGAGATAGCAGAGGTTCACAAGTAATATCAAGTTATAACAGTGCAGTAAATGACCCCACACAAGAGTGCTAGGTCAAGGACAGAAAATATGCAAGTTTTAAGAAAAAAATGATTTAAAATTAAGTGCAAACAGGAATTTCAGCAAACAGCTTTTGGTTGTGCTCTAAATACAGCTACTAATACAGAAATCAAGTTTAACAAGCCAGAAAATGGTCAAGCTAGGCAGCTATGCAGAAAAACTTAGCAAATAAACAGAGAAAAAATACTTAAAATCTCAAAAGTGGCTCCCTTCTTCTCTCAGCGTTTTTTCCTCTTGGAGGGTGCTTCACCAACAGCCAACAAGCCTGAAAAGACGCCCAAACCACAAGGCAACTGGGTTTTAAGAGAGGAAGATGAAGGAGTTATGGAAATGACCCCTAGTGGCCAATAAAACTACAGTTTCAAGTCAGTAACCACCTCTACGGGGGGCAGGGAAGCTGCTCAATGTTAGTCACTGCCACTGATCAACAGACAAGATCTCTATTCAAATCATAGCTAGCTATAGGCCTCCAACTTTGGCTCAAGATGCCCACTTCACCTATGTGAACCTCTTTGAATCTATAAAGATTCTACCTTTTACCCTGATCCTAGGCAACTTTAACTATCCAACCATAGATTGGAAGAAATACTCATGCCAAAACACAAATGTCAAGAGATTTCTTGATTTCATCAATGCATACGCCTTGTACCAGTTGGTCGACACCCTCACAAGAGGTGAAAATATCTTGGACTTGGTATTAACCAACATGAGTAACCACTGCAATCATCCCTGGTAAGATCCAACCACAAAGCTGTCACTTTCGAAGTCACTATCTCCCCTGACCCCCCCCCCCCCCAATCTAGGGTCAAACAAAAAAACTTCTGCAAAGCCGATTACAACCTCCTCAGAGAAGGTATAAACAACTTTACAGCTCCCTCCCCCTCCACAGGAACTGGCACATATGTCCATACCTACACAAAAGTACTATACGAGCACTTATATAGCTGCATGGAATCAGGTATACCCGACAGGACAAAATCCTCCTCCTCAAGGAAGAGTAAATCTGTCAGGTAGACATCTGCAATACATAAATTCTATAACAAAAGGAAAACATTGCTGTCCAGGACCAAGAAGGAGCAGGTGCTTAATTGGAAGAAATCTCTCCTTAGCCTAAACAAGCAAATAAGAACACCAGTGAAATCCTCCAAAGCAAACTTCGAGTCCAAACTGGCCAAATCTACTAAAGACAATCATAAGGCCTTCTTCACATATGTCTGCATTCTCAAAGGAAGCACCCAGATATGCTCAGAACTGGTGGTCAAGGACACCACATACACAAACGCCATAGGTATAGCCAACCTGCTGGCAGACAGGTTCAGTGAAAACTTCACCCCTCTGTCCCCTATCTGTAAATCAGGGCATCTCCAGTACCTGCCCCCCTCCCCTTATCGCTAGGGAGCAAGTCATCACTGCCCTCTCAAAGGCAAAAAATACAGCCTCCGTGGCACCCGATAACATCCCAGGGTGCATCCTACATGAACTCAGGCAGGAACTTGCAGCACCATTAAGTACCCTATTCAACCAAAGCCTAAGTACTGGTTTCATCCCAGCTGAGTGGAGGACAGCCACTGTTATCCCTTTGCACAAAGGTGGAGCATCCACCGATCTAGGAAATTATAGACCCATCAGCCTAACTAGCCTGATCCGCAAGGCCATGCTGCAAATTATCATGGACCTCATTAACAAGGACATTGGCAACCTCCAAACACTCGATCCCACACCGTTTGGTTTTGTCAAGGGGAGGTCATGCCTGTTAAATTTGGTCAACTTCTTTGAGACAGTCACCAAAGCCATGGACGAGGGGAAGATGGTGCACACTGCCTACCTTGACCTGGTCAAAGCCTTTAACACTATTCCCCACTCTGGTATAATAGATAAACTCTCTCAACTAGACATCAATCGATATATTACAAGATGAGCAGCAAACCGGCTCACTGACAGAACCCACCTAGTCAAAATAGGAGAAGCCACCTGAAGCAGTAGACCCATAATGAGCAGTGTAATCCAGGGATCGGTCTTGGGGCCTCTGTTGTTTGGGATATATTATTCTGAGGTGCAGGCCAAAGCTAATGGGCTATGGCTGACCAAGTTTGCAGATGACTGCAAGTTGGGTGCTGTCATCAATTCCCCTAGTAATGTAGACATCCTCGAAGAGGGTCTCAGCCAAACAAATGACTGGTGCCAAAAAATGGCCTGAAACTGAATGCCAAAAAATGCATCATCATCCCCTTTGGAGAGAGTGATGTCCCCACAAATTATCAGATTAATAATACGGTCCTAAGCATGCAATCAGTCGTGAGGGTCTTGGGCATCCTGGTTGATAGCAAACTGACTTTTGACCATCATATTGCTTCCAGTGTACAGAAAGCTTTCTACATGGCCCACCTCATTAGTAAAGGTAGCTCATCCAGGGAAAAGGTGGTTATAACATCCCCGTATTTTTCCCTTATAAGACCCATTATTGAGTACAATGCCACTTTCGGTATGTACCTCACAAAGCACATGCAGCAGCTGCAGAGACCACAGAGGTTCCTTACCAGGAGAATACAGGGCCTCAAATATCTACCCTACACAGATAGGCTAAAGGTCCTGTCCCTGTACTCAGTCTCCTACAGGCTCCTCTGTCTGGCATACAAAGCAATCTCAGACCCCGCCTTGATGGGTCTGCTGCATATTCACAAGTCAAGCTCCAGTCAAATAACCCACACGTGTGCCCTTAACCTGGTCTGTGACATCAATAGGACTTGTTGGCGAGACAGATCTTTGTCCCAGAGACTCCCCTTTTTGTGGAGCAGACTACCTCTCCACGTCATTAACCCTTTCTAAGCGCAACCTGGATAACTGGATTGGGAACAGAAAATACACCCATGGAATTCTACCAGTGTCCCTGCTGGACAGTGACATAAGGTGATGACTTGTTGGAACATGGGCTAAATTCTTGGGTAGGCTTGTAAGGGCCTCAGGGCCAATGGCTAGTAACTTCCTATGAAACTATAAGCAATCTTTAATAACTTCAGTTCTAGACATCCCATGCTGGACATTTCGCTGTCATGTTTAGCAAATCATGTGAGCTTGTAGATGCCTTAGTTTTATGTATGCACCTCTAATTGGACTTCATGAATAAGATTCTGAAAACAGTGATGAGTATACTCATTTCAGGAGTACATGAAAGTCTCCTGTAAAGATGATTATATTTTTACAGGATATAAATAAATTTTACTTTCTTAATGAATACTGGCATATAAGCCAATCAAAAATCGGAAAGAGGAGCCTCTTCCATTCAAAGCAGCACAGCCCACTGTTCCCCACTGAACAGAAGAGGATAATTTTTGATTGGCTTGTATACCAACATATGAGCTAATCAATAATCACAAAGCAGAGCCACTTCTACTCAATGCGGAACAGCAGGCTGTTCTGCATTGAGTAGAAGTGGCTCCCCTTTGCAATTTTTGATTGGCTTGTATGCCGGCATATGTGCCAATCAAATGTCAGTTGCTTAAGAGTGCTGGTTGCTTGAGTCCTGGATAACGGGGATTTTACTGTATTCTACTTAAAGTATGTATATTTTGTTTATTGAGGAGTACCAGCATGAATGTTTATATATACTTTGCTATCACTATTACTAGGTTGTGTACACTGTAAAACACAAACCCTTGTATGAAAGAAAGCTATAGCAAAGAACTACCATATAGAGAAATTTATTTTAAAATAAATTTAATTATAAAACAAGTGAGGCAACACAGGGTCAATCAAAAGGTATTAATTTAATTGCCAGCATAACAGACTGATTAAATAAGTGATTGACTTGACTGACTGACATTGATCAATTAAAATTGATTGACAGTTAAGCTACAAAAAAAATCATAGATCTGAAGTAGTTAACTTCATTTGTGCAGCAACCTATGGGAATCGGATCCGACTTCGGATCCGAGCCGGCAGTTTTCAACAGCTTAGATCCGAGCTCCAAGCTCCTCCCCTACCCATAATCCCCTGCCAACCCTGACTGACCTCAGATCTAGTTTGCCGCGATTTAACCAACAGCAGCTCGATCTTGAGTTCCAGGCGTTTAGAGGTTTTTGTGAGGAAAATTTAACTTTTTCTTTCTCTTTTCTACCCTACTTGGTTATGAGTGCTTTCAGGTCCCCTTTTGACTAAAATCCTCCCTAGCTTAACTTTATATTTTTTGTAATTAACCTCCCCCTTCCCTCATGGTTCTGTTAGGGTTGTGTGTGCGTGTTTGGGGCCTAACATGTGTGTCTGTACTTCTTTAATTAAAATGTCTGAGGCCCCAAAGCCTATTTTTTCCAAGTGCACCGAGTGTGGCCATAAGCTGTCACTGGCAGATGACCACACTCAGTGCGTGCTGTGCCTTGGGGTTGAGCACCTCTCTTCTGGTTGTTCCATTTGTGCGGCATTCAACCCCAGGGCACTTAAGGACCGGAGGTCTAAGCTGATTCTGGTGGGTCTTCTGCCCCCGGATTCGGCTTCTACCTCCGGTCCTTCCATGGCTCCCACTGCGGCTGCGGCGGCTACCACTCCTGCTTCCCTCCCCCCGGCCGGGAATCAACCTCCTGCCTTAGGCCCAGAGGAGGGGGAGGCTAGGAAAGAGAAAAGAAGGGAGAAGCACCACAAGCGGTGGGCCAAGGCCTCCGCTTCGGCCTCCCCGGCTAAGCGGTCTTCTCCCTCCAGGACTTCTGGGTCTCCTCCTTCTCGGATCCGGTCTCCTTGCTTTTCACCGGGTCTTGAGGAGGAGGAGACCCGATATTCCTCGAGGTCATTGAGGCGGCACTCCCGTCCCGCCTTGGTGGCCTCATCGAGATCGACCCGAAGCCTCACGGATGCAGATTTGGACCGGATGATGAGAAGATTCCTCCAGGCCCAATTGCAGATGGGAGTGCTCCTGCCTCCCCCCCTCCGTGGGGGAGCTCAACCCCCTTCTTTGCCCCAATAGCTCCTTCTCTGTCCCGCTTCCCAGGATCGGAGTCTTCGGAGCTGGGTAGCCTTGGAGCCGGGGGGGGGGTGTCGGCGCCAAAAGTCTCGGGTACTTCGGCGCTGACACTTCCCTCGAGTCTGTTGGGTCCATTTTCGGATCCGGGGGTATCAGTATGCCTTCGGCTCTGTCCAGGTCGGAGCATGCTGGTCCCTCAGATCTGATCGCTTCGGCACCGGCCCTGATCTGTCCGTTGGATCCGAGTGAGGGTCTGCTTTCGGATCCTAGAGAGAGCAGCTCTCCCTCGGTGTTCGACGTGGTGGAGAGGGCTCTGTCGAGAGATTCCAGGCCCCCGGCCCTTGCCACGGCTCCACCCTGCACTCCTTCTCTGTTGGGCTCGACTTCCATCACCCGGCCCCAGGGACAGCCTGCTTTGACGTCCCAGGTCGTTCCTTTGGAATAAGACGTTGCTGGTGAGACCTCCTCGGACAGCCCCCCTGAGGAGGTTCCTCACAAGCGAAAGTGCAAGAGGAGGCACCTGGACTCCCCCGAGTCCTTGACTGAGGACACGGATTTGGAGGAAGGGGAAGGCTCCCCAAGATCACCCCCCGAAGATGTCTCTTTTGGTGACATCATGGAGATGCTCAGGATAAGGGGGGGTGGTCTGCCCCAAAGCCTACCTCGAACGAATCCGTGTTCCTGGAGGCATTTGAAGCAGGCCCGTCTACCTCTTGGGTGTCCCCTCCGGCCGACCCCCTGGTAGATTTGATTACTACCAGGGCATGGAAGGAGCCGGACACTGTGGAGCCAGTCCCCAAGCGCCTGGATAAAATTCTTAGCCCCCCCCTCCGACAAGTCCCATTGGAGTAAGGGTCCCCCTGTAGATGCCATGTTGGAACTAGCTCGGGAGAGTCCCTCGGTCCACCCCCTGAGCAAGGAGTCTCAGATGATGGACCGTTTAGAGAAGCGGGTTTTTAGTTCGGCTACCTTCTCTGTGAGGTCGCTGAACTACATGGCACGTTCTTCGGCTGCAGCGGAACCTTATCAAAGAGTACGCTGCGTCGCCCCCTGAGTCCATGTCGGCGGAGGACAAACAGTTGCACTCCACCTGGATGGCCACTCTCCGATCTATTTCTATCACCTCTATGCGGCTTCTGTCCCATACCACGGAAGGAGCCGCTAGAGCCAGCGGAGCGGGCCTCGTCATGAGGCGTCAGGCCTGGCTCCGTCACTGTGATTTCATGGAACCCTTCAAGGCATCTTTCTCTAATGCCCCCTTCGATGGTTCTGCCCTTTTTGGCAAAACCATTCGCGATACTTTGGTCCAGAGCGAGAAGGATGGGAAGACGTTGTCTGCCATCGGAGTCCACTTCTCTGCTCCCCAGAGGTCCTTCTCCAAGAACGAAAAGGGACAGATGAAGATGTGGTTCCGGAAGTCGCAACAGTCCCGTCCTGCTCCGGACTCCCAGCCCTTCCGTGGCAGAGGAGGGCAGGGTGGATGTCACCCTAGAGGCAGAGGGGGCCTGAGGAACTTTGGATCCAGAGAACCTTTCTCGGACCAACCCACGCAACGCCCCTGAAGGGTTGCCCGACTGCTCCACTCTGGAGGCAGTCGGGGGCGTTTCTCGAAGCATCTAGCAGCTTGGGAGTCCATCACGACAGACCGCTGGGTGCTTCGCATCATATTCAGAGGATATCAGATCCCCTTTTCTCTTTACCCACGCAGCCCCAGATACCTCCCCGATGTCCCACCCGATCAGAGGGAGGCCGCAGCAATGGAAATCCAACAGTTGCTGGAAAAAAGAGCCACCCAACACGTCCCCCCAGACCAGTGCGGGTTGGGTTTTTACTCCAGGTTCTTCTTGGTGCCAAAAAAGATGGGGGACTTAAGACCAATCCTCGACCTCTCCTCCCTGAACCTGTCAGTAAACAAAGAGAAATTCTGCATGGTCACCCTTCAATCCATTCTCCCCCTCTTGCGGGAGAATGACTGGATATGCTCTATAGACCTCAAGGATGCGTACTACCACATTCTGATGGACAGGCAATCCAGAAGGTTCCTCCGCTTCTGGCTAGGAGCCAGTCATTACCAATTCATGGTCCTCCCCTTTGGTCTCACGACAGCCCCCAGGGTGTTCACCAAAGTGTTAGTGGTGATAGCGGCCCACCTGAGACTCCAGGGAATTCAGGTTTTCCCATACCTGGATGACTGGCTCCTGACCGCCCCAACAAGGCATCTACTCTGCGCAGCCGGAAACTACTTTCTTCGTCTAGCCCCCCGGCTGGGGATCACTATCAACATAGAGAAGTCGTCTCTTGCCCCGTCTCAGACCATAGACTTCATAGGGGCCAGATTAAACACAAACAAGCTCCTAGCCTTTTTGACCACGGACCGGCTACGAATCCTGAGGCTACATGTGCGGGCCATCATACTATCCCCAGCTCCTCCAGCGGAATTGGTCCTGAGGGCTCTAGGTTCAATGGCGGCGGCAATCAATCTATTGCCAATGGCATGTTTGAACATGAGGGTCTTACAATGGACCCTCCAAGTCCAGTGGTCCTTTCTTCAATATCCTCTCAGCCATCCCATTCCCCTCAGCAGGGCTTGCAAGAGGGCCTTCTTATGGTGGCTCCAATCTCTGGACCTCCAGGAAGGACGCCCCTTTTCTATGGCCCCTCCCCTAGCCACGGTGACCACGGACGCCTCCACCTCGGGTGGGGGGGGCATTGTTCGGGCAGGACAGTCCAAGGCACGTGGGACCTCATGGAGACTTCATTGCATATCAATGTCCCAGAGATGAGGGCAGTGCTGTTGGCGTTGCAAGCACTTCAGGTCCTTCTTCCTGTAGGAACGATTGCGATTCAGTTGGACAACATGTCTGTTGTCTGGTACATCCACAAACAAGGAGGAACCAGGTCTTACCCACTTTGTCGAGAGGCCATGAGGGTGTGGGAATGAGCGATCTCCACCAACCGTTTTCTCATAGCAATGCACATTCCGGGACGGTCCAACATCCTAGCGGACAGACTAAGTCGCACCATCCTGTTACCTTACGAGTGGTCTCTGAATCTCGAGGTAGCGAATCGGATTTTCGCCAAATGGGGTCAACCCTGTTGCGATCTCTTTGCCTCTCCCTCGAACACAAAATGTTATGACTACTTTGCTCTCATCCCCCCCCCCCGGGAATCTCCGAGAGACGCTCTGGTGCATGCTTGGCCTCACGGTCTACTTTATGCTTACTCTCCTCTTCCTCTGATGTTAAAGTTTCTGCAGAAGGCCAGTCGGTTGGGGAAAGAGCAGGATAATCCTCATTGCCCCATTCTGGCCTCATCAAGCCTGGTTCCCTTACCTTTGGTCTCATCTGGTGAATCCTCCTTGGATTCTGGATCCCCTTCTGGATCTAATATCCCACCCCCTAGATCTCCCAGTCCCGAACCTGGACAATCTCAAGCTCACAACTTGGCTGCTCCAGTTCCACTTGTAGCTAGGACTCCTGGTATCTCTTCCCCTGTTAAAGCTATCCTAGTAGCAGCGCACAAGCCTTCTACTAGAAAGATCTATAGTAGCAAATGGAAGCGTTTCTCCATTTGGGCGGAGCATCGAAATTTGGACCCTTTCACAGCTCCTTTGCCTGCTGTATTAGACTTTCTGTCAGGGCTGTTTCATCAGGGGGCTAGCTCCTCCACAGTCAAGGTTCAACTAGCAGCTATCTCTCATTATCACATGGGAAATGAACTGGGCCCTTTGATCACCACGAAATTGTGTAAGACCTTTCTGAAGGGCACCTTTCTGCTCAGACCTTCAGTGAAGGATGTAGTCCCTCCTTGGGATTTAACGCTGGTGCTTCAGGCCTTGACAGCTCCCCCGTTTGAGCCTGCAGCTTCAGTAGATCTTAAATTCTTGTCATGGAAAATGGCCTTTCTTGTCGCTATCACCTTGGCTCGAAGGGTCTCTGAACTACAAGCCCTCTGTGTAAAACCCCCATACTTGACTTTTCACAAGGATAGAGTTTACCTCAGGACCAATCCCTCTTTTCTTCCCAAGATTGCGTCTTAGTTGAATATTAATCAGTCCATTAACCTACCAGTCTTTTTTCCTAATTATCTAAACAAAGGGGAATACAAATTACACTCACTGGATGTGCATAGACAACTTCGCTTCTACATCCACAGGACTTCTGGTCATAGGCAATCTGACCAGTTGTTCATCTCCTTTGCCAAATTTAACTTGGGTAAATCTGTGTCTAAAGTCACGCTGTCTAGATGGATTTCACAGTGTATCCTTTTAGCATATGAAAGTTCTGGCAGGCCCCGCACCACAGGGAGTCCATGCCCACTCTACTCGATCTATGTCTACCTCTGCGGCCTTTAGAGCTAGAGTCTCTTTGGATGATATTTGCTCCGCAGCCACTTGGGCCTCATCTCATACCTTTATCAATCACTATAAATTGGACATTATCTCCAGAGGGAGAGCATCCTTTGGCTCTGCACTGCTCCGGAACATCCTTCCATGAAGGCCGCCCAAGGTTCAGGTAGCTGGGGACTCTGTCCCATAGGTTGCTGCACAAATGAAGTTAACTACTTCAGATTAAGAAGTGATGTACTCACCATAATGTTCCATCTGAGTAGGTAAACTTAATTTGTCAGCAACCGTCCCTCCCTCCTGCCCCCTCACCTTCGTATGTTTTTTCGTACTCAGGTTTACACGGTGTGTTACCTATGTTATATTTGAGAATAATTATCTTCAATCAGTATCTGCTTTTGGGCAAACTCGATCTGAGGTCAGTCAGGGTTGGCAGGGGATTATAGGTAGGGGGAGGAACTTGGAGCTCGGATCTAAGCTGTTGAAAACTGCCGGCTCGGATCCGAAGTCTGATCCGATTCCCATAGGTTGCTGACAAATGAAGTTTACCTACTCAGATGGAACGTTATGGTGAGTACATAACTTCTTATTTTTGTACATTTTTAGGTTAATAAAGTATCACCCATCTCAAAGGGCTGTGACCAATGATGTATGTCCAAATAATTGTTTTGTTAGTAAAGTGAGTTTAGGTGTCATCTTTTCCTTGTTCATGATGACTTTCATGATGACTGTGACAAACCAAAATGCTGCCAGCCCAGCTAGCTGGAATTTTGTAAATAATCATATGTCATTTGTGAATATTAATATGATCCATAGGCTTGTCTTACAAATGTAAGAGAACTATATGTTATGTGGCTATTAAACTACTGGTGCAGAAGTGTATGTTGAACTGTATGTTATGTACTGAGCATCAAGGATGTAACCACAGTGTACCCTACTGGAGAAGAACAGAAATGTATATAAACTATATGCCTATGCAAATGTATGATGTTACATAGTCCTATCTCACCGTAATTCTTGCTGGATGGGTTCAGAGCCGATATTCGGCTCCGACTCAGCCGATACTATAGCTCTAGAGCTTTTACTGGCTCAAGGCTAGCCCCTATCCCATGGTGCCTCACGGCAAATCCCCAGATCTTATTTGCCGCAAAAGCTTCTAGGTTGTGTCTTACTGGCTCGTTGGCTAACTAAAACAATTTTTTGCTATATATAGTCTTTTCCTACTTTTTTCAGTCATATATATATATATATATATATATATATATATATATATATATATGGATTCACTTTATAACCTCGAATTACTGAAATGTCGAATTTCAGTATCTCGAGGCTATAAAGCCAAATGTTAAAAATAGCGAAAGCTCATAATCGCGAATTCGAATATATGTCGAATTCGCGGTTATGACCTTACGCTGTGTAATGTCCGGGATTGTGTTTTGATGGTGCGCGGTGCCGTGTGTGGATGTAGGTGTTATGTCAGGTAAGTGTTTTCTAAGGGTTGTGAGTGGGAGTTAGAGTGTGTGTGAGTGTGCTGATGTGTTTGATGTGTGTGTGAGGGGTCGGCGAATGTGCGTGTGTGAGTCGGCTTCTGTTTTGTGTTTGTGCGATCTTGGAGTTAGTATATATAAGTAGGGGGGGTGTGGGGGGTGCAGGGGGGCTTGCCCCCCTGCTTATGTGTGTATGAGTTGTGTATGTATGTAGTTTTGTTTGTTTTTGTTGTGATGTGGGTGTTGCGGTGTATGTGTAGTATTGTGTGTGCGTTTTTTTTGGTGTTTTGACTTTCGCGGTTTTTTTGTGTCGGTGTTTTCTGGATTCGGTTTTATAGTCTCGAGATACTGAAATTCGACATTTCAGTAATTTGAGGTTATAAAGTGAATATATATATATATATATATATATATATATATATATATATATATATATATATATATATATATATATATATATATAGTTTCTTGTCTCTTGTCTCTTGTGTGACTGTTTTTGAAAGTTCTTCAAACCCTATTCCCCCCCTTAGGACTGTACGGCCCATTTAAGTTAGAGGGCCTTTCCTCCCTGTGTGTATGTGACTGTTAGGAAAAAAAGTTATCTTCTTCTCTTTCACTTATTATTGTAGTTAATACCTTTAGTATTGTTATCTAATTTGTCTTTCTATTCTAGACATGTCAAAAGATAAAGATAAGGAGTATAAGGATCATCTCCCTCAAGCTCATTTGTAGGAACCCTGCACCTTTTGTCACGCATTTAGCACTAGAATTTTAAATGAGAGAAAGAGGAAACTTATTGACAGGGGTCTCATGACCAGTTCCTTCGAGGAACTGCTGGAACTTGGTCAGGCAGCTCCAAAATCCTCTAGGAGAAAATCATCAGCCCTGGCTTCGGAGCTGACAAAAAAAACTAATGCGCCGGAGCCAAGAAGTTCCTGTTCCGACTCAGCTTCATCTATTTCGGTGCCGTCAATTTCATCGGTTCTGAGACAATCTTCGATACCGAAAATTTTGCCTGACATTGAGACTGTATCTCCCACATTGAGATCTCCTATTTTGGAGAGAAGGAGGTCTCCTTCTGTTTCCACCAGATCCTCCACAACCCTATCAGATGAGGACATCGAGAGGGTGGTGAAGAGGTTGCTTTTGGATCCAGCTCTGGCAAGAAAATTGACCCCTGCAGACCCAAAGTTCTCGAAGCTGATCCCCTTACCGACAACTGTTCCTCCTCCGACTGCTTTGCTCTCGGAGCCTATTACTTCAGGTTCCTCTGTCTTGGACCCTTTGGCTCTGGGGATTCAACCTGTTCCTCAAAGCCAATTACTCTATCCTCAGCTCAGTCTGGAACCCAGGGTTCTGGGAGCTGACGCTCTCGTGTCGACTCCGAGGGGGACAGTCACCCTGGGTTCTCGTCGGAACCGACCCTCCCTCTCGGAGCCTCGGCTCGACTCAGCTTGGCTCCCACTTCTGCTTCAGAGCCGTTCCCTCTTGCTAGGAGTTGACCATCCACCCCCTCAGAGCAGAGGTCTTCTTCGGAGTGGGGGGGAAGGCTTTCGAAGCTATAGAGAAGGCTTTATCCTCTGCCAAAGCCATTCCATTGGAACCTGTGTCCTACCAGCAGCAGGCAGCAACCTCTTCCCCCCTGTCAACCCCACAGCGTAGGGAACCAGAGGCCCAAGTAGCCCCCATTGGAGGTGTCCCCTCTTCCGAGACCTCCCCAGATTATCCTACTGGAGATCTCCCTCGGAAGAGGCTGTGTAAGAGGAAACATGTCAACTCACCTGAGTCTGTCACATCAGACACTGATTTAGAGGAATCAGAAGGGTCCCCTAGATCCCCCTCTGAGGAAGTCTCCTTTTCTGACATCCTAGAAATCCTTAAACAGAGGGGTGATTGGAAGACCTCTAACCCTACTGAGGACGAATCAGTGTATCTTGAGGCCTTTGGTTCCCGACCTTCCACCTCCTGGGTGATGCCGCCTTATGACCAACTTTTGCGGGTCATATTGCGAAAAGCATGGACCTCTCCAGATTCAATGGAAGCCATCCCGAGGAGGCCAAATAAGTTTATGACAGCACCTGAGGACAAATCTTTCCTTAGTACGGGAGTTCCAGTTCATGCTATGGTGGTAGCAACAGCCACCAAGAAGGAATTATCTGAGACGTCTTCTAATATCCATCCTCCTAACAAGGAGTCCAGGATGATAGGTACGGGAAGCGTACTTTTTCTTCAGCGGCATTTACACTAAGATCACTGAATTACCTGAATCATTTTACTTGCCTTCAGAGGGATCTCCTGAAAGAGTTAGGAGATGCTCTCCAGAATTCAGTAGCTCCGGGTTCCATGGATAAGGTTTCTACGCTGCTCTCCACCCTTACTTTATAGCTAACTCCTCCATGAGGCTGATCTCATATGCGGCAGATGGAGCGAGTAGAGCAGCCGCAGCAGGAATATCCCTCAGAAGACATTAATGGATGTGTCTTTGTAATTTTATGGAATCCTTCAAGTCTTCCTTCACTAATGTTCCTTTTGATGGTTCATCTCTTTTTGGACCCCAAGTAAAGGAGACTTTGACTAGGTGCGAGCAGGAAGGGAAAACCTTATCTGCTATTGGAGTCCGTTTCTCTCTCCCATCCAGACCCTATCTCAAGGGTAATACAGGAGGGAAAATGTGATTCCACAAATCCCAAAAAGGTTTCCCTCAGGCACAAGGTCAACCCTCCCCGAGAGGCAAAGGGGGATATAATGGAATACGATGCCCTCGCGGCAGAGGAGGTCTGCAACATCAGGGAGACAGGGAAGCTTTCTCTGATCGTCCCTTCTATCGACCCTGAAGGGTTGCCCAACTGTCCATTTCTTGGGCCAGTCGGAGGTCATCTATCGCTGTACCCAAGTGCCTAGCTAACTATCACTCAAGATCATTGGGTACACACAATAATATCCAGAGGTTACCTGATTCCCTTTATTTCCAAACCCCCAACAAACCGGTCTCTACCAGACATACCACCCATCCAACTAGACCGTGCAACATCAGAGGTCATCTCGTTGCTGTAAAAAAGTGTCATCCAAGAAGTCCCCACACAGCAAGTTGGATCCGGAACTTATTCTCGATTCTTTTTAGTTCCAAAAAAGACAGGGGTCTGGAGATCAATTCTAGATCTCAGCAGGCTCAACAAGCATGTAAGGAAATTGAAGTTCCAAATGGTCACTCTGCAGTCAATATTTCCCTTTATCGGGAAAGACAACTGGATGTGCTCAATCAATCTCCCAGATGCGTACTACCACATCAAAATGGACAGGCGCTCCTGGAGACACTTACGCTTCTGGCTGGGAGCCAGTCATTTTCAGTTCAGAACACTGCCCTTTGGCCTCACTACAGCCCCCAGAGTGTTTACTAAATGCATGGCAGTGGTAACGGCTCACCTGACATGTCAAGTATTCCAGGTGTTTCCGTACCTAGATGACTGGCTCCTCACTGCTACCACCAAGCATCAACTCATAAGGACCAGGGACGAGACTCTATCCTTGTGCGTCAGTCTAGGCATCGCTGTCAACCTACAAAAGTCAATATTATCTCCCTCGCAGCACATTGTATATTTAGGCTCAGAAATAGACACAACCACCATGTCAGTAAGGCTAACACAGGAAAGAGTGGAGTCTTTATGCAGTCAGGTCAGATCCTTGCTAAACAAACAAAGAGTTCAGGCCAGAGTAGTCCTTCAAGTCCTAGGGACTATGGCGTCCGCCATCCTATTAGTTCCTCTTGCTCGCCTACACATGAGGATTCTCCAGTGGCTGCTATTTGCACAATGGTCGATGCAAGACATTCCATTGTCTCACCAGATATTGATAACAAACGCATGCAGAAAGGATCTGACATGGTAGCTGCACACAAAACAATTTATCCTAGGTCGTCCACTTGTTCCTCCCCAAGAGAAAGCAGTTTTGACCATGGACGCTTCCCAGATAGGGTAGGAGGGACATTATCTGGGAATGACAGTCCAAGGTACTTGGCAGAACCACAAGAACCACTTGCACATCAATGTTCTGGAGATGAGAGTGGTGCTGTATGTTTTGCAAGCACTTCACAGCTCCCTTCCCACTGGGACAATTGTGATTCAGTCAGACAACATGTCTGTCGTATGGTACATAAACAAGCAAGGGGGAACCAAGTCTTACCCGCTTTGCTGAGAGGCCTTAAGAGTTTGGAAATGGGCGATGGATACTCAACGCTTCCTGATAGCAACGCATATCCCGGGGAAATCCAACGTAATAGCAGAGAAACTCAGCTGAGCAATTCTGATGCCTCTCGAGTGGTCCCTGAATCCAGTGGTAGTGAAAGAGATCTTTCACAGATGGGGCCAGCCTTGCTGCAATGTATTTGCCACTCACCTGAACACCAAATGCAGCAGCTACTTTGCCCTCATTCCCCATCCGTGGATGTCACCCAGGGATGCTCTAGTTCACGATTGGCCCCCAGGACTTCTTTATACCTTTCCTCCTTTTCCACTCATCCCCAAAGTAATACAGAAAGCAAGACAGTTGAGGAGTAAATAAATCCTCATTGCTCCTTACTGGCCATGACAAGTTTGGTTTCCCTTCCTGTGGCCCTACCTCTTGGAGGAACCATGGATTCTGGACCCATCTCCAGATCTCCTGATTCATCAATCAGGACAGTTCCACCCCTCCATCCATACCCTCAAATTGATGGCATGGCTGCTCCAGTTCCACGAATATCCAGGTGTAGTCCTCTATCCCCTGCGGTCAAACACATTCTAATTTCATCCCATAAACCTTCCACTCAGAAACTATATTCCAGCAAATGGAAAAGGTTTTCCCTTTGGGCTATGAATTGGGGCTTAGATCCATATACGGCTCCGATAGAATCTATTTTATCCTTCCTAGCGTCAATTTTTCATGAAGTAGCGGCAGCCGCTACAGTTAGAGTTCAGTTAGCTGCTATTTCCAATTTCCACTTTGGTTTCATGGGAAATCCAATCATGCAGCACTCCTTGTGTAAAACCTTTTTAAAAGGAGTTCTTTTTCTCAGGCCCCTAATAAAACAACTATTAGAACCCTGGAACTTAAACTTAATCCTCTCATCTTTGATGTCTCCACCCTTTGAGCCATCCTCATCGTCAGACCTAAAATTGTTATCATGGAAAACATTCTTAGTAGCCATAACATCTGCTAGGAGAGTTTCAGAACTGCAAGCTCTACTCGACCTCCTTACATTATCTTTCACAAGGATAGAATCTCTCTCAGGACAAGCCCTTCCTTTTTTCCCAAAGTATGCTCAGAGCACAATCTGAATACTACCATTGAGCTACCTGTGTTTTTTTCAAACCACTCTAATAAATCAGAGTATAGACTACACCAGCTAGATGTTCACAGAATACTCAGGTTTTATCTACACAGGACTAAAGAATTCAGAAAATACAATCAACTTTTTGTTTACTTTTCTGACAAAAAGAAAGGCTTGTCTGTTTCTAAGATTACTCTTTTAAAATGGCTTTCGGATTGCATATCCTTTTCTTATCAACAAGCTGGTAGACAATTACCTGTCAAAGTTAAAGGTCACTCTACTAGGGCTGTAGCTACTTCATGTGCTTTTAGATCTAGGCTCCCAATTGATACTATTTGTGCAGCAGTTACTTGGGCAAGACCACATATGTTTGTCACTCATTACAAATTGGGTTTGGCCTCCCAGGACAGGTCTTCCTTTGGGTCCACTGTGCTGAACAGTCTCTTCACCTGAGCCACCCAGGTTATAGGTGCTAGGGACGCTGTCCCATCTAGCAAGAATTACGGTGAGATAGGACTACATAACATAAAGAAGTTATGTACTTACCATAACATTCCATGTTTGTAGTCCATCTCACCTATATTCTTGCGTCCCTCCCTTCAACCCCCTTCCTGTTTCTAGGGGATCTGGTAAACTACTCTGGTGCTGCCTGACATTGTTCTATTTGTTGTCCACCTGGAATGGATTATATTTCTAAATCCTTTGCTGTATTTATACAGCTCTTATATTGCTCTTACCTGATAGGTATTTATTGCTTTCTTGGAAACTAGATCTGGGGATTTGCCATGAGGCAGCATGGGATAGGGGCTAGCCTCGAGCCAGTAAAAGCTCTTGAGCTTTAGTATCGTCCGGTCAGAGCTGAATATCGGCTCCGAACCCATCCAGCAAGAATATAGGCAAGATGGACTACAAACATGGAACATTATGTTAAGTACATAACTTCTTTTTGTGATGGTAGAAGCTGGAACATACAGATTTAACTTGCAAACCTTCAAGAAAATAAGTTGAAATTGTTTATGATTGTGTTATCTCAGTTTCAGCTCAGCAAGAAGACAGTATGTCTAGAGCTAAAGTTTTTCTATTGTCTTGAAACAGAAATAATTACTAGGTTTAAACTGTAAAAGTGCTTAACTGTTTTACGACTTCCACTTCTAGGCAAACTTCTGAGAGATATGTATTTTTGACATTGAGGTGCTAAATTCTAAGTTTCTGTTAGCCTGGGAACTGGGAGCAGGTGGAAAAGAGTGATGTCATCCAAAGCTGACCCAGCAGTAATGTTTGATAGTAATTTAAGAACTCTCTCAGAGAAAAGTCTGTGCATTTTGTATCTTGTCTTGGATTTGAAAACATCCATTCAGCACTCCTCATCTGCATTTGCCTTGCTCTGTAAGTAAGTTATTTAGAACATAGTTTCTTTTAGAGATAGGAATATAGTGACGATTAGTTTAGATGTTTTCTGTATTTATTTAAGACTGTTCTGCAATGTTGTTTTAAAATATTTCCTGTGATTCTGAACTCTGTTGTCACTGTGTTGAGTTATTGAGTATTGTCTTGTGCTTTTATTATTTATTATTAAATATATTTAAACCTTTTAATTGTGGCTGGTTTGTTGAGAGATATTTAAGCTCTTAGCGTACTTGCATACATATTTGTTGACACTGTACAGGCCACTCCAATAGTCTTAAAAGTCTTGGACACACTTACCATTTGGATAATAGTAACATCACACAGTAGGTTTGGTCATCCTTTGGTAAGGGCCTTATAGTAGCTGATAAGTAAGGTTGGTTGTTGGCAGTGGTAACTACCTTATAGTCTGGGCAAAAGGGGGCATGGCAAGTGAACCTGTGCCAGCCTTCCACATGAGTGTCTCTGTGTTTGTATATAAATCAAATTTCAAAGTGTGTGTATGTCAGCTATTTGAGCAGGGACACGAAGCACTGGTTGGACAGAGAGGGTGCTGGAGGTTTTGGCTTGACCACTCAGCTGAAATCTTAACCCTAGAGCTGTTGCAATGGGGAGTCTTATTGGGGATCTGGAGAAAGAGAGAGAAACCATCCCCAAACTGACTGTGATCTCTGTGTGCTCTTAAGGGAAATTGTACTTTACTGTGTGTGTTCTTGTCATCCTCCCAATGTGGTGAGGATTGAGGTTCTTTGCAATTTTTCCTGGTGATGAAGGATATTATACCTCTTCACTTTCAGATGGGCTTTATAATATCAAAACAACTCTTAAGTATAGTAGGATGCTCATCAAACTATGTAGATGTCTGTACTACACAATGTATCTTAGAAATCCTACTACTGTGATTTTACACAATTCATAAACCATACTGCATGCTAATTTTACACCAAAAATAAAGTGAAATAAAAGCTGCTACATGTTTTTTTCCTGCCCTAGTATTTCATCTATAGTCTAATTTTATATTCTTTGCCGACCTCTAAGTAGCTCTTTTCAATACTTGCTACAGATTTACAAACCTAAAAAATCTGATGGACAGAACTTATATAACTACTCACCTGCAATTCAATAGAACGAGCTTCCTATGACCTTCAGAAGCGTACCTCAAGCCCACAAATTTAAGAGATCTCTTAAAGAATATCTAAACCAAAACTGGATATGTCACTCTAACCACCCTACCTGAAGATAGTCCTTACTCTCTCGCTTCTTTTCTTTTTTCTTCTCTCCTTCCTAACCCCTATTTCTCCCTTTACTCTTTGCTATGCTTTGTTTGCTTTTCCACCTATCCTGCTTCTTCAGCCTAACAGTCACTTTACTCATTTTCTACTACTTCTCCTCTTTACATTTGATTTCTGCTGCACTATATCCTAACCTATTAATAATAATTTTATAACTTATGTTAATTTCATTTAGTAACTGATCAACTTATTGAATTTCATTAGCTACTATTCTTTGTCTGTTCCACTTTTATGTTTTTCTGTTTTTTTTATAATGTACATTTATCTGTCTTGTCTCTTTTATCATTAAGTTATAGGCTGCTAACCTTACTGTATTTTTATATTTAATGCAACATGTATGTATAATTTATAGTTGTACTGTGGAGCTTTTCTCCACTGAAAATGGGCTTTGTCCTAGTCAGACTATCCCGGTCAACAATTGTAAAATAAATACATAAAATAATATAATGACATTATTAAGCAGCATTCTTAGCAATATTAAAAGAAAACTGTTTAAACTAATAATATAATATTATGCTTATTGACATCAATGTTGTTTAATCCAAATTATTCATAAAACTACATGAAAAATCATAAAAGAAAATAAAACTGATACTAATACAGCAGATCAAGGGTGTAGCCAGGCATAATCTTTGTACAATGTATCATTACCTAGGAACAATGTTACTTTTCATGTCATAATATCTCTATAACTGGATATATTAGTGCACCAAACAACAGCTACATAGCTTGCAAAACAGTATTTTAATGGAAGGAACAGCTAAAAATAACACATCCTTTTAAGTGTTTGAAGGGCAACATAATGAACAAATGTGTCCATCTTTCTAAAACTCTGTAAGTACAAAATAGCATTTGCTGACTATACCAATGCAGAAAATGGCTCATACAAAGTTGTTAACACCTTAATGTTTTCTCTTGTCAGCAAGACTCTGTGGTTCTGTACAGGTCTTTTTGTAAGGATTTAATTCTCCCTTTCTCCCTCTTAATTTACAAAACTAGGCACAGAAAACAGAGTGGTATTCATGTAGTAAATCAAAGATATTTTAGTGCAAAACTATAACATTGAAATTATCCCTCTGGCCTGGAATTTAAGCAAAATACAAAAATTAGGTCACTGTGATCTATGTACGTCATACAAGGAGAGTAAGGGATGAACCTATTTTAATAATAATTTATAAATATCAAGTGTATGAGGCCATAATACCCCAAGTGTGAGCACACGTGTGGCCACATGAGAGAAAACTGCGGATGTGTGTTTGTGTGCATATATTTGTATATTACTAGTTTATCTCTTTATGACATAGGCTTCAACTGCAGGTGGATAGAACTTTGCTTGACTGGGTTTTCCCTCAGCAAGTACCTCATTTCTATGGCTCAAAACTGTAACACCTTACTAAAGTACCAAATATGTTATTTAATTGCACCCTACCAGCTTCAAGAAATCCTATGTCATCCCATCCATTTACTTCAGCTAATAGGAAATGACTTGCCAGCCGAACTGATCCAGCAGTTCTACCGCTTCTCCAAGCAATCAATCTTCACCCACTTCCTCAGTCTCATAACATACCTGTCCCCCAGCCTGCCTCAGCTCGAGTTTGCTGCTCAAGCATTGAAGATCATGAATCCAGTGCTTGGGATAAGTGTTGCTTCTCCACTATTTTTCAGACTTTTTCTCACTAGTTCACATTCCTGTTAATAGTATATTTTTTATTATTCCTATCTGTCAATCAAAAGAAGTTAGATTAGTTTGTTTTGGTAGAACCTCATTCCTACATGGCGACTGGAGTGGAGGCCTTGCTGCTTTTGGCTGCTGTTTTCTAATTTCTTCTGGTGAGTTCTAGCGTTTTGTTTTTTCCCAAGTAAATATTAATATTAGCTAGCTGCTATAAAACTACATTTCTTAGAATTGTACATATCATGTTCCTAATGTTTATACCAAACAAGATAAAAGCAAAGACAAATAATAGGATAAGGATGTTGAAAAAGCGGAAATGGAGGAGAGACAGAATGAAAAGGAAATGGAAAAAGGTAAAACTGAAAAGTATAGACTCTTCCCAACTACAGAAAACCCTCATAAGGACCCTCCACAAACACCATAAATACCAACTGCCTCATACCTTACATTCCTCTAATGCTGGACCACTCCCATATGAAGACCACTGATATCTCCAATAGGTTTTCAAAAAAAAAATGTCCAGCATACATTTATCAAAGAAACAGCTCTTCAAGTACCTTACCTCCTGCCCATCTACGTCCTCTATTCAGTGTACTAGGTCCTTCCAGAGTGCCTCTAAGCTTGACTGGAACAGAATGATAAAGGCATTTGTGAAGATGCAGATTGAAATGGGTATCATCTCATCCCCCTCAGTTTTTAAGGTGGATTCAGTTGATCCAATATCTGTCACATGCTGTATCAGTGGTCCATGATGAAGCACCAGTTGTCTTACAGCCATTGTCTGTTTCAGAGCCTCTCAGGTCAGCTCTGACTGGCTTGGGTTCCTCTGTTCTGATTTTTGTTCATCCAACTCATTCAACTCCAAGATATTCATGATTGATGGAGTCTTGGCCCCATACTCTTGACACTGAAACCTCACACTGCCCATGTATCTGACTCATTTGTAGCCTTTTTCAGTATCAGGCTTCTGAACATTTGAGGTATCAGTTCCAGTCTTGATGTCAACACTGTCTGGGTCATCAGTGTTGGTGTTTCTGTCCTTGATGACATTGACAATTACTTCAGTGGGAACTGATGCACAAACATTTCAGATGTCTGTGCTGCAGATGGACTTTTGGTCAGCCTTCCACATCAATAAGGCAATGGCTTCCACTACAGGAAAGGCTACAGATGTTCCTTTAACATCAGCTCCACTCCCCTGGCACCTTATAATCTGTTCCTCCATCCTTTTATCATCCCTTCCAAGGATAAAGCAGACTTCAGGGCTTTACACAGCTTCCTCATGAGGTCCTCATAGAGTCTTTTGGAGATTCAGATGACTCCCACTAGATCCACTCAGAAAATGAATGTACATAGACTGACTCCCCATCACAGTAACTCACATCAGACACTGATTTGAATGAAGGGGAGAGCTCCCCACAGCCCCCTCCTGAGGATACCAAGTTTGGTAAAATCTTTGAACTGATGCACCAGGGGGGATCTTGACCCTCAACCCCCTCCTCCCCAGATAAGGAGGTGCTATTTAAAGTCTTCAGGTATTCCCTCTTTATCTCCTTTGTGGTACCCTCCTCTGACTGCATGATGGACCTGGTAGTGTAGAGGGCATAGAAGGAGTCTGATATTGTGAAAGCAATACTCCAGAAACCATACAAAATCCTTTGCCCTCTAAAGGTAGGCAACACTGAAGCAAGGGTCTTATGTTGGACTTCATCACTGTAACAGTGGCTACCAACAGAGAGCTGTCACACAGCAGTGTTGCTGTCTGTCCTCCAACAAGGAATTACAGTTACTGGACAGGATGGGGACGTGAGCTTACACATCAGGCATGTTTGCCTTGAGGGCATTAAACTATCTTCCTCATATGACATACTTTTGAAGAGACATAATTGAATAAGCATTGGACTCTTTGGGAAAGCCAGCCACACCAATAGTCTAGTAAAGAGGTAGATGCTATGATGGCTATGAAGCTTACCATTTCTAACTTCTCCAAGTGTTGAATTCACAGTGGAGCTAACAGAGCAGTCAGAGCACCACGACTGGGCATAACCATAAGATGTTATGCCTGGCTTCATCGCTGCAGTTACTTAGACAACTTCAAGTCATGTTTCATTAATGAAACCAAGATGGATTTCCATTGTTTGGACCAAAAGTCAAGAAAAGCTGCAGAACAATGAAAAAGAAGGTAAGATGTTGTCTGCCCTTGGAGTTTTAATAGAGACCTTTCAAAGTTCTTACAATAGGAATCAGAAGGGACTCAAGTCACTCTGGTTCAAGAAGTCCGAGTATCAACCCTTTGACTACACTTCAGCTAGGGATAGCTATGGCAGAGAATGCCTCCTTTTTGTTTATCATTATGGGGGAGCAGAATTGGTCCATGGAACCAGGAATTCAGAGGTCCCTTCTCTATGAAACAGACATAATGTCCTTGAAGATTATACAGACTGCTCCCTTCTTTCAAATGCATGCATGGTCATCACACAAGACAAATGGCTGAGGAAAATAATATCCAGAGACTGCATTATTCCACTTTCACTGACCCTTAAAGCCACAATCCCTGCTTCTTCCACCAGACCAGAGAGGGTCTAAGGTCTATTCCAGATTTGTTTTAGTGCCAAAGGACCTCCAGCCAAACCTAGATCTCAGTGGTGTAATCAGCATGTAAAAAAAGACCCATTTCAGGATGGCCATAGTGAAAGCCATTTGACCTTGTATGTAAGTAAATGACTGGATGTGCTTCATGGACCTTCAGAATGCCTACATATTAAAATCACCAAGGAGTCCAAAATGTATCAATCCTTCTGGTTGGGAGCCAACAACTACCAGTTCATGCTTTACCCTTCAGTCTCACCACAGTCCCCTGGGTGTTAACCAAGTGCAAGGCAGTTGTTGCAGCTTATCTGTGACTCAAGGAAATACAAGAATTGCCATACCTGAATGACTGTCTCTTGCTGCAACAACAAGAGTGTCCCTTCTGTTTGCCAGAAATTACTTGTTTCTGTGGTACCTGTCCTTATGTCTCTAATAACTTCTCAACTAAACCATCCCAGTCTTTGATCTTCATAGGTTGCTCTCTGGACATAAGATCCTGCATAATAAATTTGCCAGAAAAGGGTTCCTAGCCCTAATGACAGTGATATCTACTCCCCTCCATCATCTCTCATTTTAAAAGTTTCAGACTAATGGCAGATTCCACCCTCCTTGTTACTAATTCATGTGATTACACGAAGGTGCTGTAATGGACTCTTCAATCAGATGCCATGAGAGCTCTGATTTGTGTTTCATCAGTTTGCAGACATCTAAAATTATATGTAGAGGCTTTACCCTTCCTATCTCTAGAACCACAGTTGAGATGGATGTCTTCCCTTTGGAGGAAGAGCATGTTGAGGGGAGATTGATCCAATGAATGTGGACTAAGATAGAGGCCAACCTTCACATCAACACTGCAGAGATGAGGACAGTCCTCTAACATTTCAAGCCCTTCAGGACTGTCTTCACTCAAACATATCACTAGTCTGGTACATTAACAAGCAGAGCAGAACCAGATTATTTTGCCTGTGCAGACAGGGAATGGAAGTGTGGCAGTGGGTGATGTTTTCACCATGCTCTCTGATAGCAATGCATATTCTGGGGTGGATGAACTACATCACAAACAGGCTCAGCACATTGATTCTGATACCTCACAAGTGATCCCTCAATCCTACTGTAGCACAACAAACTGTCTGCTGCTGGGCCAGTCTTGCTGCAATCTGCTTTCCTGTACAGAACCAAATGCAGCATATACTTAGCCCTCTTCCCTCTACAGGGTCAGTCAGCAAGAGAAACTCTTATCAGTCAATGGCCTCTTGAACTTCTCTATGACTTCCACCCACTTCCATTGATTTCAAAGCTTTGGCAGAAAGCCTGCCTGCAAGTCTCCTGTCATCCTCATATGCCCTTTCTTGCCCATGCAAATATGGTTACCTTCACAATGGCCTGACCTCAAGAAGCAACCATGACTGCTGCATCTATAACTGGATCTTCTATCTCACCCATTCACTCAGCCTCACCCAGACATTCATTCCCTCAAACTGAGTACAGGGTTTTTCCAGTTCCAGTAGTCACCTGTGAACCTGCCTTTTCCTTGAAAGTAATTCAGATAATTCTCAGTTTTTCAGAAGGAATCTACATGCAAAATCTTCAAGAACAAGTGGAAACATTCTTCCATCCGGGCCTCGTTCTCTGCTCCTATTTATGCATTTCTGCAGTTTCTTTCCTATTTGTTTGATGCTGGTTCAAGTTATTCAACAATCAAGGTACCGTTAGTCACCATCTCCAATTTTCTGCAAGGCTTTCCATTTTCTTCCCTTGCAACTCAAATATTATGTAAAGCTTTCTTAAAATGGACCTTTCTTTAATGTCATCTATCAAAGATCCCCTTGTTTCTGTAGGACCTGAATTTCTTATTAGAGACATTCCTTCTTTGAACTATTTTCTTCCAATGAATTGAAATTCCTCTCCTGGAAGACCTTATTCCTCATAGTAATCACCTCAGTAAGAGGAATATCAGAGTTACATTCACTTTCTTCATTTCCTGCTTTATCTAGTTTTCTATACAGACAGAGCTTCACTAAGAATTAACCCATCCTTCATCAAAAAAGTTGCTTTTGAGTTCAACTTCAACCAATCTATTCATCTTCCAATGTTTTTCCAAGCTATTCTAATAGAGAATTCCTCTTGGACATTCATAGGCATCTATGATTCTATCACCACTATACAAAAATCTATCAGAAAAAAATTCACAGTTGTTAGACTATGGTACAAGATATCTAAAACAGCTCTGACCAGATGGCTGTCAGTATGTATAACCTTTGCTTATCAAACAAATGGTAAGCCCCTACTGGTGAAGCCAAAAGCTCGCACACCCGGTTTGGTAACAGCATCTACTGCCTTCTTCAAACATTCTTCAGTAGATGACATTTGCACTGCAGCAACTAAGTCTACACTGCATACATTACAAACTGGACATTATCTCAAGATCTTGATCTTCTTTTGTAGCTACCATCCTTAATGGCATCCTCCCGCGATTCCGTCTAGGAAAATAAGTAGCTTGGGATTTTGAACCAGTACTTGAAGTGGACAGGCACTATGATGTAAGATACAGAAGTTATGTACTTATAATGTTGGATTTTTGTCATCCATGGTCCAGCCTCTTTAACAACTCACCCTCCTTCCCCCTTCCAAATTGTTAAAATGTCTTAACTGGGGGGACCTAATAGAACTGTCTTGAAGTCCATCCACATCTCACTGCTTCGTTCCAATATTCCCTTGATATTCTTTCCACCTGGGAGTTAGCAACAAACTTGATCTGAGGCGGGTGCATTATAGGATAAAGGATTCCTAGAGATATTTTGCATTCAGTGGGGAGGGCATTTGAGGGGGACATCCCATGGAATGATGTAAGTATACATACATTTGGTGACTGCTTAGAGTGTAATAGAAAAAAATCTGACTCCCTAAGCGTGGAACAGCACTGTTTCTGTTTCCTGAACTTTGCCACTATATGCAACAAAAAGGCCATAGGCACTGACCTCTCTCAGGAATGATCAGATCAGCTGAACACCCAAGAAAGAGGCTTGATGATCAGTCTGGAATAAGTAGTGCAAAAAATGACCAAAATAAATAAACTAAAGCAGATACGCTTTATTGTAAATCCCATATTATTCAGCACAGAATAGTACAAAATGGGCATTTGTTATATTACAAATGCATTTTATGAATAGACAGTTTGACAAAAGAGAAACATTATTTTCATTTTAGCAAATATGAATCACTAAAATCAAACAGGATAATAGAAAACCCTTACTGTAAAAGCTGAACTTGTATTGTCCCCTTCTGTTTTGACTGATAAGTAACCCTCCCTCATGGAGATCAGAGCTGCCAACTCTCCACAACAGGAGCTTTTCCCAACTATTGAGCTCATTTCCTGTCCCATAATGCACAGGAATTTCACTGTCACTCAGATCTCATTTGTTGCCATCTGCATCAGATTGGCTTTCAAGTACTCTATATCATTTGTACAAATGAGTACAAGTTTCACTTTTCTTTTGCTGAAATTTAATCAGCAATAGTTTCTCTCTCTAACTTTCCTTCTGTTTGAGGGGAAACTAAAAACCAAACAAACAAAGAAAAAATGATATATACGTATAGAGAAACTGTCTTATCCCTATAGATTCCTCCTTTCTATGCTAGGTTGAGGCCTATCCCCCCTCCCCCCATTTTTTTCACTTTACACTTTCATCACAAGCATTTCAGTTTCCTTATTTAGCTTATGTATCTTCTTGCTGGGCTTGTTATTGATGTAGCTGTGCTTTTTACAGTCATTTATTTTATTGTTGCTGTTACTGATATCTTTGCCAATATTTGATAAAACTTTTCAGTCCAAATAAAGAAAGCTTTGTGTTTTAAAAGTGTTAAAAATGTGAACACAGGATTCAACCCAGGACATACACACCTATTGCATATTGTGCCTGGAGTCAGATCACTTGCAGCCTCCCTCTGAGATGTGCAAGGTCTTTAGGCTACATTCCCTGTTGGAATAACAAAACAAACTTATTTTTAAAGGCTTTCTTCCCACTGATTCTGGGGACAGAGCTGAAAAGAAACAAAATGGGAACAAAAAAGAAGAAAGAGAAGAAAATAAGGTAAGAGAAAGGGAAGATGAGGATAGGAAAAGAAAATAAGAAGAAACACCTTTCCTATCTTCTCGTCCAAACAAAATGAAACCAACCACCTCTCATGAATCATCAGTTACAATCCATTTGGAACCTATGATTCCAGTCCAGTCCTCATTCCAGATAGGTCATCTAGGAGGAAAACCTCCAGCAGCAGGTCTTTGAAGCAAGAGCTGTCCAGGATCCTTGGCTCCATACCTCCATCAGCTTCCTCTCTTAGGTCTACCATGTCTACCACGAGTGCTGTCAGTATTAATTGGAACTTTATGACAAGGGCATTTGTCAAGGCTCAAATAGACATGGATGTCACCACAGCCCACTTGTTTCTAAGGTGAATTAAGTTAACCAAACCACTCCAGTACCAACTGCTCCTTTTCCAGCACATGTATTTGTCCCAGTGGTTTCAGAGCTAAAAACAATCCTAACATTCATTGTTGGCAGTGAGTAGATCTGATCCATAAGTGCTGATTTTACATCTGACACACTTTATTCCCATTCCCTTGGAGCTGAATGTATGTTAGTGCTGCACCCTCCATGTCAAGGCCTTAGGGCTGTCTTTGCTGCCAATCTGTTATGTACTGTTTTCAGTGTTGGTAATGTTGGCAGACAATGTATTGGTGCTATTCTCAGTGCCAAAGCTGACTAGCCTGTCAGTGCTGGGGATAGCATGTTGAAGCCATCTGCCTCATCCTCTGTGAGATCTAACTCACTGTTGATGGGGGTATCCTCAACATCACTGAGATCTGCATTGGTATGCAAGTTTTCTGATAGGCTCATCACTCATCTATTGATACAGGAAGGGGATGCACCCTCTGCCACCTATCCTCCCATGGGCAGTGGATTATTTGAGTTACTGAATCCTCATAATTAGTTCAGGGGACAAAGCCTTACTGAATACCACAGGCTCATCCATCAGCAGGGGTCCTGGGACACTTCCAAGAAAGTGAACGTGTAAGAGGAGAAACATTGATTCTCATACAGAATCACTCACCCCAGACACAGACCTCAGCTAAGGGGAAGGCACTCCCTTATTCCCAACTGAAAGCCCTAGGTTTGGGGATATCCTAGAATTGATGCATCAGAGGGGTACTTGGCCAGCTGCCCCCTTTCCTTGGGTGAGAAAGTGTTGATCAAGGCCTTAAGGACTTCTCCCTCTACTTCCTGGGTGGTTCCTTCTGTTAACTGGATGACTGATCTGGTGGTGGACAGGACATAGCTGGAGCCCAATGTTGCGGAATCAATTCCCTGAAAATGTGACAAGATTTTGCACCCACCCAAGGACAGACCTCAGTGGAGCAAGGGCCTGCTTTTTGATTCTATTATTGTGGGTTGTGGCCAAGAAAGAACTTTCTTAGGAAAGCTTCATGGTCCACCCTCTCAATAGACAATTAGGGATGATGGACCATATGAGGAAGTGCACTTATGCCTTGTGAACCTAGTCTGTCTAGGCATTAATTACATGACACACATGACAACATTACAGAGAGATCTAGTAGAACAAGCACTAGTTGCCCTGAAGTGACCTCCTATTCTGGGCATTAAGAAACATACTGAGTCACAAGTGTCAACCATGATATCTATTACAAACCTCTCCATGAAGCTGCTTCATAAAGCAGCAGATGGAGCAGTTAGAGCAGTGAGTATGGGCATCATGTTGTTTGGTCATGCCTGGCTGCATCTCTGTCACTTTGTAGGAAACTTCAAGGCATCCTTCATTAATACTGCTTATGCTAGGACCTCACTTATTTGGTCCCAAGGTCAAGGAGATGCTGCTGAAAAGTGAACAGGAACAGAAAATACTGTCTGCCATCTAACTCTATTATGAGATCCCTCAGAGGTCCCTTTCTAGGAACCAGAATGGTAACAAGTAACTCTGGTTTAAAAAAACATAATGCCTCCCATTTAAGTCCTTTTCAAACATGACCTTCCATGGCAGTGGGGAACATTCAATGACTGTCACCCTAAGGGCAAAGGAGAGTCCACAGAATCAGTGGTTTAGGGGGTCCCTTTTCTGAGAAACCTCTGTTCTGGAGGCAGTCAGGGGTCAAATGTCTCTTCATCTGGATGTTTGGCTAGCCATTACAAAAGACAATCAGGTGAAGAGCATAATAAGTAGAGGCTACAGTATTCCATTTAGGACAACTCCCAATCAGTCATCCCCACCTCTCCCAGATGTGCCACTCTGACAAAAGAGAGCAGTGGCTCAGAAGATCTCCCAACTACTTCAAAAAAAGAGCCATGCAAGAGGTTTCCCCAGAACAGATAGGGTCTGGTGCCCATTCTAGGATCGTTTTAGTACCAAATAAATCAAAAGACATCTATCTCTTTCTAGTTTTAAGTAGTCTAAATCTCCATGTAAAAAATATAAATTCTAGATGGTCATGGTGCAATCCATTCTTCAGTGTCTTGAGGAAGGGAAGTGAATGTGCTTAATAGACCTTCAGGATGCTTACCACCTCATAAAATCTGCAAAGCCATCCAAAAGGTACCTTCACCTCTGGCTCAGAAACAGTATCAGTTCTGACCATCACCATTTGGTCTCACCAAAGCCCCTGCATATTTACGAAGTGCATGGCAGTTGTTACAGGTTATCTTGGGCTGTAGGGTTTCCAGAATTTCCTGTATTTAGATGACTGTTGCCTTAGCACCACTGCAAGAAAATCCTGTATCTCATGAGATACTTACTTCATTTGTGTCTTTCCTTGGGCATTTTGGTAAATCTTGAAAAATAAAAATTGGAGCCAACACAGACCATAGATTTAATTAGATACTATCCAGATACTGCCACAAAGATTGTAAAATTGCTAACCAGCAGATGTCTGTTCTATAGACACATCATTACCAAGCTTCTTCAGGAAACCACTCCTCCATATTCACTGGTACCTCAGGTGATAGGCATGATGGCAGCCTCTTTAAACATGGTACCTTATTTCAGGTACCACATGAGTGTGTGCTTCCATTTTAGAATGCAGATCTCGATAAAATGATTAGTATTTCATTGCCACCTCCATAGCATAGATGAATAAAGGACTATATAAAAAATGGCTTGGCTTTGATTAAAGCTCTAGGCACTAGAAGATCCAGCTGAGATGGGATGGGAGTGAGCAGGTGACACTATAGCTCATCAATCCTGGGGAGGGATTTGTATGTGCCTCACTGTAGAAGTAACATTAATGGGTTAGAACATTTGTATGATGTTTGTAAGAAGGTGGAGTTTGAGGAATTAGCCTGCCAAGGAGAGCATCCCTGTCTTACTCAATATAACAGGTATGTTTAAAGGAATACACAAGCACAGGCTGAAGAATAATAGGAATTGCAAGTGAAGAGATTAGGAACAAAACGTAAAATCTCCTGTCTCTGCACTGGACGATATCCCATGATCCCCAATTCCATCTCTCAAGTCTGATGTCTATCAATGCCTGCAGGTGGGGATAATAACTGGGCCATTAGGGTGGATAGCAAAGGTCTCATGGAATTGACGGTCCAATAAGAGCATAAAAAGTAGTGTTTATGTATGCAGACATTCTACTTAATAAGCAAAAAGAACAGTTGGAGTCTTATTGTTCAAATTTCTTCAATTAATGTTAATAACTTTAAAACCAAAACATGGTAGCAGGAAGTGAGAGCATAAATGTTGTTGAACATTCAGGTGTCTGTAAAACAAGAAGCACTTTTCATGCATATGCTTTTCTTCTGAATAGTTAAAATATGTAAAATGTCAGTTTCCTGTATTTTAAACAAATAAATAATGAACAATTTTAAAACAGAAACAAATGTCAAGCTAACGTTAGCACAGACATTGTACAGTTTCCACCTAGCTATGAAGTCATGTTTTTTTTTTTTTGTTAACATAGGTACTTTAGATTTTTTTTCTAGTGTGGAAAAATTAGGGAAGAAAATCCTACATTTTTGCACTTCCAATTTTTCTTAATTATAATGCATCCATCCACAATCACTTTTCCCCATTTCTGCACATGGGGTCAGGGTGTCACTTCGTCAGTGGCAATCATCTAGAGCCAAGGTTTACAACACCAGGTGGTTAATATATTTAAAAGAATACATAAACACTAGCAAACTTTTACCCCCAAAATGAAAATGCATATGAAATTTGGAGGTCCAGAGACTGACATCATATGCATTTGTTCCACAGAGAGGAGATGAACTGGTGTACGTCACTTGTTGCACTGTCTTTTGAGTGAAAACATTGTAAAACCTCTTGTACTAAAAAGAATCACATGCTCCATGTTTATCTCACCTACAGAACTAGTTAAAAGGGTGAAATAAAACACATATTCTACCTGAAATACCAGATATATTATTTATAGCAGTAGTGCTCACTGAATTCCTAACTCAGTAATATAAAAATAAAAGCAGGTATATTTTCTACTAAAAACACCACTTTATTCAGCACAGGCTTCTGTATAATGACTTATTATATTACAGATACAATTTTGTAGGTACTTTCACAAAAGGAAAAATAATTTTTGACAAATGTGAACAACTTTAAAATAAGATAAGAAAATATGGTACAGTAAGTATAACTACTGTTCAGCACGTAGACCTGTATACAGTAGTAGCATTTCATGCATGTGCTTCTATGTTTTTATTTCCAAGCAAGAAAATACCTAAGAGCTATTATTTTTATTATTTATGGAGGGAATTCAATAAAGCCTACATGGAGTGATTTTCCATGTAGGCATACTGGCACAGAGCTTACATGGAAGTAAGCAACCGTGCGATCCAGTAAACAGAGCAGGGGGGGCGTGCATGAGCGTTCACACACGGAAGTGTCTGTGGCATGCAAATCACCTTATAAGCAGGTGAACTGCATGCAAGTGAGGGTGCTGGAGCCATCCAGCAAGGAGATAGGCAGTCCTGCAGACCCTGTGTTAGTGTCTGAAATGTACACGGAATATTTCCATGTAAAAGAAAGTAAAAATAGAACAGGGGCTATAAAATCCTATTTATGAGGTCAGAAATTGCATAGTCGGCACAGGTATGTGCAAAACTGTGCCCCGTGTGTCCAAAAAATAATGCAAAATAATGTAATATAATTTATTTTTTAATACCCATATTACATTTGGGTACTTACGTATTATCGCAACCAGATTTTCGCGGTTGCGGTAATACGTTTGTTTGCCTAAAAACAGATAGTGGGAGTTATGTTAAGGTGGAATTTGAGGTTTTCAATGGGTATGACTTAGTTTGTCCTTAAATTTGGTAAGGTGAATCAATGTGGAGATGTGAATCTTGGACTGCGTACTGTAAAGTTGGTTACACTGAAGTTGTGCTGCAGGAAATGAGAGTCAGACACCTGGGAAAATGTTTGGTTGAACTTCTGCTGTCCTGCAACATGGATTACTTATAAGTTGTACAATACTTTCTTCAGAGAATAAGGCACGGAGACCTGCAAATCTTTTTCGTTTTGGTAAATTGTTGGATTTATTGTTTACAAACTGTTGAATAGAACTGAAGTTAAAGAGAATAAGTAAGGGAATATGTATGTGCACACTTTATAAAAGTACTTGTACAACGGAGGCTGTTCTGTTAAGTGGTAGTCTGATAATTTTTTGGAGTCGTTGCCAATAATGGTTTATTTTTTGGATTCAGACAGTGTTATCCTTGTGGATACTACTTACTGTTGTACTGTTTAGTGGATGTTTTACGGCAGTATACTTGTGGATTGCTCAGTTGCTGGTTTACTGTTTGGAATGTGCCTAACACAAAACAGGACTTGGAATGTGGTATGAGTGACTTGATTTTGGGAACGGCATACCTTCAAAGAAATACTCGTACACTGTTATTCCTACCTAAACAAAGTTTTTGTTTTAAAGATAACATTCCCTGTGTGATTCTGCATACATTTCTGGTTTAAATTACCCATGGGAAAGAAAGCGGTATTATCACAAAAATCTGGTTGCGATAATACGTAAGTACCTACATTTGCTAGGTGAGCACCAGTGCGCAAATGTACCGTTATGCAAAAAAAAATATTAAAAAGCTTAAAAACTAAAAATAAGAAATATGTGAGAATAATGCATTATAGAACCCTGCATGGAGTATGTACAATGATAGATTTCAGTGGTTGCTAAGGAGGCAGGCCCTGGAATAGTGAAGTATCCAGGTTGTGTGCACTGATCTGTATCTAAATGAACTGGGGTGACTGAATAGCAGAAATGGGCTACTGTGTCCACAGATAAAATCTGTGTAACCCCAGAACCATGTTGGTGTCCACAAAAGAGCTAGCTGACATCAAAAGGGGTGTGGGTCACTATATGTTTAAGTGGATTGGAGCTCAGAGGTACCTGTTTATGTGGCACACTGCTCAGCTAAGCAGGGGTGTGTGTCCAGTGCTCCGAAGCTTTGTTTAGCTGCAGGGCTTGTGTTTTAGCCTGTTTGAGCTATGCTGAGCATGCCTGTCTATGGGAGTGTGTCCAATGACTGCTGAGCATTGTCTATACTAGTGGCACAGATTTGCGCACTGTGCTGCCGTGCTTAGCAGAGATGGCAGTTAAAATTAAAAAAAGGAAATTGCTTGTGAAAGCCAATCATGTATAAATTACTGATAACCCCTGTTCCACTTACACTGGGCCATTCAAACCCCACAATGATGTATGTGGCAGGTGGAATGCATCACAGTTAGCCAATCACACAGGCTGTAGGCTGTATCTGCAGCAGAGCACTTTAAATTATGCATACACCCTAAAATCTGATTTTCCCCTATACTCTGCACCACTGAAGTACAGGCTTGGGGATTTTAACTGCCAGAATGCTAGGGGCTGCTGCTGCTCTGCTACATCTGTATGTGCTAGATGCTGAGGTCAGTGCTGATGTTGCTGCTAACAATAGGCCTAGACTGAGATGGAGAAGAGTGTTCAGGCCCAGGGTATCCTTCCAGGAGCTACATGAGCTGGAGATTGTAGAGAGCTACAGGGTGGACAGAGACATACTACAAGAACTAATAATAAACAACTGAAAGCACTTGAAAGTACCCACAAAACACCGAACAAGTGCTGTGAGCCCATCTATAAGAACTCACTGAGCTCTGCAGCCCTCAACTCAGACCCAGAGCCAACAGAGGGCAACCATCCCAGTGGAAACAAAGATATGTGTAGCCCTTAGAATACTAGCTACAGGTACTTTTCAAAGACCAACTGGAGATATGATGGAGATCTCACAGGCATCTGCATCCTTCGTACTCCACCAGTTTCTGGCTGCCATGCAAACACATGTCAGTGAGCACATTTTTTTACCCCGCACCCTGAGGAGTGGGCCAGCAGTATGCATCTCTTCTACAATGTAGCACACTTCCCTGAGTAGTGGATGCCATAGACTGCACTCATGCACACATTAAAGCACCACCCGGTGAGGAGGGTAGAGTCTATGTCAACCACAAGGGGTATCACTCCATCAATTGTCAGGTTATGTGCAATGCCCAGGGCATTATCATGAATGTGTGTGCTGGCAGCCCTGGCAGTTATCAGGACTCCCATATCTGGCATGCATCACAGCTGTACTATATGTTTGCCAGGGAGTACATCTCATACGGCCATCTACTGGGAGATGCTGACTACGCAGTGAAACCGTGGATGATGACACCCATCAGAAATGCATACACACCTACCGAATAATGCCATAATGAGGCACACAAACAAACTAAGAACATCATAGACCATGTGTTTGGGCTGCTCAAGTCATGGTTCTAGTGCCTCAATATATCTGGTGGATCCCTTCAGTACTCTCCAGCCACATGTGCACACATGCTCACAATATGTGCCATGCTACACAATATGATCCTGCGGAAACAGCTGCAGCAGGTTCATCAAAGGGAAGGGACACACATACCCCACCAGTGCCAAGGTCCCCAAAGCCACACCCACAGGGGGACTTGGAGGAGGAACCCCCTGAGGCTGTCCCTGTAGGCAGACGTAGATGTACCCAGTATGCCCTGTCCTTGGCAAAGAGGCAACACATAGCACATTCACTGACAACCTAGGGTCCTAGGGACTGACATATTCAAAAAAGGAGCCAGCACCAAAGAATATATATATATATATATATATATATATATATATATTAATTTCTTAATATATAAACCATGAATCAAACCGATTTCAGCCCCAAGGCCTTCATCAGTGATACCAGTGGTATCACTGATGAAGACCTTGGGGCCGAAACCGGTTTGATTCATGGTTTATATATTAAGAAATTAATATATGTCCAAAAGGCACAAAAGGCAGGAGACACCATGCCAAAACTTGTAGAAAACAGTAAATATTTATTAAAACAATAAAATAAAATAAAAAGTGCACTGCTAAGCGCTTTCAAGCTAACAAGCCCCTCATCAGATAGTGCATACCTAACAAAGCCAGACATTTAAAATACTCATTAACCAATCAGAAATCAGTATTTTACCCTCCTTTTTCTAAGTGCACTTTTTATTTTATTTTATTGTTTTAATAAATATTTACTGCTTTCTACAAGTTTTGGTGTGGTGTCTCCTGCCTTTTGTGTCTTTTGGATTTATATCTTGTTTACTGGCACAGTGGTGCAGGTGACTTTTTTGTGGTTAACTTATATATATATATATATATATATATATATATATATATATATGTATGTGTATATATATATATATATATATATATATATATATATATATATATATATATATATATATATATATATATATATATATATATATATATATATATATATATATATATGTATGTGTATATATATATATATATATATATATATATATATATATATATATATATATATATTTATATATATGTTTTTTCACTCTTTGGTGCTGACTCCTTTTCTTGAATTTATGATTGCCTTTTGGGCCTTTGCACCTACCCTTTGTGCGAGTATGTTGTGTAGTGGAGATTCCTAGGGACTGACACCTTACTCCGACTCACATACATAGTAAAATGGATGCCAGCCACACCACACAACCTGTACCTTACAATATATTGGCTGTGTACTGCGTGCATCAGAAAGACCTAGCCCTGAAACACAGGTATCTCAACTGCTGCGTTCACAAGGTAAATCACTCTGCTTTACAACAAATGTATGGGGTACTAGACTATGGTAGCATATTTATGGACCTGCTGCATGTATTCAGCTATGTGGGACAACAGGTACTCTGTCCAATACTGGCTGCTCCATAATATGCATTAGGCCACAAGGCAGAAAAACCCACTGCAGTATGCAAGGGAAATGCCAAACAGCTGGGTCATAGGACAGATGCATGACTGTCAATGCTAAAGAACCCTACCCCCAACACAACCGTGTTCCCATACTACTGCAGTAACAGTATGTTTGCAAGGATATAGCAGCAGATCACACAATCCCAGAGCTGTCCCAAACAACCTGGCTACATGTTCTATTTCCACAATATGTAAGGATCAAAGTGTACGTCTGTCTGCTGTTGATAGTGTGAGGAATTAAATCTCACTTTCTGGTGGCTGGTGTGGCTCATTGGGCTAAGTACATTAGCATGGTTGATGGTGTTCATTGTTCGAAGCTGGCTGCACTTACAACTTTTGCATGTGAGGTACTCCTATGGTAGGAGTCGCACAGACTGTCAATATTTCACAATCTGTTACTGCAAGAAAGCTGATCAAAGCCAGAGACAATGGAGGACAGAGGGCCAAACCTACAAACATTATACATGCTCTGACTAACCTAGAAGGTGTCTAGTATAACAGCAGGTTGTAACAAGTCACAGTAGCAGCAGGATGTAAAGTTCATCACATAACTGTGTCAGTACTTACAACAATTCAGTGGACTCAATTTTGTAGTATATTAGCAGAAAAACACAACTGTCTGAGAAGCAGAGCAGAACAGAGATATGGGGTGGAATGCTGGACATCCCTCAAAACATGTACAGTGAGAGATGTGAAGACTGTAACCCTATGAATGGTGTTACATCATGTACCCCAGTCACAGCATACCTACAACCACTTAGAGCAGGAAATATGGACAAAAGCCATGAACAGCAGTGGGACAAAGGCCCAAATATAAGGAGAAGGATTAACTAGTGGCCAGACAAATGTAGAAAGTGCAGAAAATAAGGTGTGCAGCAGCATGACTTTCCTTGTGTGTATGAAGTCAGTAACTGAAATGTCTGCCATCATTTCATAACATCAACCTATAACGATTTGCCACTGATGTACGAGAAAATCACAGTGCTATGTAAAATAATGTACCATACATATGATGCAAAACTCTGTACAGTCTATTACAATCTGTATACTAGCTACGTATGAGTAATATATTCCGTTCAGCACACAGCTGGGAAATCCCTTGGACAAAATATCAGGGAGGTGCTGGACTGTTGAATCAGCTGCAGCAGCCAAATGGCTGTAGCACAAAAAATCCTCGACTGGAGTACAGGTAGGTCTGCCCTGGAGTCACCTTGTAAGTACCAACCATAGGACCATAATGAGGTTACTAGGCTATTGGCCCCGAGGCCTTTATAAGCCTAGCCAAGAGTTTAGCTCATATTTAGACAAGTCAGGACCCAAAGCTACTGTCCAGCAGGGACACAGGTGGAATCCCAGGGGTGTATTTTCTGTTTCCCATCCAGTTATCCAGGTTGCACTTAAAAAGGGATTAATGAGCTACTCTGCTTGACATGGAGAAGGAGTCTAATCCACAGATGGGGGAGTCCCTGGGACACAAATCTGTCTCACCAAGTCCTATTGATATCACAGACCTGGTTGAGGTCGCGTGTACGGGTTGCTCGAGTAGAGCTTGACGTGCGGATATGTAGCAGTCCCATCAAGGCGGGGTCTGAGATTGCTTTGTATGCCAGACAGAGGTCACCTCTGAGGAGTCTGTATGAAAATGAGTAGAGGGGCAGGACTTTTGGCCTATTTGTGTAGGGTAGATGTTTGAGGCCCTGGATTCTCCTGGTGAGGAACCTCTGTGGTCTCTCCAGCTGCTGTATGTGCTTTGTGAGGTACATGCCGAAGGGGGCGTTGTACTCAAATAATTGGCCTTATAAGGGAAGAATACAGGGATGTTATGACCTCTTTGTCCCTGAATGAGATACCCTTACTTATCAGGTGGGTCATGTAGAAAGCTTTCCGTACAATGGAAGCAGCATGGTGGTCAAAAGTCAGGTTGCTATCAACCTGGGTGCACAAATCCCTCACTACTGATTGTGTACTTTGGACATTGTTATTAATGTGATAATGTGATAATATGTGGGGATGTCACTCTCCCCAAAGGGGATGATGATGCATTTTTTGGAATTCAGCTTGAGGCTATGTTTCTGGCACAAGTCATTTGTTTGGGTGAGATCTTTTTGGAGGACATCCACATCACTTGGGGAATTGATGACCGCACCCAGCCTGCAGTCATCTGCAAACCTGGTCAGCCATAGCCCACTGGTTTTGGCCTGTACCTCAGAGAAGTACATTCCGAATAACAGAGGCCCCAAGACAATCCCTGGAGTACGTCGTTCATTACTGGTCTACTGTTTGAGGTGGCTTCCCCTATTTTGATTAGGTGGGTTCTATGAGTGAATGGAACCAAGGTGAAAAAACAGCACTGCGACAATAAAGAATCCAAAACTTTAATGCAATAAGACCAAAGGTCTAGCGCTTTCTTACCTCAATATGGGGAGTTCTTCAGAACAACTTTTTACATTCAACCCAACCCTTAAATACTAACATCTTCTTCTTCTTCTTTCGGCTTTTCCCGGTTAGGGGTCGCCACAGTGGATCACCTGTCCGCTCATGATTGGCAGTGGAGTTTTACGGTGTCGAGTTGCCAGCCCGGCGCCCAACCTTCCACTGAAGGCACACACATGCACACACTCATTCCTAGGGCCAATTTAGAGTGTCCAATCCACCTACAGCATGTCTTTGGGATGTGGGAGGAAACCCACACGACCACAGGGAGGACATGCAGACTCCGCACAGAAGGCACCCCAGCTGAGAATCGAACCGGAGAACCTCTTGCTGTGAGGTGGCAATGCTAACCGCTGCACCACTGTGGCCGCCCCCCTTAAATACCAACATCAATTAAGTTAATTGATTAATTAGCCCTTTACATAATAAATAAATTGCAATCATATCAACCATTTTACATATACTCTAATAAGATATCAAAAACATTTAACCTAGAATATTTTTAAACTTTAATACACTAGATATGCTTACATTCTCATTAATACCTGGATACTGAGTTGCATTTAAATGCAACTGCCATTTCATTTCACAGGTGTACATCTAATACTCTCACTTGCATATCTTTAACTAATTGCTGTAATACTGAAAACGTAAAGGTATGATCATCATATTCCAGTATATGCCTACTTAAGGCATTATTCATTTTATGATTTTTAATGTCCAATAAATGCTCACTTATTCTATCTTTAAAACATCTACTAGTTTTCCCTATGTAATATATTGAGTATTTTTGACACTTGGCCATATAAATCATATTTTTACTGCAACAATTAAAATGGCCCTTTAAAAAAAACATCTCTAACATTCAAATTAAAACAAACTCCAATTTCCAAAATATAAGGACAATACATGCACGTCCCACATGTAAAATTCCCTACTAGTCTAGTATTGTGAACTTCATCTGTCGTACCACACATTTCTAAAATGTTTTTGAATGATCTATCCCTTCTATATACAATTTTTGGTGTTTTACCTACCCTTTGAGCCACATTCTGATCTACATATAATATTTCCCAATTCTTCTTAATAATTTCAGTCACTCTAGTAAAATCTTGGTTATATGTAGTAATAAAACTCAGCCCTAAATCTTCTCTTTCTTTTTTATCTTTACATATAGGGGCCACTTCATTCCATGCATCTATATAAATGCTTGTATAGTGCTTTGGTGTAGATTTGGACATTGGTGCCAGTTCCTACAGAGGGGGAGGGAGCTGTGATGCTGTTTATACCATCCCTCAGGAGGTTGCAATCAGCTTTGGAGAAGTTTTTTTGTTTGACCCTAGCTAGAGGGGGGTCAGGGGAGATGGTGACTTTGAAAGTGACTGCTTTATTGTCGGATTTTACCAGGGAGGATGATACTGTAGGGGTGCTGCAGTGGTTACTCATGTTGGTTAATCCCAAATCCAAGATATTATATCCTCTTGTGGAGGTATCGACTAGCTGTTCCAAGGCAAATGCATTGACAAAATTGAGGAATCTCTGGGCATTTGTGTTCTAGCATGAGTAGTTTTTCCAGTCTATGGTTGGGTAATTAAAGTCACTCAGGATCAGGGTAAGGGGTTGAATCTTGATTGATTTGAAGAGATACAAATAGGTGGAGTGGGTGTCTTGAGTCAAATTTGGGAGCCTGTAGCTAGCTATGATTTGAATAGGGGTCTTGTCAATGGTTAACTGTAGCTGGAGTGTCTCCTGTGTGCCATACTGTTTGACCAGCCTGGAGGTGTGTGTGTCTTTAATATATATTGAAACTCTGCTTCCTTTGGCTTTGCTGCCCACAGTTTGGGGTCTGAATGCATGATAGGATGAGTAACCAGGTAAGGCTGGGGTGCTCTCTGCAGCTTTGAATCAGGTTTCTGTGACTGCACAAATGTCAGCATCTTCCACGGTTAAGAATGCGTGCAATTAGTGCAGTTTCATATTTAGACTCCTAGTGTTTAGCAGCTTTTTGTTTAAATTTTTATGTGTATCGACCTCATGACTTTCCTAAAAGAGGCAATATGGGGGAGGCAACGGCTTTTGCTAGAAGCCTTAAGCCCAAGTGAGACAGATGCAGGCCATTGATTGAGAAGCATCATGATCTGTCGATCATATCTTCCCAGGCTGTCAGGTAGTAGATGATCCTGGCATGATACCAGAAACTAAGTCAATTGTTAAAGTCAATCATTTTCTGTTTATAGTGAGGCATCATTCTGGTTGATGGTAGAATGCTCCTTAAGGCTACGGAAATACCTGCCTGGGACACATATTCAGTGAGCTCAGTCATGTCTCTCTTCATACAGTCCAGGGAGGTATGTCTCAAGTCATTCACACCAACATGGACTATGACAGTGTCATAACAGTACCTGTTGTTGAGAGACTTGAGTTTGTGTGTGATATGATGGATTCTGGCACCTGACAAACAATTAACCGTAACTTTCTCCTCATCCATTATGGTGAGAGGCACATCTTTGTGTCTCAAAATGAAGTCTCCTATGACTAATATGTTTGGTTTATGTTTAGGCCTTAGTGGTTGTGAGATACTGGTGTGTGGACTATGCATGGTATGTGGTGTAGAGGGTTGTGGAGTTCGCATGTATTTTTGCCTCTGAAGTCACCTTTGTTTGGGTTTGTTTTTGTTGAGAACCTCTGCATATGTGGGTGTGTGTTGTGTAGCTGTTGGTGGTATTTGAGGAGTAGTGATTGTGTTGATGACCTTCTTATTTCCTTATATACTGGCTTGTGAGGGAGAGAGCATACACTCTAGCTTCTTTACGTAATTGCATCTCTCACAAACTGTGTTCCTAGCTGGTAACAGTCACACTAGGCATGCTCCTACACTTAGCTAATTTCACCCCTTATCTAATGCCTCATCTGCCTAAAGAACTGACATGTGAAAATATCTCTGTGCATACAGACAGCTATGTATACATATCTGTCTCTCCCTATCCCCCTCAGATATGATTACTCTTATCTATCAGTATGTGGCATATATATATATATATATATATATATAGAGAGAGAGAGAGAGAGAGAGAGCTACATGAAGGTATAGAGTGATGTACACACTCTTCATATATCTATATAACACAGTTAGGTAATGAACACACACAGCTACATCTAAGATGACATCCCTGTGATATATATATATATGCTGGGGTTATCCACACCTACACACATACAACTGTCTGATGGTAAAAGACCACGGCTACATAATGAAATAATCCACCCAACCACAGAACCCTGTGCCTGTGAAATGTCACCCTGTAGACAGACAGTGGTGAGCAGTTGGTGTAATGTGCAATGGCTGTAGCACAGGACTTGGACAGGCCATATTGTCACTAGCCAATTGTCCACCTCACAAACTGCAACCGGCCAGAAATGGCAATACTGATAACTGTACACACACAGCAGGGGTATTAACAGGTATCCCACTGCTATGACACTAGATACAATAACAGCATAAAGCAGGTTCATTCTGCAGGCCACACAGGCTGTTTAAGACAAGGCCACTTTAACGTAGCCTGTAGCCCACAATACTGTGGCTGCAGACACACATACACCAGATGTAACTGGTGGCACATGCAATTAGCACTGTGAGCTGTAGTGTGTAATAGCAGGTAGGTAGGGGCTCTAATCTCACATCAGCCACAGTGTGTGTGTGTGTGTGTGTGTGTGTGTGTGTGTGTGTGTGTGTGTGTGTGTGTGTGTGTGTGTGTGTGTGTGTGTGTGTGTGTGTGTGTGTGTGTGTGAGTAGATATTTCCCTTACAGCAGTACAGACATGCCCATCGGGCCTATGTTTGTGCAGTAGTCAATCATTTTATGGCCCTGTGACTATCATCTTCCTCAACATTGGCCTCCCTATCAACACCTGCTGATGTCATCCACCTTAATAGCACTGGCTGACAATCTCAAAACAGATAAGCTCTATGGCGCAAGTACGTAGTGCTATAGTGTATATTAACAGATAAGCAGGGGTTCTAATCTCATTAAGGGAAACTTTGTGTGTGTGTGTGTGTGTGTGTGTGTGTGTGTGTGTGTGTGTGTGTGTGTGTGTGTGTGTGTGCGTGTGCGTGTGCGTGTGCGTGTGCGTGTGCATGTGCGTGTGTAAATATGTCCTCTTGCAGCAGTGTGCCTGTCTCCCCTATCTGCGTGCAATGGTTATACATTTTAAGGCCCTGTGCCTACCAGCCCGCCTCCTCATTGGCTTTCTTTACAAAGCCTGCTGATGTCCTCCACCTTAACAGCACTGGCTGACAATCTCAAACCAGATAAGCTCCATGGCGCATGCGATCAGCACCTAGTGCTATAGTGTATACTAACAGATAGGTAGTGGTTCTAATCTCAATAAGGGCAAGTGTGTGTGTGTGTGTGTGTGTGTGTGTGTGTGTGTGTGTGTGTGTGTGTGTGTGTGTGTGTGTGTGTGTGTGTGTGTGTGTGTAAATATATCACCTTGCAGCAGTATGCCTCTCTCACCTATTTGTGTGCAATGGTTATACATTTTAAGGCCCTGTGACTAGCTGCTGGCCCTAAATAGCCCACAGCTACCTAGGCATAAATGCTATCTGCCACCACCTACATTTGTAGGTACAGAACACCCAGGTGACGCATATCAAGGATAGCATGCCTTATCACAGGGTATGCTTCCAGGATTATGCTGTCCACCTCGTTGTCCCTGACACAGTGTTCTACACATATGCACCTAGGTAATCTTGCACTTATACAACTGTACCTTGCTCATGTCATATTTCACTGTGCTGCCATGCCATCCTGAGCCACTGTATTGCCGCCAAGTTTCCACAGCATAGCCATACAGAACCCTGGAACAGAAAAGTACAGTTGTGTACACTTACCATAAATGTAGATGTTCGAGTGTATTCACTGTTGCAGTCATTACAATTGGGTTATCCTGCTGGCAGGCTACCCTCAGTTGGCCTGAATTCCAAAGTCTAGGTCCGGCGTCGGATGCTGTCGCCTCTTCCCTGACGTCAGTGCGCCAGTGGTATAAAAGATGCAGCCGATGCCATTTTCTTCAGTTTTTCTTGCCCCAGATGTCAGGTGCCCCCAAAAGGGTAGGCTAAAAATATATCAATAAAACATGCATGCACCAAAGTATATGTTTTGCCTTCCTCTACAAGCAAATACAAGCAAATACACCACATAGGTTGTATAGAATAGAGAAGTACAGATAATTTCCAGCAAAGAAAAGGGGGATGGCGGGTGGGTAACCTGGACTGCAACAGTGAATACACTCGAACATCTACATTTATGGTAAGTGTACACAACTGTACTATGTTCTTCGTGTTTCACTGTTGCAGTCATTACAATTGGGTTGAATCCCAAAGCAAAGGTTGGGAGGCTAAATAGCATTAGGAGCGGCTATTAGGCCCTGCAGAACTGCAGTGGCAAAGCCTGCCCTGGATTTAGCGTAGAGTGGTAAGTGATAGTGCTTCGTGAAGGTGTGCACTGAACTCCAAGTAGCAGCCTATGAAATGTCTTTGGTTGGTACTCCCCTGAGGAAGGCTGCTGAAGTGGCTGCTGCTCTGTTTGAATGTGGCCTAATGCCCTTAGGTACTGGCTTGCCATGTTGTGAATAGCAGAAATGAATGCAGTGGCCTATCCACTTTGAAATAGTCTGCTTTGAGATAGCCTTTCCTTGTGATCCTGCAGTATATGCCACTAGTAATTGCTCTGTCTTTCTGAAAGCTTTGGTTCTGTTCAAACAGAAGCGTAGCTGTCTGTGTATGTCCAAAGAATGCAGAATTCTCTCTCCCTTATTCTGTGGGTTTGGATAAAAGGTAGGCAGATGAATAGTTTGGTTAAGGGCCACACTGGACACTACCTTAGGCATAAATGTCGGGTTTGTCCTCAGAGAAACCCGGTCTGGATAAAAAATTATAAAAGGATCCACAACCATGAGTGCCTGTAGCTCTGAGACTCGTCTTGCAGAAGTTATTGCTAGGAGCAGAGCTGTTTTCCAAGATAAAAACTTTATATCAGCTGTAGCGGCTGGCTCAAAAGGAGGCAGGGTGAGTTTTTCCAAGACATAATTGAGGTCCCATGCAGGTATTGGTGATCACCTTGGAGGCCTTACATTTTTGGCCCCTCTGAAGTACTGCCTTAATAAAGGATGAGAAAAGATTGGTGGCTCTGTATTGTAATGAGCTGAAATGGCAGAGGCATGAATTTTTATAGATGAAAAGGATAGCCCTTTGTCCAGCATTTCAGTCAAGTATTGCAAAATCTGAGGAATATTTGGTACAGCTGTGTCAATTCCTTGTGCCTGGTTCCAAGCACAGAATCTCTTCCATTTTCCAGCATAGGATTTTCTAGTACTAGGCCTCCTGGCCTCCAAAATGACATCCATCACCGCTTTAGTGAGAGGTGTGTTTTGTATGACTACATTATCCGCCATGCTGCCAGGTTAGTTGGCTGTGCAGGATCTGATTTTTCTGTTGGGACAGTAGATGAGGTACTAGAGGTAAGGTCCAGGCTGGGCATTGAGACAAGTTCCTTAGGACTGGATACCAGTACTGGCGTGGCCAGTCTGGGGCAATCAGTATTATGTTTGGCTTCTCCTGTCTGACCTTTAGGAGTACTTTGGAGAGGAGAGGCAGAGGAGGAAAGGCAAATACTGTTAAGTTTTTCCAGCTGAAAGATAGGGCATCCACTTTCCATGCTTGTCTATGATAAATCCTTGTGCAGAATCTCTTTAGTTGGCAGTTGTGAGGTGAGGCAAATAGATCTATGTCTGGGCATCCCCATTTTCTTGTTATCATGGTGAAGACGTGTGGATCCAATTTCCACTCATGTGGATCAATGAGGTTTCTGCTTAGTTCGTCTGCCAGAGTATTTATCTTTCCTGGCAGGAACTGTACCTGCAGATATACTTGGTAAGTCAATGCTGTGTCCCACAAAGTCATGGCTAGTCTGCAAAGGGGGTATGAATGAGTGCCTCCCTGCTTGTTTATGTACAAAATGACCGTGGTATTGTCTGTCTTGATCAGTAGTTGTCCCGGATGAAGTAGGTCCTTGAAGGCTGTCAGGGCATTTTGAACAGCTAGCATCTCTTTTTGATTGATATGTAGATGAATTTGGTTTTTGGACCATGTGCCTTTAATACATTTTCCTGCCATGTGGGCTCCCCAGGCATAATCCGATGCATCCGTTAATATCTGTGTGGCTGGGGGTAGAGTGAATGGCTGTCCCTTGTTCTGGTGACAGGCCTTCACCCACCATCGGAACTCCTGTTGCAGGCAGGGAATGAGAGTAACTATTGTTTCCAGGCTGTGGCAATGTTGAGTCCAAACACTTTTTAGGTACCACTGAAGTTTCCTCATATGCAGTCTTGCATATGAAATTAATAGGATGCAGGATGCCATGAAGCCCAAAGCCTGTAGAATTTTTCTTGCAGATAACTGGGCCTTTGTTGCCAACAGTTTGAAATAGGTAGTCAGTTGCCTTCGTTTGTCTGGCGTGAGATAAGCCATCTGGGCAGTTGTATATAAGCTTGCACCCAGGAATATTATCTCTTGAGAGGGTACTGGTTTTTATTTTTGTTCGTTGACTGTGTACCCTAGGCATGATAGTAATCTCTTTGCAAATGCCAGATGCTGTAGTAGAATGTCCTTGTTCTCTGCTTGAATGAGGCAGTCGTCCAAGTAAGGATATATTTGTATTCCTCTTTGTCTGCAGTATGCAATTACTGGTGCCAGGCACTTTGTGAAGACCCTGGGTGCAGTAGATAAGCCAAAGGGCAGTGCAGTGAATTGGTAGTGCATTGAGACAGCTTTGAATCTGAGGTATCTTCTGCATGTTTGTCTGATTGGGACATGCAGGTATGCCTCTTTTAGATCTAAAGTCACAAGCCAAGCCTTCTTGCCCAACATGGGCAGAAGTTGCTGTAGAGTCAACATTTTGAATTTTGGAATATCCAGATATGTGTTTAGAATAGATAGGTCCAGTATTGGTCTCCAGGCTTTGTCCTTTCTGGGTACCAAGAACAGTCTTGAATAGAATCCTTGTCCCTGCTCTTGTTCTGGTACTTGTTGAATGGTCCTCATGTCCATGAGGGATGAAACTTGTTTTTGTGCCTCTGCCCATTGATTGCGTGGCAGGTCTGGCATACCGTTTGGCCTTGGCAAGGTGTGAAAGTGGAACCTGTAGCCTTGTGATGCTATATTTAGAACCCATTTCTCCTGGGTGATCATGTGCCAATTTTGTGAAAAAAGTGCTAGTTATCCCCCCAAAGGAGCTGCCAAAAGATAAGTGCTTGGAGTTGGAAGGGGAAAGTCATTGAGACTGCTTCCTGTATGGCTGTGATTTTTCCTCTCCGCTCTTGGAGGTAGAAGCACCCCATTGTTTAGGCCTGTATGTGCCTTGGGGCTGTGATCTGCCCCTGGGACGTCTATATCTGCCTCTTTGTGGCCTGTCGGACACTGGAAAGGACTAATTCTTTGTAGGCCAGTTCCTGCTAAATCTGGGAGGCTGTACCTGCAAGAAATCCTTGACTGTTTGCATAGATTTAGCTTTGTCCTCCATTTTCTTCAGCACCTCTTCAGTTTTAACACCAAACAAAGTATCATGCCGTAATGGAGCATCTAATAGTTTTGCTTTAACATGATCAGGCAGATTCTGTTCTTTTAACCAAGCATGCCTTCTAATAACAGAACTTGTAACAGCAGCCCTGCAAGAGGCCTCCAGTGAATCATAACCACATTGCAAAGTATGCTTTCCAACCTGTTCAGCTGCATGCAATAAATCCTGCATTTCTTTGTTGTCTGCACATGCTGAATTTGCTGGCATTTTCTGTTTAAGCAAAGACATTAGATATTGCTGATATTTAAGCATATGAAATTGGCAATTTAAGGTTCTTACAGCCAAGGTAGCAGAAGTATAAATCTTTTTACCCCATCTGTCTAGGGCCCTAGAATCCCTATCAGAGGAGATAGGGTTTTTGCAGTAGAAGCGCTGACCCCTTTGGGACCCTGAGAGATGGTTTCTGGGTCAGCAGCAGGGTTTTTATAAAGAAATGTATGTGAATCAGGAACCCTATAGTATCTGTCTGGCTTAACAGGAGCTGGAGGTAAAGAGTCAGGAGATAGACTGGACTCTGAAAATACATCATCTACAATGTCTAAAACAGGCGGGATAGCAAGGGGCCTATGCTGAGGCAGTAAAAGGAAGTCTCTGAGCCTTTTCTTGGATTCTGAGTAATCTTGGCTCTCCCAGTGGAAGTGCTCCCTCATAGTATGCAGTGTCTCCCCAAAAGAGTAATCCTCGGGCGGAGAGGCTGAAGGGATAGATTCTTCAGCATCAGAATCCTTATAGGGAGGAAGAGAATATCCCTTTTCAGAGGAGGAATCAGAGGAAATGGAAACCTGGTCTGAAGATTCATATTCTAACTCTTGCCTAGGCCTCTTTTCAGTTGGGGGATGGGAACCCCTGATCAAAGTAATTAGGTCTTCGGCCATTTTAAGCATCTGTTTTTTAGGCATGGAGGTCTGTCCAGGAGAAAGCTGTACTTGTTTCTTTGTCTTTAGAGTAGCTTTAGTCTTTGCCTTTGAAGCTGAAGTAGGTTTCACATATAACTATGTAGGTCTGAAAACACCCTCAGAAGCCAATGCCTGCTCAGCGGATCTGGAACCATCTGAGGGAATAGTGTCCGAGTGTCCAATACCTTGAGTTTCCAGCGGCCTTGTCGGCTCCACATGGGAGTCAGAAGCGGCCTGTGCCTCTGAGGTAGCGGGCATCAGGGGCTGCGAAAGCGCCTCACTGAGAACTGGCGACAGGCCTAGCAGAAGCCTCGTCATCAGTTTTGGATCTCAGATGCCTGTCCTCTTCTTTTTCTTTGTGCTTTTTATAAACTCCGGTAGTCGGCTTTTCCAACGGCATTATATAATTAAATCTTCTGCCAAAGTAATGGAATGCAAAATTGTACCAACGCTTAATAGTGCGTTGGTTAAATCTAGCACAAAACCGACAACTAGCAACGTTATGGTCAAGGCCTAGGCAAGGAATACAGTAAGAGTGAAAATCATTATGAGGTATTTGCTTCCCACAAGAAATAAAATTATTAACTTTTTCTGACATCGGTCTGGAGCAAGAAAAAAGTTTCCCCAATGGGGTACTTAGCTTTAATGAAGACTTCGGATCTGAAATTCGTATTTGAAAAACTCATCGGCCGACCGGCACTTGCAAACTTCTTTTGCTTCGGGCACCACGCGGCAAGAAAGACTGAAGAAAATGACGTCGACTGCATCTTTTATACCCCTGGCGCACTGATGTCAGGGAAGAGGTGACAGCAACCGACGCCGGACCTAGACTTTGGAATTCAGGCCGACTGAGGGTAGCCTGCCAGCAGGATAACCCAATTGTAATGACTGCAACAGTAAAACACGAAAAACATCATACACATTTCTGGGAGACACCTGTCATTCTGCAACACTACCACCAATCTAACATCATGCAACAAAAGTGCAAACACTTTGATGTGTACTCATGATACATGCCAGCATACAGCACCTGTCATGGCATAACACTATTGCACTACAAAACATCTTGTAATGTAATATAGTCACCCTGTGCATCAGACACATATTTGCATGTCCCTGCATCAATGGTATGGATGACAGGGATGTGGTACAGGTATCATCACAATCACAGGGTGTAGTGTGGGGGTGCCAGAGATCTAGGCTGTGCCAAACAGTAGACATCGTGCATGTGAGTCAGGAAGAAGTGCTGGCCAGCTAGGCCATGGAGAGGTGCTGTGTGTGTCTGCTGGTGACCTGCATGTGACAGCGATGTTTGAGTCTGTGCGTGTATACAGTCAAGCCTGGTGCTAGCCCTACACATGAGTATGTTGGACAGCTGTGGACCATACATGGCAGAGTGGACAGTTCACTGTCTCTGGCCATGAACACAGGAACTGCCTCTGCCAGGAGTGGCACTGGCACCGCCATGCCTAGAGTCAGATGTGGTGCTAGTCACTGATGATGACTGGTGTCTGCTGGGCCCATGTCCCTCATGGGACCACCCAGAACCATGTGCATATGGCCTGCCACATTGTGGTGTGGACAGCACCCTCCATTCTGTAGGCTGGAGGTACTGCCACTATGGGAGCATGAGTGTGCACAGCCACGTGGACTCTCAGCGGATGTGTTGCTGACCTATGTCCAAGTGTCTTGACGCCCTAATCCTACCAGACATTCCAGCACAGACAATGTGCAGTCAAGGACTGACAATGTCTCACCCCATCATTTGTCTACTACATCACTGAAGTGATCCGTGGCGTGACCAATGTGGTAAAGGGAGTCAAGGATGTCAGACTGTGCTGCATCCATGATCCTGAGCATCCGTCTGGTGATGCATTTGGAATGTGCCTCTGCCTCCATGACAGACCAAAACATGCATCTGGTGACCTGTGATATGACACCTGTGAGAGGTGGTGGATGGGAAACAGTCCTCCCTCGAGTATCCCTGTAAATCTGCCTGTTTGGGACCTCGGCAGCTCTCTGGCTATGGCTAGTGTCTACACTCACTGATGCCATTGTTGCCACACTCTCCTGTTCGTTGCCACCACACTCTGACTGTCCAATATCTGTGGCCGCAGGGGACTGGGTATGGGCGGATATACTGACTGTGTGAGGGGACAATGGTGGAGGAAGAGGGATGTCAACCCAGGGGACAGATTCAGCCTCCAACAACCCCACCTGTGCCTCACTATGGCCATCATCATCATCATCATCAGAGTCCGATGAGACAGTGACATTAGGTTGTGAGGGGGACACACTTTAACCCACATGGTCACCTGTGAGAAGGAAGACAAAATAAGTGCATTATTATCTGCACTATTATGTATGGTGATCCACAGACACACACACACACACACACACACACACATATAGGTGAGGAGCCACAACTGCATTACACATACCACATCTTATTTCTGATCCCTTGCACACCACACAAGCAGACTACAACATACACACACAAGACAGGCCCTTTATAACATGCACTGCAGCTATGTCTGATTAATGTTACCACTACTGTACACCTGTGAGATAAGCAATATGTCAGTGTATGTGATAGACCTACACCTAACACTCAATGCACCCATCTTAAGCACACAATTGCCCCCTGTATAGCAGACTGCATAGATCTTCTCAAAAATAAGTGCAAATGTCTTACTGCTCCTGCAAATACACTACTGTGATTACCAATTCAATATACTTCAGTTAACCCCTCAAAAACTGAACATACAAGTATTGCACTCTCTCTAAGCATATCAGTTGTGTCTATGGCAAAATGGCAGCCCTTAACATTTTTAGGGTATGTCTGATCCATAAAATAACAGTATCACACTTACCGGGTACAGGACCTTGGACTCCGGCCACACCTGACGTACCTATGGAAATGTGAGGGAGAGGTATTGTCAGCAATACCAAACATGGCATTGTTACAGGATAATATGTGCGTGTATCAACATGTACAGTAGGTAATGTGATACTGCCTACATTGGTGACATTCTGAGTATGTGTGCACAACTGTGCATTAAAACCAAAACCCCCCAATGCAGATAGACCTGACATCCATGTACTGGTATGCAGGGGCTGCCACAGTGACTGATACAATATTACAGTGATGAACACAGGAAGCTTACCTGGACGCTCCTCTGCTGTGGATGCTGTGGCACCCACCTCAACAATGTATGGGGTGATGGATGCTTGGGAGCTGGTGGTTGATCCCAGGTTCACCAGGAATTCCTCTGTGGCCGAGAGTGGTTGTTCTGCAGCAGGCCCTCCACTGGTGGCAGCATGGTCCCTGGCCACAGCGGCATCCCTTTGCCATGCAGCATTGACCATATCTGTTGCCTGGTGTCAGACCTGCTTGTAGGTTCTGTCCTGTATCCCTACTTGGTTAACTGTTGTGATGAGGTCAGCCCACAGTGCTGCACATTGTTCACAATGCTAGTTACTCCTGGACAGCAGAATGTTGTGATGCAGTCTGAGGCCATCCAGGATAACATTATTTTCAACGGCTAAAAATGGTGGGTGCCTCCATCTATACATCTTTTCTGAAAGACAAGAAGAGTGAAACACATCACAGTACCAGATACGTTGCTACCCACTATGTACAGACCCTGAATATCCAAGTTAGCCTGCACTATTCACTGCTACCTCCCACTTCATACCCTGCAGTCAATTAGCACACTATGTATGTGGCTATCAGCAACATAGTAGCAATACCGGTTATGTCCCTGTGTGCCGTGATAGAGTGTGCTGTGTCCCCACACCCATCATTGCTGTCTACTGTGGTGTGTCCCCTATGGGCACCGACACAGTACCATGTCATACAGCCACTGTCAGAAAAATAGGTGTATATTATTACAAGTATATGGGGAAAGTCCAGCAACATCAGTGTACCACAATGAAAGACAGTAATGCAAACGTGCTGTAGGGTATCTTCCCTGTAGGCGTCCTACTTCTCCAGTACACAGATGTTTCTGGAATGTATGTGATCCTTTTGCCACAAACATGTGGATGTCTGGCAAACTGTTGGACAATAACTGATGGCTGTTTTCAGAATGTAGAGAATCTGGATGTCACACACCAGAATCCTCAGAAAACAGGTATGCTACAGTAATATATGTTACTGTATTCATGCCCTTACTTTGTATGACCAATATGTACACTCTGTCACTGAGGTTGGGCCTGTGTCCTCCCACTAATAATGGCTATGGCCTGAATTCCTGCTGTAGGGGGTTGCCAGCTATGCTAGCCATAACTCTCAAGCAATGAGATACAAATGTTGACAAAACAGTGACCTTGCCAAAGTACATCAGGGACACCTTTACAATGTCTGAACTATTCCTGTATGACATTCACAGACTGAGAGGAGCTGAATGACAGTACATCATGTGATATGACAGCTGTGTCCACCCTTACTTACTGTCAGTATGACTAACACATAATCCAGTAGCATTCGTATGGGAGCCAACCATTGTAGGAGGGAGTGAGAGGGCACAGCTGTAATTTAAGTCACAGCAGGCACAGTTGAGAGGCATGCCTGTAGCTGTTGGACAGCAGAGTATCACCAACACATCATTCCCTGAGATGTACTACAGGCCTGCTGTTGTAATCCCTATTTGCCATAACTGCATCCTCCCATCTGCGTCCCATTATATGGAGACCTGTATTACATACCTGGTAGAGTGATGTAATCCTTTTGTGAACAAATTCTCAAAAAAATGCTTCCTAAATTGCAGTCTGTCTTGGTAAAGCAAGTTACAGACCTGTTTTCCATAGGCAGCTGCTTGCCTTTTGTAGGTAATGCTCATTAACAGGTAATTGCCTCTGCAGAAGTCCATGGCTTAAACTTGCTAATTGCATCCAGAACAGCTGGGTTGCACCTTCATTAGCCAATGACATGGCACAACAGCACAATATTTAAGGTCTTCATGTATGCCTTGGCCCCTTTCTTAGTCTGTGAGATGGACATTAGTGAGGTGTGGAGACTACATCATCACAGAGGGTAGGTATAAATACTGTCCACTGTTGAGATTTATGAGGTATGTCCACAGTTTTGCATGCTATGTTTGGCCATTGTCAAATTACTTTGTGATTATCTGGCAGTTCAGTGTTAACCATTGTGGGTTGAGGTCAGTAAGAGGGAAGAGACATATGAGTGTCAAATGTCATACCCATCTGAATATGCATGCTACTGCAGTAGCTGCTGGTCTATCAGCTCTGTATGTTTGTAGGGGCAGACTGTGACACATGTCCCTTTCGCCTGACCTTTGCCCCCCACCCCTTTATGTATGAGTGTTGTGCGGATCCCTTGTTCTAGGGGGTTGTGAGGTATGGTAGGTCTGTAGCAGGTAGCTTAACATACAGCTGCATATGTTTCAGGCTGGCTGCAGCTGCTGGTTTTTGCTTAGGACTCATAGTGGGTATTGTGAACACTTTGGAGGACACTACGCTGTATGTGTTACTGAGGGAGCAGTGTCACCTCTATCATTACAGCAGAGCCAGGGTGAGGGTACCCATAACAGTCCAGTCGAGGTATGTGCTTAAGGCATATCTGTTATGTAACAGTGTCAATCAGAGAGTAGTAGGCTACATATAGGTAGGCTATATGAATATGTGCAGTGTGTCCCTACCTACAGGCCTTTGACTTGCTAACATGGGTAGCAGTTAATTGAGTAGCAACCTGTTTTGGTTAAAATTGCATGACTCAGTCATTATTTGTTATATTCACAAGAATGTAATTGAAGTGCAACACACTGGATTCGCACCCAGGGCTGTGGGTGGCAAAATGTACTGCATGCAAGGCATTTAACAGACTGAGCTACTGAATCAGTGCTGCAGTAGGTGTATTTTCAAGATATATGTGCATACATACAGTCTGTGACACAGGAATTGCATTAGCATGTGTTTTCTGATGGGTATGATGTGTGACACTCAAATGTCTGTAATGATTTTCTAACCTCAGTCTTTAATGACTTACCAGTAATTTAGCAGACATGTTTTTATGAAAACCATGCCAAAACTAGGGGGCACAACTGTGGACATTCTGTGACAGTCTGTACAGTTGACAGCTATACCTGCTATCCCAGGCCTCACATACATCCATTATTATTTATTTGGCTGTGTACTGGTGTAGTGTCTGCATCACAGTCCCAAGTACGCTGCTAATTTCCTCATTATATGTACATGCAATGTGTCAGTAGCAATCAGGATATGTTGGTGGAAACATCTGTTTTAATTCAGAGCTGAGTGATCTAGTGGGCTACTGCATTGTGCTGTAGTTGACAAGGGCATGGGTTTAAGACATGGCAGGGGTGATTATTTTGCAGATGTGCCTAACACTGAAAAACGCATAAGATGATTAAGGCACTTCTAAGCAGGTTTAAGTGGGTTTGCTTGGCGCTCGCTGACTGAAAGGCAGGTAGGGTTGTGCAGGAAGGGTGTAGGAAAGGAGCATAGCTTTCCATTTCTTCTACAGCAGCAGCTGTGCAAGGTTTACATAATTTGGAATTTGAAGCCTCACACCGAGAGAGAGGAGTGAGGGCAACATAAATGCATTCATTAATTAATGTAATAATTACTTGTGTCCAGTGGACACGTGCACAAAATGGAGAGCTATGTCTGGGGTGAATTTTTTTTTGTGGGATAAGAGCCCTTTTTTAAGGAGAGAGTGGAATGTTGGGAAAGGGATATAGGTATGTGTGGGGAGGTAGGTTGGGTAGGAGAGGTTGCATTTGCAGACAGACAAGATAGCATACGGGGACGATGTGTAATACAAGAGGGGGGTAAAGACCTTGGACAGGGAGGGTGTTGAGGAATCAGAGGTACATGTGCCTCCAGACAGTAGCAATGTGACTGAGCTCCCCACCGATGGGCAGTCAACACTGCTCCTTCACTGCCCCAAAGGTGGCTGTGCTGAAGGCTGGGCGCTGGGGCCACTAGGCCCCTCCAGGTTGGTGAGTCTGCACAAATGTCCAGTGCAGGTGTTGCTCATACCCGCAATTAACTATCCTGCGCACCTTCACCGGTAGCTGATTATGGCTGACAACTCCCCCTCCACCCCTGCTCCTGGTGGCGACGGGCCCTGTCCCCTGAGGCAGTTCCATCCATAGGTGGTGCAATACCAGCAGAGGGGGCACCACTGGCTTGGGTCCCAGATGTGCTGGGACCCGGTGCCATGGCCAGCTGAGGTAGGGTAGGTAGATCGCCAGGAACTGACCAACCCTGTTGAGCTTTGGTGTTGAGGTATTTCAATGTGTATAGGTTAGTAATGAACAAACCATTTAGTCAGTTATAACAGCATGCCAGAACATTGCAAATAACCTAGTAACATAACATTGCATAGTGTATGTAACAACAATAACTAAGATAACAGTGAGTATACTAACAGCATGCCATTAATAGTTACAGCATAAGGCCAACAACATAGGTAATTCAACAAGATATGTTAGTATGCAACCATTGCAATACATAGCAATAATAAAACAAAAGGCCCAACATAATGTTTAGAGAACAACATATATTAACTGTAAACCATAACCAATGTATAACAATAATAAATTTTGATGAAGATAAGGGGGTGGGGGAGATAAACATAGTCCTTTAATACCAATATAGGCTGTATAGTTTGCAACAGTAATGTTATATACTCTACAGGTCTGCCTTCCTTTATGTATAATAGTGCCCTATAGCTGCTGTAGCATGTACATACCTCTCAAGCTATCTTCATGAGACAATATGGGCCATGCAGTAACACCTACAGGTACACAACTACAGAAGACTATTATGTCAGGTGAACCTGTAGATCTACCAAGGTGTACTATGGACTGCTGTAGTGTGACTGTGCTATTGACATAATCATGTCGATGACAGATCTGTGACAGAGGGTTAGGCAACTGTGATTACAGTCCGTGACTGTGAGACACTAGAGGGACATGTATTGTGTACAGTACAGATGGTAAACAACTAACAAACAGCACTTCTGTGGATCCCTAGTGATATCTGCATTGCTTACTGTACTTATTTCCTTGTTTCACTTGAAAGAAAGTTACTGTTTGTCGTTTTTGCATTAAAGTTACCTGTAACACATTGCATTTAAGTTACCTGGCACTTGCTCACTAAAGCAATTATATAAGTCAGCACTAAAAAATTAAAAGCACTACACCCTCACAAACTCCCCTTGAGTACCTTGTTCCCCATTGGCCCTTTTTTCAATTATAAAGGAATTCCCAATACTATTCTAGCATGTCCAAAGGTCAGTTGTCAATTTCCTCTCTGGTCCAGCTGGTGAATCTGGGAATCTTGAGTCAATGTTACAACTGCCTCATGTACACAGACAACCCTCTCCTCCTCCCAACAAATTCCAACACATGTGAGAGATGCAACCATATAGCCAAACTGGAGGCTAAGCTCTCTCAACTCAGTACTGGCGTAACCAGTCAGGAGGAGAAGGAAACCACACTCACTACAATTCCAGTCTCACATAGACCTACCACAACAGCAAACCAAACACATAAACACACAAAAACATACTCGGAGGCTCTAAATAAAAATCTGCCTAAGCAGCAGAGACCTCCAAAGCAGACACCCAAGCAACCGCTACCCCAAAACAAAACACATGCAACACATAGCTCACAAAGCCAGTGTGCCGAACAGTCACAGCCCTTAAGGCTAAACAACACACCTGATACACTTGTAATAGGTGACTCTATCGTTAGGCACACTGACGTCCCGCTCACCAGGTTGAACAAGGAGAAGGTCACGGTGAGCTGCCTGTCGGGTGCTAGGATCCACCACATAACACAAGCACTCAGGTCACTCCAAGGCAAGTACAAATATGACTCAGTCATTGTCCATGCTGGTGTGAATGACCTGAGACGTACCTCCCTGGACTACATGAAAAGAGACATAGAGGAGCTCTCTGAGCATGTAGCCCAGGCCGGTATGACCCTGACCTTGAGTAGCATCTTACCCTCACCAAGAATTATGCCACAATATGAAGACAAGATGATCAATTTCAACAATTGGCTTAAATATTGGTATCATTCAAAGGGGATCAATGCCTGTCAGTCTGGGATGACATGCTCGACAAGCCACGATGCTTCGCTAGGGATGGCTTGCACCTGTCACCCTGGGCTTTCGGATATTGGCAAAGGCTCTTGCTACCCCATAGTGCCTTTTTAGGCAAGGCTCAAAGACAAACCCACCTCCATAGGTATCACAAGGGATAAGAAACTAAGAGTAATGCTACTCAATGCCAGAAGTCTAAACCTCAAGATGCATGCACTCGAAACTCTCCTTAGCATGGAGAACATCGATATCTGTGCAGTAACAGAAACCTGGTTCAAGGCTCCCGTGAGCATCCCAGCACTACCAGGTTATACCTCATACCATGCTTTTCGGCCCCTAAACTTGCACTGAATCACAAAAGGAGGCGGAGTATCAATATTCAAAGATGCCCACACCTCCAGGTTGGTGGCACAGCACGAAGCATCAGAGACTATCCATGTGCAACTAACAGTGGGTAAAACTGCCTTCCAGTTTATAGCCTGCTACAGACCACCCTCCCAAACCCAGGAACCCTACTCGGCCTTCCTGAGAACACTGGAAAATATGAAGGTCCCTCCAAACACCATTATATTGGGCGACTTCAACTACCCAAACATAGACTGGGAGCATTACTCTAGTTCCAACACCCTAGCCCAAAGGTTCCTAGAATTTATAAACTCAAATGGTATGGAACAACTTGTTACCACTCCCACAAGAGGGGAAAACATACTGGACCTGATCATCACCAACATGGGGACTCTATGCTCCAGACCAGAAGTGTACCCCTCACTGGTAAGATCAGACCATAAACTAATCTCACTGGATATTCACATCCCGACCCCACCCCCTGCCCAGAAAACCACAGTGAAAAACTTCTGTAAAGCAAATTTCACACTCCTCAAAACCGAGGTGGAATCCTTCAAAGCCCCCGGGCCTGTGGAAAATACATCCCAGACCGCAGAATCCTTTTTAAACACATTCTATGAACACCTTCAGGAATGCATGGATCATGCAATCCCAAATAAAAACAAGACCCAATCCTCCAAAGGCAGACGTCCTGTCTGGTGGACCCCAGCCATAAACAAACTATACAATAGAAGGAGGAAGCTACTACATGATAGAGCAAAATCCCAAAAAGGGAAGGCATCTCTGATCAGTATTAGCAAAAAACTACAGGCACTCATAAAATCGTCTAAGGCCAGCTTCGAGAGAAAAATTACACAGGACACTAAGGATAATCACAAGGCTTTCTTTAGTTATGTTAGGAACCTGGGTGAGAATTCCTAGATATGCTCAGAATTAGTCCAAAATGACAAAAAATACACCGAACCCACAGACATTGCCAACATCCTAGCTGACAGGTTCAGCGCAAACTCCCCCCCCCACCAAAAGGGCAAATATCTATCCCAGCAGAGTGCTGCCCCCCTGACATCTCAGATGCTCAGGTAACAGCCGCCCTCTCCAAAGCAAAAAACACAGCATCAATGGGAACAGACGGTATCCCGGGCTGCGTCCTACATGAACTCCAAGAAGAGCTAAACCCAAACATAAATCTACTGTTCAGTCTCAGCCTTACTACAAGATTATGTACCCAAAGAGTGGCGTACAGCAACAGTGGTCCCTCTCCACAAAGGTGGTGCCTCAACGGATCCTGGAAACTATCGCCCCATAAGCCTGACTAGCTTGGTCTGCAAAGCTATGGAACGGATCATCATGGACCTCATAAATAAAGATATTGGGGACCTACAGACACTGGATCCAACCCAGTTTGGCTTTGTTAAGGGCAGATCCTGCCTCTTAAACCTGGTTGATTTCTTTGAAACAGTCACCAAGGCCATTGACGAGGGGAAGGTGGTCCATACAGCCTACCTGGACCTCGCAAAAGCCTTTGATATAATACCCCACTCGGGCATTATAGATAAGCTCACCAGCTTAAATATAAACCCCTATGTCACTAGATGGGTTGCAAACTGGCTCAAGGACAGAACCCACATGGTTAGAATTGCTGGAGCCATGTCAGACTCCAAACCAGTTACAAGTGGTGCCCCACAAGGCTCAGTCCTGGGACCTCTCTTGTTCAGTATATATTTCTCAGAGGTACAGGCCAACATGGAAGGACTGTGGCTGACCAAGTTCGCAGATGACAGCAAACTGGGCACCATAATCGACTCTCCAGCCGACACAAGCATCCTCCAAAAGGGCCTCATAGAAACAGACAACTGGTGCCAGAGCCATGGCCTCAAGCTAAACGCCAAAAGTGTATAGTCATCCCTTTGGCAAAACAAAGTGCCCACAAATTACCACATAGGTGGTAATCCATTAAGTACAGAAGAAGTAATTAGGGACCTGGGGACCCAAGTTGATAGCAATCTCTCATTTGACAACCACGTGGCCAAAGTGGTTAGAAAAACATTTTATATAGCCCACCTAATCATGAAGGGATTCACATCTAGATCAGGGAGGTCATCGTGCCTCTTTACTCATCCCTCATCAGGCCCATAATTGAGTACAATGCCCCTTTTGGGATGTACCTTAACAGACACCTGCAGCAACTGGAAAGACCCCAAAAGTACCTCACCAAGAGGATCAAAGGGCTCAAACAGATGCCATATGCTGCCCGGTTAAAGAAACTCCAGCTCTACTCAGTGGCATACCACCTGCTCAGAGGCGATCTGTGCCTGACGTATAAAGCCATGTCCAACCCAGAATTAATGGACATGCTGCACCTCAGAAAATCCAAATCCCATCGAGCTATGCGCCCGAGAGACTTGAACCTCAGCACTGAAATAAATAGGACAAGCTGGAGGGACAGATTCATAACCCAGAGGCTCCCTTCACTCTGGAATAAAATCCCAGTCCAGGTTAGGCAGAGTCCCTCATTGACTCTCTTCAAGAGGAATCTTGATGAGTGGATGGGAGATCGTAGGTTTACCCTGGGTATCACTTCTGTGTCACTGTTAGACAGAGGCACAGTATACTAACCTCGAAAAAGGGCATAGCAAAATTAATTTAAAATGGGTGGCGAAAGCCAAACACACTCTGGCTAGACTTGTAAATGCCCTAGGGCAGATAGCCTAGTATGAACCTATGAACCTATCTTGCATTCCATGGCAGGAATGGGGTTAAACCATCAGCAAACATTCACAGACACACCAGGCATACAACCAGGCATACAACCATACCAAGATTACACATTTTATTTATTGTATTATCTTTTATTACTATTGCACTTGTTGCCTTTATTTTATGACGTCTTATCACATTCCTGATCAATGCTGTTAACAGTCTGCTACATCTGAACACACAAATTATTAACCCATAATAAGGGCTACTGCATCCATTTACCTGTAATTCCTATGGGGAGAACATCTGTTAACAATACATAACTGATTCAGTAATATTTATTAGTACTTGTCACGGGATTTGAACCCTGGTCTGTCTGTGACAAAATGTACATCAGACACAGCAGTTAACAAACTGAGCTACTGAGCCACTGCTGAATATTGACTGACTGATATTTGCCTAGAACTCGCCTGGAAACAAATATAACCTGGTAATAGTAGTACAGTATTATACAAGACTGCAGTGGCAATTGAACGCACATGCATGAGATTCATGCATGACAGAGATACTAGCTAAACTGTACATTAATACATAGAATGCAAGTGTACATAAACTCTTAGTGGGTGGAAATATCTGTGATGTATTCAAACTATATCAGAATATCGGGTTGGCTACCGGACCATATACAGTTGCAGATAGTACATTTGCAGTCTACAGCTATTACAGTTTCACACTTGCCTGCAGCACCATACCTTGGAGCAGGAATGCATAAAGCTGAAATGCAGTGCTTAACACAAGACAATCCTGATATACACAATATACCCTGGATTTTCCTGGTATTGCTTAAGATGTTAGTGCAGAAAAAATGTCATAATGTACATATTTTGTAGTACAGCTCTAAATCTACAGTTTAGCTTAACACTCTTTCTTAGCTAACCTTGAGTCAGTTAGTGGTATTCTTTGTATTTTTATTTCAGAGCAGATGTCATACTCATTTTCATAAACAACAACCCTGCTTACACACATATTACACAACACAGCTTTATTAGAGGTACTTTCATGCAGGTATTGTTATATTTTTGAGTCTTTATTAAACAACAGTTGATATAATGCAGGTGCTGCAATACAGCTGTGATTCCACAATTATTGCAGTAGAAACTTTATTTCACTAACATTATCAGGTTTCATGCTTTAATCTTTATTGCACTATACTTAGCAGTAGTCAGTACAGGCAGTACAGGCCTATGCCGACATTCATTGCAATACACAAATCTGTACTGTATGTACCTACTGGCAGTGAATGAATGACTCTATCTTGTGTATTGGACTATAGATTGCAAATTAATCTGTATTCACCACACTCACAGTGAAACCTGGCCAGGTGTCCTGCATGGGCCTCTAGGTTGTGAGCTCTCTCCTCTGCAGCTGTAGGGAGAGAAGCACACCATTATGCACACCTGTCTATTACACATTCAGATTAGGTATTGGTAAAACAATGCTAACAGTACTTAGAAACTTGTGGGGCATTCCCATCTTGAGCATCCTGGACCCAGGTGTCCAGAAGTCCTCTGACAATGCTTCAGATCCTCATAATGGTGATGGACCTGCTCATCTCTGCGGGGGATACCTGTAGCACTGGTGAGATCGTATGCCAGCCAGTCCCAGGCCATGTACTCTGATCCCTGGAACTGGCCCTGTAGCAGTCGGTGTTCATGGTCTTTCACTAGTAGTCCAACCATGACCTTGGACTCCAGAATGGCCCACCGCTGCACCTGGAAGTGCACACCCTCTCCAACACCTACTATAATTCCTGCACAGTTCAGCCTCTAACAGGTTATGCTGTATTCCCACCTGTTGCACTTAATACAGCCTGTTTTCCTGCCCTTACACACCATTGGGCCATTTTAAAAAATAAGGCACATTGCTTGGCACCACACAATCCAGCTTAGCTGAGCAGTGCTTAAACTGCCAATGCTTAGCAATACTAAGCAGTGTGCAAACCAGCTTAGCTCTGCTGAGAAGTGCTTAAACTGCCAGTGCTTAGCAATGCGCAAACCAGCTAAGCACAGCCAAGCGGTCCTTAAGGCTTAGCAGAGCTTAGCTGAGCGCAGCAGATCATGATGTAAAAATAATTTGCATAATTTACCTTGCGAAAATAATTGCTTAATTTCCCTTCCATGTATTCAAACACTGTACCTGCAGCACAGGAGGCCATAACTCTATCCACTTGGCTACATGGATATGTAGAATGCTACTATATGTTTGCATATACCTCTCAGCTATGTTTCAGCGGTGTTAAGCAACGCGCCATGGCATGCAAACCCGCTAAGCTATGCTTAAAGTTGACATTTGAATAATAAATTAAATGCATTCCATGTCTATTTTTAGATGTCTGACATGTGTCAATCGCTGAGTGCCACTCCACGCAAACTTTAAAAAATATATATATATAAGAGTGAATATATTGCTATCAGGCACTTGGACAGTGCAGTGGGTGTGTTACTCATCTACGGGCACAGTTAATGACATACTCCCCTTCCCCAGATCTCCTTCAGTAACGCTTCTTCCTTAATATGCATGGCTTGATAGGGAGGGGGATCTGCATACATGGACACAGTAACATCCATGTAGGCCCTACACTATACCTACATGGATGTTATTAAATTTGAGGGATTATTACTATTATTATTATTATTATTGTTGTTGTTACTGTTTACAGCTCTAAACAAGATGCTGGCTAAAAGGAAAAAGCTGTTCATCTTTCAGTACCTGCAAAATAAATGGCAGTTCTCTGTATCTCTGTATTTTCTGCAAATGGATAAAATATGAAAAAAAAATCATTCCCACATTTTAAAAATATTTTCTATAATGTTAAAACAAAATTTGGTGATGCCTGTTTTTTATTATAGTAAAAGCTCTTTATTTTCTATCTAGCTGAGGGTGCTTCTCAGCTATTGTTTATTTCTCACAAATACAACATGTTTTCACAAAGTTAAAATAAAAAGTAATCCTCCACTGAAAATAAGTTAAATAAATAAAATATGGTGAGATAATATATAACATCTGTGGCTTTACCACTCATGACATAACCTGTGCAACAAGTATGTATACAAACAAGGCATGTCATCCTGGGTATACTGCCACAGTTTATTATTCCCACAATTTAAAATGGAACTTTATCAGTACTAAAACAACTCACTTTCCCTTTTCTTATAAGGAAACATCCTGTCATGTGACCCTATCAGTGACATACTAGAAGTGCTGGCATTTAAAATAGAATGCTAAATAATAAATAATTTAAAAGTAATTAAACATGCGTAAACATTAAAATGTATATATGTGCAAGAACACACACATTCATGCACATAAAAATAATAAAACAAGTATTTTAAAAATATTGAGACACCCCAACGAAGGTGTTTCAATGTAAGCCTACTCAAGTTTGCAGAACCTAATACAAAAACACTATTAATAGAATTGTTTTCATTTAAACAAGCAGGGATGGATGTCATTCAGGAAAAAATTGCCAGTATAACTCATGGTATTTTGTTTGGGTTGCCCTTTCTCCACCCCTGGTAAAATTTAGTACTTTCTCTAAGATATAAATAAATAAATACATAACAAATCTCTGCATACCTGTGGATGTCTGCTTAGTGCATTGGGTTGATCTTTCATTATTGTGGCATATATATGCTCATAAATTATTATTCTTAATGCTCATTCAGTTTCAGAAGAGAGTTAAATCTCTAAAAGGTAAGACTTCCTCTCCATCACACTCTCCTACTGCTCTGCCATCTTCAGCTCCATTTCAGGCTTGCATTTCTGTTTTACCAATTCCAAAAGACATAGATAAAAAGTCATTTGCTTTTGTACCTGTTAAGCCTCTACCGATTTTGTTGCCTACTAATGCAAGTTAAAATATTCACCTTCATCAGTACCAGCATCAGATCAGATACTGGATACTCCAAAAAGTCAAACAGTTTGCTGAACCTGCAGCTTCTGTGCTAAAAGAACCTATATTTTCCCAGTTGTCCCTGTTTCTTTCCTTACACACTAAAGGGTCCACTCCCTCATTTCATTTCTGTACTTTTACAAAAAAATAGCAGAGGAAATATTATTTTTTGTGAGAAAAAAAACTCAGCAGTTTTGGAATCTAATATTTCAGAGTTTAGGCTGGAACATTCTACACCTAAATGGTACCAATGAACGTATTATATAAGAAAAAAAAAACATAAAAGTCCTTGTTTGATTGCATTGCTTTCATTTGCAGAAAATGCATATATATTTTCTAAATTCAGCATTTATCTCCTCAGTGCATCCATTTTGATTCTCAAGATTCTTCCTCACACTATTTTGGCTCATTAGCTCAGAATATCAAATTTAATGACACTATTAGTACTACTGTGGGGAATTATAAACTAGCCTGTGACTAATATTTATTCTCCAATGAGGAAACTTTTGCATGCATAAAGGTACCAGAACTGGTGGAGATAGCTCCTCTCTTATTTGAAACTACTCAAGGTTAATGGAAAAAGAATTTACTACCTCCTGATCTTGAGTCTACTGATTTGTTATACAGCTTGGTAAGGATAATTCTTGTCTTTGATATTTAGTTACTCCCTCCCATTTTAACTTTTCTTGTACTGACTAATCTTCCTAGCACCTTCTCTGTACCTCAGGGAACATTTAATTTCAACAGACAGGGAAGATATTGAATGGGTATGGTTATAAAAAAGTTTCTACTTCTAGTGTTTTGGCAATCAAGACCAGTAATTAATTGGTTTATATGCTATGTGTCAGAATATTGCTTTGTTAGAGATACAGGATAATTTTGAAAAATATCACATATTCTGAAGAAAAAGAAGATTTAGTCATGATCAGAAATGTGGATAATGTGGTTCTTTCAGCATTAAAACATGCCTCTGATTTAGTGGATACAGTTCAGAAGTGTTTTTAACAGACATTGTTACACATATCCATAGTCAGAAAATTTATTTGATGATTTTAAGTCATACATTTTAAATGTAAAAGTTACAGTTAAGTTTGTATTTGGTAGTAAAACTAGAAGCCATTTAAAAACATTGCAAGAAAAAGTAAATATCAGGAAGTACCAGCACAGAGAATATATTGCAGCGGTTCCACCATTCCAAAGAAATTATCCGTCTTCAAGAAAATATCCATAAGGGTGGCCAAAACTTGTCCAGCAACTTCACATGCCCAGGGTACAGAGTTGGATTCCGTCCACCGTGTGACTCAGTACTCCCAGGGTAGTCTTGAAAAGGGGCAGTTGCATTCAATGGGTTTACCTGTCGAAAATTAGATAAAATAAAAAATGAAAAGACAAATAACAATAATAAAATAAATCACCCAACTTAAAAAAATTGATGGGGATATTATTTATTTTAACATTAAAAGAACATCTTAAAATACAAATAACAATAATAAAATAAATCACCCAACTTAAAAAAATTGATGGGGATATTAGTTATTTATGTTAGCATTAAAAGAACATTTTCCCAAGCATATTTTATAGACTAGACTGCCATGCAGTGCACCTTAAACCTATTTATCTATCTAGCTATATGTGTGTGTGTGTGTGTGTGTGTGTGTGTGTGTGTGTGTGTGTGTGTGTGTGTATGTATGCACACGCACGTGTGCATGTGTGTGTGTGGGTGTGCACACGCACATGTGTGTGTCTGTATCCTCAATTTTGTCATTATTTTTTAGAAATTATAAGTGAAATAGCTGTGAACATTCTATTTTTAGGCAAATTTCTTGCCTGTTATTTGTTTTAATTTATTATTATATACATGGTAAGATACTTTGCTTAATATTTTCATATCTGACTATTAAAGGATATTTTCTAAGAATCAAGACTTTGTTCACTTGTTATCTTCAATATACACACACACAAATATATATATATATATATATATATATATATATATATATATATATATATATATATAATTTCATTAGTAAGTATATTGGATTTAGTTTATGTGTGGATTCATTTACTTGTACGCATTTCTTTGTACATACTGCTGATATACCTTTGTAGGAATATTTGTCTGTGGTATAGATTTCTTACTGCACTTTGCATAAAGCTGTGTATAGAAACTTTACTTTATATTTTATTATACAATCCCTCGGATTCAGCAAACTCTGCACGGCATGCAGGAATAGTGCAGGAGCTGCTGGAGGCAATATGGCTGCCGTGTGATCCAGGAATAAGCTCCCGGGATGTGCATGAGCGCTCCTGCTCTATTCCTGCACAGACACAGCTCCTGTATGCAAATTACCTCATTTGCAGGTGAAAACCATGCAAATGAGTTGAATTTGCGATCCAGGAAGCTGGCAGCCGGCCGTGCTGGACTAGAGTACTTTGCAGAAATATACTCTGTTAGTAACCAAGTACATTTCTTCAAACTACAAAACGAAGCCATGACAGCTCCAAATAAAGGGTGTACATTATGTTGAAAGCATGCCAACGGACAAATATATGGCCATCGGCATGGAAAACAGTTGCAAAAATAAAAAAAATATTTATTTGTTTTAGCCGATTTCAGCTGTTTAAGCATAGGGCAGCGGCGTGCAAACGGGATCGGGGATGAAAATAAAAAAAAAAATGAAATAAGCATTGTAACCAAAATCACAATTTTGCCATTATACTCAATGGCAGGCAGAAGACAACATGGCCAGTGAATAGTGGTTGCTAAGGGGGAAGGCTCAGTGTGGGACTTGTAACTAGGCATTTGCAGGCAATCCTATGCAAATGAGGGGAATGATACTGAATCCCAGATTCTCCCTCATGGCAAGCCTGCACCCAACCGTGTCAGTGCAGGAAGACCATGGTGCAAGCCTAAGAGCTAGCTGACATCATAGAGGGGTGTGTCAGGCATACTGTAGCCTTATTGGAGCCCTGTGGCTTGGGTTTGCCCTGAGCTTAGCAGAGCTAAGCAAGGGGGTGTGTCTGAGGCTGCCTAGCACTCTTTACATTGCCTAAGCGGGTGCGCTCTGTAGTAAACCAGGAAATAGCAGCTCTGTGCACATCGGAGCACCGTGTTTGTGCGGTGTGCCCCTGGGCTTAAACAGGAAATCAATGGGAAGGGAAGACAGCAGTAGGAAGGTAATCAAGGAGAACTAGCATAGCTGGCAGGTGAAATGTATCAGAATCAGCCAATTACACAGGCAGCAGACCAGCCCAGCCCAGCCCAGCACACCACTATAAACTATGCAAACACCTTTCCCTCTGGTTTTTCCCACATACTCTACACCACCGGTGCACAGAAGTGGGGAAATTTTACCAAACAAAAGCAACAAAATGATAGGGGCTGCAGCAGCTATCATAAATCAACATGTGGAAGAGGCTGAGGGTGGTGAGGATGAGAATGATGTTGACCAACCCACAGTGAGGAGAAGGAGAAGAGTGTACAGACTCAGGGTATCCTACCAGGGGCTGCATGAGCTGGAGATAATGGAGTGCTATAGGGTGGACAGGGACCTCCTACAGCAAATTGTTGAGCTGTGCCGGCCACACCTCACACACAGAACCAACAGAGGGGAACCCATCCCAGTGGACACCAAAGTATATGTAGACCTAAGAATACTAGCCACAGGTACCTTCCAAAGGCCAACTGGGGATATCATGGGAATCTCACAGGCATCAGCATCCAGGGTACTCCACCAGTTCCTGGATGTCATGTCAGCACATACCAGTGAGTACGTATATTTCTACAACACCCGTGAGGTGTTGGCCAGCAATTTGGTTTCTTCCACCAAATAGCAGAATAACCTGAGGTAGTGGGTGCTATAGACTGCATGCACATATGCCTCAAAGCACCACCCAGTGAGCGGGGTAGGGTCTACATAAACCACAAGGGCTTCCCCTCCATCAACTGCCAGGTCATGTGCGATGCCCAGGGCATTATAATGAATATGTGTGCTGGCTGGCCTGGAAGCTATCATGACTCCCACGTCTGGCATCTGATGCAGCTGTACCAGAGATTTGCCAATGGGGACATCCCTTACGGTCACCTAGTGGGGGATGCTGGTCACTCACTGGAGCCGTGGCTGATGACACCCATCAGAAATGCACACATACCTGAACAAAAACTCCATTATGAGGCACATGCACAGACCAGAATCATAATAGAGCATGTATTTGGGATGCTGAAGTGATGGTTCCAGTGCCTGGACACATCCGGTTGAGCCTTGCAGTACTCACCAGCTACATGTACCCAGATTGTCATCTTATGTGCCATGCTACACAATATGATCCTGTGGAAACAGCTGCAGCAGGAACAGCATGGGGCAGGGCCACACAGCCCCCCACCTTTGCCAAGGCCTGCACAGGCACAGAGTGACTCAGAGGAGGAACAACCTGAGTCTGCCCCAGTAGGCAAAATGAGGCATGCCCAGTATGCCCAGGCCTTGGCAAAGAGGCAACGCATAGCACATACACTGTCATGGTAGGGACCCAGGGAATGACACCTCTCTCTGACTCACACATACAGTAAAAAGGATGCCAAACATGACACTACCTGGGCTTAACCATGTATAGGGAGTGTACTATGTGCATCCGACATAGTCAGCCCTCCATCACCATCCTCAGTACTGGCACAGCCACAAGATAAGTCACTCTTCCTACCAATTGCCGAATGGAGTAGTATGTGTTGTTACTTGTATCTATGGTATGGATGTGAGCATGCAAGGGAATCGGGTGGCTGAATGGCATGCCAGCAGATAGTAGACACCTATAGTGGCAGCAAGAGATTTGTAACAAATACTGGTGTCACCATAGTAGCCAATAATAGACAAGGTGAAAAAACTCACTGCAGGAAATGTGCTGGGCCGGGTCCCCTTTTAATGGTCGACATTTCTAAATATCGACATTCATATGGCCGAGACCATATGATTGACATTTGAAATGTCAACCATGGGGAACTGGCATCACGCTACAGTGTGGAATGGAAAGATTTCAACTTCTGAACTGTAGTGCAATCTCGGAGTTGGTATATTTAAGTTACGGGGGGTGTGGGGGTTGGAGCCACCTGCTAGCAGCATTAAGGTAAGTTTGTGTTTGTGTTTTGTGTCTTACTTCTATGGTTGAGATTTCAAATGTCAATCATATGGTCTTGGCCATATGAAAGTCGATATTTTGAAATTTTGGCCATATCAAGTAGACCCGCTAGGCCACATGTGTGTCCATAGGACATACACATGCCAGTCAGGGAGGCTCACATACCCAACAACAGTCTCAGCCAGCAGGACAGGTGTAGACAAACACAAACAAAGGCTGTGCTAAGACCTCTGATTGATGGTTATGGAGAACATCCCCCCCCAGACCTACACAGACAGACTACAACAGGTCAGGCAGTGGGATGTTAGTTCTGAAGGGTAAGAAGTCAGAAACTGAAATGTAGGGCAATCAAACCTAAGACCTGTAGTACACTGATATGCCTCTAGTCAGCACGATAGGTTAGAATACAGAATGAAATGGAGTACCTGAAATACCACTACAATCATAGCAAATGTGTACAAGTCACAATCCACTCGAGCAGCCAAATAAGAGCCGAAGTAGCACAAACACAATTGCTCGAGTGGATTGTGGCTGGTTTTGGTTTTTATTTGTGGCCATCCTTTGTAGTTAAATGTGTACAAGTGTCAGGTGTGCCCCCCAATCCTATGTAGAAATGTAGTAACAGTCAGGTGTGCCCCCAATCCTATGTATAAATGTAGTAACAGTCAGGTATGCCCCCCAATCCTATGTAGACATGTAGTAACAGTCAGATGTGCCCCCCACTCCTATGTTGAAATGTAGTAACAGTCAGTTGTGACCCCCCCCAATCCTATGTAGAAATGTAGTAACAGTCAGGTGTGCCCCCCCCCAATCCTATGTAGAAATGCAGTAACATGTATGCGTAGGTATAATAACAGTGGAGCGCAGATTACCTGAGCTGGCCAAGGTAGCAGGATAGATTGTAGCATGTGTACAATATGCAGGGTTGTGTGTGTTAGGTTGGTGTGTGTCGTACATTGTGTGAGAGTGGTCAGTATGTATGCATGGTGAGGTTTGTCCTGGTGGCCATTGCCCAGTACTGCCGATGACAGGGCCAAGTTCACACAACTGCAGTGCGAAACACAATGCTTCCCAGCAGAACACATTCCAGCAGTAAGCCTTAGTAAATGTTTGGAAGTAATATGTGTCACCATCTGAAAGATGGACATGGCATGAATGTGGGCCCAGACATACAAGCAGTACACAGGGGGAAGTATCCCAGACAGACAGTGTATAATATGTAACTTGCAAATGGACACACCCTTGGAATTGTACATATAGGTTAGTAGCACATTAATTGGGCTTGTAGTAGGGAATACCAATGTCATCTGGCCAAACACTGGCAGACCACAAACGTCATAGGAATGAAGTATTGAGAAACAACTGATGTCCCTGCACAAGCCAGCATAAGTGGAATGCCCCATGCACATATGTGAGTCAGATGCAAGTAGTGTCCATAGCCCACATGCACCCAGATCACCCCACCACCACCCATAGTTACCTCTCCGGTCTTATGCCAGCTGTTGGGAATGAGTACAATATGACCCCCCACCTCTGTATGGCAATAGCTAAAGAATGCAGCATGCAGAACAGGTGTCCCATGCAGGTGTGTCCCTAGCTGTAAGCAGCACCCTGCCAGCATCCACACCACTGGATCAATAATGACAGAAAGTACTGGCATGAACACCTTGCACATCTACCCTGTCACCCCAGAGAAATATAGTGTATTGCATTCTGGGACTGTAGAAGTGACAGAATGCAACAGCCTGCTACAGCTGGCCTACAGTCCTCTGTCAGAGGCCTGTGTCTCACCCGTACTGCCAATGTATGTTATGCCATGGACTCCCAAATAACAACATAACACAGTCCACAGAACCCAAATGCAAGGCCATGTGGACAAACCACAGTAACATGTCCACCATGTCCTACTGCATGAACTGTGGACCAACACCAAATTACTACTGGGCTGAGGTGATAACTATAGGGAACATATCAGATAATGTCTGCATAATGTATGAAAGAGGATAGAATAATAGAGAGAGGGGTAGGAGCATGGGTGGCATGGAGTGTGTAAAGTCTGAAACTCAGCCATGTGCACATACTATCCCTGGCTGCAAACACAAGAATGGGTGTCTACAAACCTGCTCGTAAACCACAATGTGAAGGGGTAATGTCCAGAATTATGACCCCTGCCTCTGGGCAACCTCTGTGAATCTGTACAGCTGTGAGGTATGGCCACAGCAGGATATGGCCATACTGTCATGTCAATGGATGTACAAGCATGGGATCCTCTGCCACCAATATACCAAGGTGCTGAACCATTTACACAGACCCAGCAGCAAGTGTCTGCAGCTTCCCCTCCAGAATGGCATGATTGTGCAAGACTATGTAGGCTGCCGACCATAATACTGGACACAGCTGCATTCACTCTGTGTTCCTCAGGACATCACTGCAAGCAAATATGTATACCTGACATTACTTGATGACATAAAACATCACAGTGTAAAACAGTACATATGTCTGAATATCTCTGCTAACACCAGGACCATGTAGCAGAGGCAGCACAGACACAATTACCTACAGTAACCCACTATCCTTTGCCCATTTTGACCTTATATTTTCAACCGATCTACAGATATCCTGCAGAAACAGTTTGCTAGCTGTAGGTGTAGAACACAAAAGTCTGCACTGGAGTACAATCTACCTGGAATGGATTCACACATTCACTACAGAAGGTCATACTGGGCATGCTCCCACACAGAGAAATGAAGGCCATGTCAGACAACAAAATACCGAAAGGTCATACTGGGCATGCTCACACACTCATGGAAATTAAGCCCATGTCTGGCAACAACAGTGTACCATACATATCTGACAGTTGCAGATGTTAGTGCATACATTCCTCAACACACACCAGTCATGCTTTGCACACACACTGGATAGGAAGACACACACATATCCAAGGACAACCCACTATAATAGGCCAAAAATACACATACATAGATGTGTGGAAGAGAGTGACAGTGACAAAGAGCCTCCCATCATGAGGCCTGTCCCACCCAGTACACATCCAATTGGCTAAAAACCACATGATCTGCAAATGTCAATCACTGTAGACATTTGCCTCTGGTATCCCTCAGCACTATAGTGTCTGTGGTGCTTGTGCTGTGTCACATGACTGTACAAGTCAGTAGTCATCTAGCAGTTGTATAAATGTACCTGTGGAATATAAACCTGTGTGTGCCTGAGTGTTGTGTGTCTGCCTCTAGATGAATGGGTTATGGCCCATGCACATACACTGCACTCTCCATTGCTGGTCTATGGCAAGCCTGCTGATGTCTTCACCTTGAAATACACCTTTGGGGAAGTAGTTGCCCAGTAATCTCCATGGTGCATCCTATAACTGTGTAATACTGTAGTGTGATGTACTAGTTAGGTAGGAGTTCTAATCCCAAATGTGGCAACTGTGTGTGTGTGTGTGTGTGTGTGTGTGTGTGTGTGTGTGTGTGTGTGTGTGTGTGTGTGTGTGTGTGTGTGTGTGTGTGTGTGTGTGTGTGTGGATCAATGCTTTTTAGGCCAGTCACACTCACTACAATTTAAAATGCCCTACTTTGGCAGGGCTGCTGATGTCATTCACTTTGAAATACACCTTTGGGGAAGGAGTAGCCCAGTAATCTGCGTGCACGTCCTATAACTGTTTAATGCTGTAGTGTGATATAATAGTTAGGTATAAGTTCTATTCCCAGACATGGCAACTGTGTGTGTGTGTGTGTGTGTGTGTGTGTGTGTGTGTGTGTGTGTGTGTGTGTGTGTGTGTGTGTGTGTGTGTGTGTGTGTTTGTCTGTGTAGGGATCAGTGCTTATTAGGCCAGTCACACTCACTACAATTTCAAATGCCCTACTTTGGCAGGGCTGCTGATGTCATTCACTTTGAAATACACATTTGGGGAAGGAGTAGCCCAGTAATCTCCATGGTGTGTCCTATACCTGCGAAATGCTGTAATATGATATACTAGTTAGGTAGGAGTTCTATTCTCAGACATGGCAAGTATAGATGTTTGTGTGTTTGTTTGTCTATGTAGGGAGCAATGCTATCAAGGCCATTCACAGTCACTACAACCTCCATTGCCCTTCTTTGGCAAGCCTGCTGATGTCATTCATTTTGAAATACACCTTCGGGGAAGGAGTAGCCCAGTAATCTCTGTGGCATGTCCTATAACTGTGTAATGCTGTAGTGTGATATACTAGTTAGGTAGGAGTTCTATTCCCAGACAAGGCAAGTATAGATATTTGTGTGTTTGTGTGTGTGTTTTGTTTGTCTGTGTAGGGAACAATGCTTTTGAGGCCGTTCACAGTCATTACAACCTCCATTGCCCTTCTTTGGCAAGCCTGCTGATGTAATTCAATTTGAAATACACCTTTGGGAAAGGAGTAGACCAGTAATCTCCGTGGCACGTCCTATAACTGCATAATGCTGTAGTGTGATATACTAGTTAGCTAGGAGTTCTATTCACAGACATGGCAAGTGTAGATGTTTGTGTGTTTGTGTATGTGTTTGTGTAGGGAGCAATGCTTTTGAGGCCATTCACAGACACTACAACCTCCATTGCCCTTCTTTGGCAAACCTGCTGATGTCATTCACTTTGAAATACACCTTTGGGGAAGGAGATAGCCCACTAATCTCCGTGGTGTATGCTATAACTGCTTAATGCTGTAGTGTGATGTACTAGCTAGGTAGGAGTTCTAATCCAAGACATGGCAACTGTGAGACTTGATGTGTGTGTGTGTGTGTGTGTGTGTGTGTGTGTGTGTGTGTGTGTGTGTGTGTGTGTGTGTGTGTGTGTGTGTGTGTGTGTTTGTGTGTGTGTTTGTCATCCATATCCTGTGTGGAGGTGGCTGTGAGTGTGCAAGAACTGGACTCATTGTGGAGCGGGTTTTGCAAATTTCTTATATTGTGGGTCTATTATATGTCACAATGTCCACCTTACAAAGATAACAGATGTCAAACAGCAGAGTGGCTGTGGTAGACATTCCATACTCCTACATGTGACATCAAGGCCTGGCGAACAATTTAAGCACCCCTTGTATTACCCAGAGAACATTCTCAACCCATGTCTCATACACAAACACACTCGGCTAGGCAACAGCCACTATGTTGGTAGTTCCCTGTATATTGCTCACAGATAGTAGGGCATGGCACCCTGTCCCATCCTTACAATAGGCACATAATTGCATACAGTGTTCCTTCACTAGGTTCCCCACTGGATGCCTGCAACAACTGTAGTGCCAGCAAATGTAACCCACAAAGGACATGCCATGCCTTATACACATGCCCTGTATGGACAGATGCCACTGACACCAGGGAATACCTATATCATGCTGTCAATGTAGGTGCAGGATCAACCTGGTGTCCATTGCCAGTTCTCACCACATGAGTCCAGGAATGGCACTTCTGATAACAGTCTGTGTACACAACATGCCCCAGACACCCCAGGTACACTTCCACATGTCACAGAACATGCATGTGGGATGTGTGCACATCCCAGACATGTCCATGTCATGGACTATAGAACACATACATGGCAAGCATTGCACAGCACTGGTCACCCGCAATAGTAACCCAGATGACTGGATGGTGAATACAATACCCACCTGTGTGGGCCAATCCAGACACTACACACCTGAGCCACACAGCAGACCATTGCCAT
>NC_056733.1:43449925-43574925 GCF_019279795.1 Protopterus annectens
CACCCACCGCAACACCCATTGCAATAGTTAGATGTGGCTGCTGCTGTACTAGATATTACATGTACCCTGTTACGCTCCACTCATTAAAGGCTACCTGAGCCTTGCTGTACCTGCACAACACTGTTGTCCAAATGGGTTGATAGGCATGGGATACCCACTGAGTTCTGGCAAGTGGGTGTATGTGTGCATGTGTGTATATATGTAGGGTACAGCATTCCTAGGCCACATATTCCTATTAAAATCCGCATTGCCACACAGTATTAGGGATGGTGATGTTGCTGCCCATAGGAGAGGTATGACAATGCATCACCCTACTATGCCTGTGGCATGTGCATTAGATGCATATCCCTGTAGTAGCACTCTTGTGATGGACAAGGGGTTGTATTGCAGTCCTGGTCAATGTGTGATGGTAGATATGTCAGAGTGTCATCATGGGTTCCAGTGCGTACAATATCCACAGTGGGGTGTGGGTGCTGGGTATACTGTCATTACACCATGGTACTCCTGGTACATGTCCCATGTACCACTGTATGGTGACTACTGTCACCATCAACCACACAGGTAACTGATAACACTATCCAGCCCAGTTATGCATGTGCTGTGTGCAGCCTACCTGTAACACATTGGACACACTGACAAGTTAATTAGCACTGATAGGCCCAGGTCTCTTGGATGTGTGTCTGCCTGTTATGTGTTTGTTAATGTGTATATGATGGTATGTCACACTATGTATTGTCCATATACAACCATTACATCCCCCATTACCATACTGTACATGCCTGGGCATGTTCTGCATGTAACATGTAACCTGGAACACACCTCATCCTAAACACTGTGTGGTGTGTGCAATTAAAGCCACACACATCAGTAGCACTACATACCTAGTAAGAGTGTGCATGTATGTGGAGGGATCTACTTCAGGTTGCTGAATATACATGTCCCGGGGGTCATCTGTCCATGTGGCACAGGCAGTAACTGTTATGCAGACTGTGACAGCCATTTTGTCAGCCATTTTGTCACCACAATGCCATACCCCTTGTGAGATATGGCAGCAGACCACCATCCTGCTGACACATGTACACCTAGAACAAAAATGGATAACATTATGGACACCACAATCACACAGTGTTACTAACAGCTATAATGCATCATGGCTGGACAGCTGCACTACCTGACATGTAAGCATTAAACATTACAACTGACAACATGTTACACAGCAGTACATTGGTACACTACAGTACAGTCACTCTGTGCATCAGAACCATATTAACCTGAACCTGCATCAATGTTATGGATGACAGGGATGTAGTACAGATATCATCATGCACAGGGTGTGTTGTTGGTTTGCCAAAGACCTAGGGTGGGCCATACATTTGACACCATGTCTGTGAGTGAGAGGTGTAAGTTCCTGATATGGGCATGGTGATGTGGTGTGTGTAGGTATGGGGTTCCCTAGGTGAGTTTGTATTGTGTGTGGGTATGCATGCACAAAGTTCTGCCACGTGGCTGCCCTATACAGGTGTTTCTTGGACAGCTGCAGAGCATACCTGGCAAGGTGTGCAGTTCACTGCCTCTGGCCACGGGCGCGCAGACTGTGCCGGCCAGGGGTTCCATGGGCACGTCCTGGTACAAGCCTCAATATGCTACTCTCCCCTGATTATGACATATGTCCACTGGATCCAGGTCCCTCCTGGGACTGGCCAGGGCCACATGTATGTGGCTTGCTGTGGTGTGGAGAGCGCCCCCCCTGCAGTGCTGGGACTGGTACTGCCACTATGGGAGCGGCCTGGTGTCCTTGCACATCCATGTTGACTGCCAGATGTTGGTGTTGCTGGCCTGCATCCACGTGGCTGTCGCCCCACTCCCACCACATGCTCTAGCACGGACAAGCCATGTTTGATGAGGCCCACCATCTCACCCAACCGTCTATGCATGACATCTGTATAATCACGGAGGGCACCTGCAAGATCATGGATGTTGTCACTTACAGATGAAAAGCAGCCCTCTGCAGCCTCAGACCCTGTCTGGTGTACAGTTCCATACGTACCTGTGCCCCCATGACAGCCTGAAACATGTGTCTGGTGGTATCAGATGTGGCACTTCTGCCAGGGGCACGATGACCAGCAGCCCTCCCATGAACACCCTGGTACATCTGACTATGTGGTTCCTTGCCGGACATCTGGCTATGCCTGCTGTGTCCAGACACAGTAGCCATAGATACCACAATGTCCTGTGCACTGCCACCAACCACCAACTGTCCCTCTGCTATGGCCACTGGTGATGGGGTATCTATAGGCACTGTGACTGTGTGCGAGGATGGGGTAGATAACAGGGGGATGTCAAACGATGGTGCAGTTTTGGCGTCTGACAACCCCACCCCCCAGCTTTATATTCTCACTCCAGGGTCACATTGCAGTGGGGCAGGGGCTATATACCCTTTTTCGACCAAATGTAATTCGACCAAATGTGCTTTCAGTCAAATGAGGTTCAGTGAAGTGGGCTGCCTGAAATAATTTTCGACCAAATGAAATTCAACCAAATATAGTAGATCCATATATATATATATATATATATATATATATATATATATATATATATATATATATATATATATATATATATAGGGTACATTCAGACATCAGGTCCACACTCTCTAACTCTCCTTCCTGCAAAACTGGACTGTTCTGCCTTGCTAAAACACAGACAGGTGCCACATGTAGACACAGCCTAACATTAGGGGGGGTATAAATAGGGACAGATTGCAGGTAAGCCTATTACACACCTATGGCATTTCTGCATGCTACATTACACGTTAACTTGAGTGTCCTGCAAGTGGTGGGCTCTGGAACCCACGTGTCCATCATAATGGCATTACTTCCACCACCAGCTAATGGCCACAGTAATATACATGTTTTCCATTACACAACACACACTATGATGGCTTACATCTTGTCAGTCAGTGCTGTTCTGCAAAGTTGATGAGTATGGCCCACTACTCACAGGGACAGACACTACTGTCCATAGCAGTTGTTCAGCTGGACATCATTACAACACCTGATGGCACATATAAATCATTCCACATCATCTTTCCCATTATTATGGACCAAGTGCTACAGTCAGTTACGTGCATATATACTTCATATACCTGTTGTGGGAATGATGTCTGTTCTGGATAGTTTGCTGGATGTTTTTTTTTTTTTTTGCTTTGGCTTTGCCTTTAGCTTTCACTCACTCTCTCTCTCTCTTTCTCTCTCTATCTATCTTGGTCTCTCTCCAGTAAATGGATTGAGCTGCTTTGAATAGATTGCAGCATGGATTTTGTAGGTGATGCACATGATCAGGTGATGGCCTCTGCACCAGTCAGTGTCCTCCACTTGCTACCTGCATGCAGCATGCTGTGTAGTACTTCCAATTACCACTGTCATGGCAACCCACTACTATAAATCCCTATATCATGTGGGTGTGATCCCTTTACTTTTCCTGTAGGGTAGACATCCTTCGTGTGTGTGGGCAGCAGTGTTACAGACAGCAGGTAGCAATACCTCTTACAAGAGGACTTGCAGACTCAGGCTAGCTACATATTTGTATAAGGTTCCAGAACTACAGTCCAAGTGTAGTGTTGTTATATGCATTGTATAGCACCAGTGTTACATGGTTGTGTGTACACACTAGTTTAACATGGAATGCAGTCTGTCTGCATAGCTCTCAGCTGTGGGCCTATCCACATGATGGCCAGAGGTGTGCCTCTTATGTTTTGTCTGTCCACTACATAGGTCTTGTGTCAGATATATCCCTGGCAGTGTGAGTGTTGAGTGCTATCAGTACATGGCTACATCCATTTGTGTTTCTGACTTCATATTCCTGACTAAGGGTATGTTGCAGATTATCCTGTAACACCAGCAACTTACTCAGTGTATGACAACGCTATTTCACATATGGGCCTATGTTCCAGCCTCTGTCCTCCACCTACATCCCAGGCTTTGTCCATATGACATGCAGTAAGGGGTTATGTAGTGGCGTGTGATTATGTTGTGCTGCCATTCCTGCCATCATTCCAGTACTGTTGTGGCCCCAACACATATTGTGGGGTAGGGTCCATATATATATGTGTGGGCTTCAGCTGCACAAAACATGTGTGCCCTTCTGCAGTCCAGAGGTCAGTGTATGTAACAGTGTTATATTCCCCTGTAAGTCAGTCTATGGGGGGGGGTATGCACCATAAATAACCTAGGCTATTAACAAGATGTGAGGGATATCAGCAGTAAGCCGCCTTAAGGTATATGGCTGTACATTACCATACATTTCACCTTGGGAACATTGCTGGCCTACTGCTTACTGCCATACAGACTGTTCTGTTTGTCGGATCTGTATTACAAACCCGTAGTTACCAAATTTCGAATACCATATGGTTGACACCATATGATCGAAGTTCAGTAACTTCGAATATGTAATAAAAAAATAAAAGGAAACAGAAGTAAGTGCTGTAAGCAGGAGGGCAAGCCCCCCTGCACCCCCCACACCCCCGCTACTTAAATATACCAACTCCGAGATCGCACGTCAGTGCACTATAGTGCGGAAAGGGAAATTTCCATTTCCTACAGTGTAGCTTGATCTCAGAGTTGGTATATTTAAGTAGCGGGGGTGGGGGGTACAGGGGGCTTGCCCCCCCTGCTTACAGCAATTAGTTGTCATTCCTTTTATTTTTTTATTACATATTCGAAGTTACTGAACTTCGATCATATGGTGTCGACCATATGGTATTCGAAGTTCAGTAACTTCGAGTTTGTAATATAAACCCCTCTTTGTCAGTGTGATTGTGATGTTTTCAGATATGCATTGTTATGTAATAGATACATCCCACTGTGTCAACTTAAGTCTTTTCCCCCTAGGGGTTGAGTACAGAGTGTAGTTAGAGGCTGCTGGACTATACGTCTGCATTACTTACTGTTGATTGATTGTTATCCTGTGGCCCAGTCTGTCTTTACTGTTGCACTACTTTTAGGCCTTGGCCTGGACAGCGACTTATGTTATGTTTTCGGATTACTGTATAAAATGATCTGCTTGAGAGTTGCATTAATCAGTTAGTATGCATTTCAAAGTCTAAACAGCTATATGATATGGCATATACAACTGTAATAGTACACAAATAAAACTTTCTTATGTATGCAAACCTGTGTGTGGTGTCATATCCTTTGACTTCTCTGTGGGGTGACTCATACACTGTCCATTTGGTAAGGTGGCAACTGTAGGAATACTGGCTGTTCAGTATGCTGTGCACCCTCTAAATATGTATCTTCCTATATGTATCTCTGTGTGTGTATGTGTAGTTACATATATATCTATTTATATGTATATATATATATATATATATATATATATATATATATATATATATATATATATATCTGCATATATGTTTGTGTGTGTATATGTATCTTTGGAATGTTTATGATAGCCAGACTGTACTGCATGATATTATATTGATACCATCCTGACATCATACAGGTGGGATGGATCACTGTTAACGTCTTTTGCCCATGTTGTGTAGGGTCCAGGGTACGGGACTTGCAACAGTTGGTATTGTATTGCAGGGCAGATCTGTTTCACTGTGGGGGAGGGTGATATCAATACTTACAAGATGTATTTAGCTTGGGCCCCCTCACCCTCATTAATGGTGCCTTTGGTCATATATGTATTTGTTATGTTCTCTTTTATATATATATATATATATATATATATATATATATATATATATATATATATATATATATTTATATATATATATATATATATATATATATACATATAGACATATATATGTAGACATCTATATATGTATATATATATATGTATATATATATATATATATATATGTATATATATATATATATATATATAAATATATATTTATATATACATATATAGATATAAATATATATATATATATATATATATACATACACACACACACACACACACACACACACACACACACACACACACACACACACACACACATACATCGACATTTATAAATACATTTGCTGTAATGTTGAATGACTGTGCTGGATGATATGTTTGTGAAAACATCAGGAATATGTATATATGACATGGCTTAGTGGTAAATCACATTGGCTATGGTGTGCACGGTGCTGGGTTCGAGCCTTGCAAAGGCTGTTTATTTTGTTGCTGGCAGAACAAGGGCCATTGGATACAGAATGATTAAGGCACTTTTAAGCAGTTGTAAATGGGTATTCGTGGGTTTGCGAGGAGGTAAGCACTGTTAACTTCCGGTTACAGTTTTTTATACCAATTTAGCTTCTCAATTGCTTAACCTGTGTAGGCATTGCTTATCCCCATGCAAACAGGCTTAAACCCGCTTACTGCTGCTTAAAAGTGCTTACTCCCGCTTACCCCCGTGCTAATTTCTTTAAAAGAAATGAAAAAGGGTTGATAGGAAAGTGGTGAAAAAGGGGCACAAAGAGGGAAAGACAGTAGGGAAAATAGATAGGGATGTGCAGGATGGGTGGAGAGAAGGTCCATAGGTGCCCATTTTTTCTTAGGTGCCCATTTTTTCTAAAGCAACAGCTGTGCATATACACTGATTTGGAAGTAGATTTGGACACTCATACCCCTAAGAGAGGGGTGAGAACAACAATAATATGTTGTTAAGCCAGTTAGACCACATTACATGTGTCCAGTGGACATGTGTAAAATGGACAACTATGTATGGGGCGAGATTTTTTTTTGGGAACATTGTCCTTTTTTTTTTCAGGTGAGAGTGGGATGTTGGGGAGGGATAGTAGGTATATTTGGGGAGGTAGGTTGGGTAGGATAACAGACAAGACAAACAAGACGGCATACAGGGGTGGTATATGACACATGTGCGGGGTAAACACCTTGGATGGGGAGGGTAGTTTGGAAGTTGGAAGCCCATGAGCCCTCTAGTGGAAACAGTGGGACTGAGGTCCCCACCCATGGGCAGTCAACTGCACGTTCACGCCCCGAAGGTGGCTGTTCTGGGGGCTGAGTAGGAGGGCCAGGCCAACCCTCTACTTGCGACACACGGCCCTCAAGCTGGTATAATAGATCTCCAAACTCCCTGCAGAGCTCGCTATGCACCATGTCCCAGACCTGGTGAAGGGTGACAGTGTCCTGTCCACGCCCACTCCTGGGGGGGGGTGAGCCCCATCCCCTGAGGCGGTTCCACCTGAAGATGGTGCAGGACCAGCAGATGAGGAGGTCCTGGGTGGGCCCCAGACATGCTGGTGCCCGGTGCCATGGCCAGATGAGGTGGGAGAGGTGGGTCCGCTGGAACCGGCCTTCCCAAACGTGCTATAGTGTTTCAATTTTACAACATATGTGGGTTAGTAATAGTCAACACATTCCAGGATTAGGTATAACAGCATGCATAGATATTCCCATTAACCCAAAACACCAGATATGGAACAGTTGTATAGCAAACAGAACACATGCATATATGGAACCACAGTGGCCATTACAACAGCATGCAGGTACATTGATGGCTGCATGCCACCAATGTGGGAGTATTTCAACATGGTACATGCATAGAAACAAATTTAAATATTTATCAAACAATAGGACATATGTCCCAACAGTAGATTTAATGGAGCACATACCAATTGAGTTGTGTATTTAGTTTATTGTTGCAGATATGGTGGGGGGAGAGAAATATGTCAATTAACAACTAGTATATTCCTGTAGTTCTCATTACTTTCCTAGTCAGTGCTGTGATCTGTACCTTACAGGTATTAGTACACTACCATATAGCCTTAGTCTGGACAGTGGTATGGATGTAGTCAACTATATACATGAATTGAGTTTTACCTGCAGTATATACCTCTTACCTGGTATACCTGTGGAGGTATTGTTTGTAAACACTACCTGACTGTTTCTACACATATTACCAGATTCCAGGTTGATGTTATGCACATACCTGTCCAGCTCTTATTGCACACACTCTGGGCATGTCTTGGCAACATGCAGGTGAAACCGGGACATATTTTGACTATTGCCCTCATAAACCTTTGGTGGGTTGTACAATGACAGGTTTGTTTTCATTGACATTTTATATATATATATATATATATATATATATATATATATATATATATATATATATACAGGCCTGGCAGTCAGTTATATGACATTAAATGCTGCCTACATGTCAGAGATTACCACACTGATATGCCAGGGGCCAGGGTAACAGCCAGCAGATATGGGCCGATTAACTGGACATTCTGTACACTTGTGGGGTATGATTCTGATTCTGCATACAGCTTACTACTTCTCCCAGGATTCGAACCATGGCTGTGTCTGCTAAAAATAAAACAGTGTCCATCACAGTTGAGTGTGCTACACAGATATTGCTGTGTAACGCTTCTCTGATTTCTGTCTATAAGTCTGCCGTGGTTTTACAATCTGACCTTGTAATTACAACAGTCTTATACAGGGTTTCCTAGACAGTTTTATTATGTAACACAGTGTGGATGACAGTGATGAGTAATACCTTATTATTCAGAGCAACTGCAACACTAACAATGCCATACAATACCAGAGTAAACAGTACCAGTCCAGGATTTCACTCTTTTATTTCTAGGCACAGTTTTCGTATCTGACTGACCTGTGGGGGCAATGTGTGTTAGCACTACCTGAATGTTGCCACACATATTACCACATTCCACATTAGTATTATGCTCATACGTCTCACTCTGTTACTGCACACACTCTGGTCACAGTTTCACAACATGGGGGTGGAGATGGGACATACTTGGCTTATTACTCTTATAACATTTTGGGGAGTTGCTACAGTGACAGGTTTATTCTTACAGATGTCTGGCAATCAGTTGTATGTCATTATTTGCTGCCCAAACGTTTGGAATCATCCCACTGATTTGCCAGGGGGACAGGGTGACAGGCTGCTGATATGGGCCAATTAACTTGACATTCTGGACATATCTGTACAGTTGCGGGGTATGATTCTGCATGCAGCTTACTACCACTCCCAGGATTCAAACCATGGCTGTGTGTGCTAAAAATACAACAGTTCACATCTCAGTTGTGTGTGCTATTTGGAATATGTTGTCTATCTTTTCACTGATTTCTGTTTAAGTCTCTCTCAGTTGTACAATATGACCACTTGTGATTACAGCAGTCATATACAGACATTCCTACACATTTTATTTATGTAGCACAGTGTAGGTAACAGTGCTTAATACAACAGTACTATTAAGAGATTGCAACTCTACATTACCATATGATACCAGAGTAAACATATGCAGTCCAGCAGTTAGACCTTTATTGTCAGGCTGTTAACCTTTTATTTACATACAACCTATATTAGACTCTTCCTGCCATATTCTCTGGTGTATTCAGTACATGCCTTAAACAATACAGGTTTTATACTGGCAATTAATTTACTACTACTTCTTTTAGATTTATTTCTTATGACAGTACATGCAAAAGCATTACTAACCTGCCTCTCGACACAACCTCTGTAATCTACAGGAATGGGCTTCCCGGTTCGCAGCCCACTCATCTGCCACTGCAAAGACATAAGAGGAATATTTAGCCATACCTATCCATAATATACATGAGCTGGCAATTATTAAACAGGTAGTGGACTGATCCAAGAGATCCCTCTTTCTCCGCTTCAAGTCGGCATAGTGATGCCTGACCTGCTCACCAGTTCGAGGTGGCACTGGTGAGGTCACAGGTGAGATGGTCCCAGGCTTCCGCTTTATATTGGGAACCCTGGCACTGGCCCTACAGCAGTCTCTGCTCATGGTCTTTAACAAGGAGTCCTGCCATAACTCTGGACTACTGGATGCCCCAGCCCGAAAGTGCACTCCATCTCCCATACCATAGTGCCTACAGGAGGAAGCTGCAACCAGTTATGAGATGTATTCCCGCCTGTTGGGTTTAAATAGGGCCGATTTCCCGCACTTTGCTGTGATTGGATGGTTTTGAAAATGCTAAGCTATGGGCAAACCTACTTAACTAAAGTTGGCATTGCTTAAAGGGGTATACCAATGGGCAAACTGATTTAGCTGGCCTACACATTGCTTACACCTAGTAAGCACAGCTGTGCAAAGCTTAGCGTTGCTTAAATTTTAATTTGCATACTATTTGCTGTTTGGCATTGATTTATTATTCATTACATGTTATATATGTGTTTGGTATCCATGATCCATGTGTACATACACTGTATAGGGTCCTTGTGTTTATTAGGGGATTTCAACACTTTATCACAATGACACTTCACATATGGACTTAATGCAGTACTCCAGTTCACATATTTATGTTATGTAGTAGGTTATACAACATAAAACTGTATATACATTCCTTTCACATGATTTATGTTATGTAGCAGGTGGTTGGGTAGCGTTCGAAAGACATGCAAACACACAAACTATTCGATTTTGGTTCAGTTCAATGGGTGTGTGTTTGACAGAGCTAAAGTGAAGCTCAATAAAAGTGCACATTAATGATTCTCTGTAAAACCAAATACACAGTCTTGCACTTACACACACACAAATTCCTGTTATATATATGTACACAAACACACACGCATATATAACTTATATACACAAACAAAAAATTAAGAAATTGTATGCAAGTGCATACAGGCCCTGCAAAATCCACAGAGAGAATGACAGGAGGTCAGGAATGAACCATAATCTTGTAAAGCCTAGCTCTTACCAGTGAGCCACTGCACTTCTCTAATGTTTATTAATGCCCTTGCCTGGAAAAATAAAAACAGAAAAAAAATTTCAAATCCTTCAATACAATGTTTGACATAGCTATAAATGGATCTTACTTAAATATGAAAGAAAATGCAGGCTATGTCACAGCAGTCCTCCCAACATCTCATCTTATAGCAGGTGTTGTACTTGCATTACTTTAAAACAGTATTCTCAAATGGTGAGCTCTGAGCCTATTTCAGGGAATGACCATGCAAAACCGTCAAATATTATGCACCTACAATCTTGATTATTTAGTACTCCTTCTATGTGTAATGAGATTATACCCACACACAGATTTCATTTAATGAACATATAACTGCAAGTAAGAGAAACAGTAAACCTAAAAGAGAGTCAGTGTGCATATGGGTTTGCATGGCAGGAGGTGGTCTCTTCTCTGCAGTACGGCATATACATTTTTTACTATAGGAGTCCAAAATTACTTTCTATTATCTAGAGAAAGCAAAAGGACTTTTTTTGGTCTGTAACATTATCATTCATGCATATCCACATGTGTATCACACACACACACACACACACACACACACACACACACACACACACACACACACACACACTCATTCCGAATTAAAATAAATACAGAAAATACTTAAAGCATACATAAAAAATTGAAGCTTTTTCCCCTTCCATAGCTGGCCCCTCCCCCAACCACCAGCCTTCCACGACTCAGTGCTCAGTCAGCCCATTTATTCCCTGTCAGGCATAAACTCTCATTTACACAACCATTAGAGCTGGTTCTATTAAGTGCAAACCACATCCTTTGGTGGATGAAGTGGATTCCACATTGCTATGACTGCTGCGACAACTTCTTGCTGCATGTAAGTATTCTCATCCACTTGCTAATGATAGTTGCCATTACTGGCTTGGTAAGCCAAACCAACTTCTCTAACTACAGTACTTCTTTGTTATCTATTGTTTTAATTATCTGCAAGCCTCTGCATGCATGTGACAAAACTGCCACTGGACCACCAATTCTTCCCCCCCAGAACAGGCAAACTGGCATGTACTTTTCACTCCTACCTTTTCCAGCCCAACTCACTCAGTGCCCAAGCTGCTAATCATACTCTAGTCATATGGGTCAAACTCACAGCTTCAGAGCTCAATTCAACTAATCTTTAATGTAAAGTACACCAATGGCTTCTGCCAAGTCCATTACCCTGCATGCAATCAACTAAGTATGCCATCTCCCTGCTTGCTTCAGTAAGAAAGCCTCACTTGACAAGCACATCTCTACAGCTGTTAATGGCTTATATTACATTTCTTAGAGTAATAAACAAGAATTCCCTGTCTTCACATTGACAAATGCTTTTCACCTACTTCAGTATTCCTTACAAATATAAAATGGTACTGCAGGTCTGTAAATAGGTACTCAGTTTCCAATATCACAAGGATGGCTCACATAAATGAGCCTTTCTTTTACCTGACTTCCCAACTTAGGTCTCCATGTCATGTAATGTATCTCTAAATGCAGCCTCCTTAGTCTTGCCATCCACTTTACTACTAGTCCCCAATTAAAGTATTTACCTGCTTAAACAAGCTATGGTACAGACCATGTGCCTTCATGTGACTCATCACACATTTCATTTTCTCCTCCAATGTAAGTGCATCTGCTTTAGCCAGTTGTCTCTCCAAAGGCAGTACTTCCTAATTAAATTAACATTTTTGAAAGCATTATCATATTGTATGCCACTTTCTGTCCAAACACCAGGCACTCTTTAAGCCCCCTGTCTCCCCTAGTCTCTTGGCATATCTTAATTCAGTTTAATACTTGGTTCCCTCCAGTGGCAGTATGAATTTATATTTAACATTTATCAAGGTTTGTGGTCAAGAAACCAGCATACATCCTCTATGCACAGTTTCAATATGTTCATCTGTGCTCTTAGAAAAAAAAACAAAAGTAGATTCATCTCAGACCGGCCATTCCCATTTAGCAAATATAATATAATGTGTACCAGAAAGACAAATATATTTTTATTTATGTGCATCTGTTAAATGAGATAAAGAACTGATCCACATGGATCTTTTTCCAGACTCATACCAGGACCACTGTTTGGTTAAGTGACCTGTTAAGTAAGAGTCACACAAAATACAAACTGAGGCTGAATAAATCAAACCTTGTATCACAGGAAGCAGTTCATCAAAAGCTCATAGCCTCAAATCTCTGTGCTACCTCTGTGTTAAGTGGATACATTACATACTTAACTGTCTGTGCTGGGTCCGTTCTGGGATTTAAACTCAAGCTCAGCTGTTAGCAATTCCCTGCAAAATCAGGTACTCAAAGTACATGTCAGAGCTTCATCTAAATGTCAAACAAAACCAGCCTGATAGCATAAGAGCACTTCACCAATAAACTTGTAAATTGAGCTAAGATAACAGTCTGGATACAGTAAGACCACCTTAGAAATGACCAGGAATCCATGGTTATCATCCATAGGCATACAGAGAAAGTAGCCTGAAACATGACAGATACAAACTTTACCAGTGGTATGGTAAATGAAGACTTCTGGCATACTACAGCAGTGTGCTCTATCTTGGTAGCACTGCGTTTCTCCTCCTTATTAGCAACACTGTTAGGCTGCAAAAAACAAATAAATAATGCAGCCACCAGTGTGGTAATGCCAAGACTGCCACCGTGGAGCATCTTGTGCCACCATCAAGACTGCCTTGGAATTCGAAAACAGAGGCTTCCCCAAGATGCACCCTGCTGAAATTAGGGGGATCCCATTTTATGGGCCACATCAAGCCTGCTTCTCTATCTTTCTTCCTCTCACTACCTCTCTCCTTCAAGAAATTTTGTAGACATAACCTGCCAAAAGCAAAAATGCAATAATCAAATGTCAAAGACAATACTTTGTGCCAGGGTTCAACTTGCACCCGCATTATAGACTATGTACACCAGGTATATCATAATATGTAGCACATGAGAGCTTTAAGCACTTGTCCATGTGTTACTGGCCTCTGATGGCAAAAGTACAACCTCTGCAGTATGGAATAGGACGAAAATACACACAAAAAAATAATAATCACATTTTTATCAGTCATATCTACAGATCAAAACAAAGCAAGCATTTATGAATGTTCAACCTGACAAAACAGATAAGGTTTTAGCAGGGTAATATTTCACCATACAAAAGACTTCACCATATGGAAGTAAATGGTTTGGGATTTTAGTTAATAAAAATATTTAAAAAAGAACGCTTTTTATTCAGTTGCTCGAAAAAGTTAAATAAGGGTGAAAACTCTGCAAAAGAAACACAAGCAAGCTGATTTCAGAAAAGCATTTGAGGCTGGTTTTGTTGACTCTGGTAATGAGGTAGCAGAAAAATTAGCAGGAATCAGCAAAACCAACCTCAAATTCTTTTCTGAAATCAGCTTGCCAGTTTCTTTTGCAAAGTCTTCACTCTTCTTCCTTAGGTTTTTACTTTTTAGAGTAACTGAATAAAAATCATTTAAAAAAAAAATAGTTTTTACATTTTTTGCTTTTTAGTCTTTAAGTAAAATAGTCTCCCCTGTCTGAAGCAGGCAACATTTTGAGGCAAAAATCACTGATATTTCAAAAAAAAAAATGGTAGTTTAAAATTTGTTTTTTTTACAAATTGTGTGTTGTCTTTCTAGCCAAATTAGCAACTATATACTGTAAATGAATGATCCAGACCTGTATAATGTTCATTTCATACCCAAAGTAATGTTTAAAATGAGAAGTCGAGGATTGTTGTTTTTATTATGCTGGTATCAATGTGAGAACAGGATTTGAAGTGGTGCAAAAGTGTTCTTTCTGCAATCTGTTTTATCCTAAGGCTGATCTTATTTTCTTAACATGTATTTTACTGCATTTTCAGGCACAAGATCCACTATTGTGCTGAGCCCGTCCGAACCTGAAGTGAAGTCGCCCGGCCAGTCTCTGAAGCTAAAATGTGCTGTGACCAGGTTCAATCTCGCTAATGACAGAGGGGCAGTGTGTGTGTGTGTGTGTGTGTGTGTGTGTGTGTGTGTGTGTGTGTGTGTGTGTGTGTGTGTGTGTGTGTTGTCTCACTAATAAGAGAGGGAAAATATCAGCCACGCACCCATATACATACACATCATACACATACATACACACATATTACAATGTTTTATATATATATATATATATATATATATATATATATATTTTTTTTTTTTTTTTTCACACATACATACATACATACACACACGCGTGCGTAAATGGGAGTGCCTTCGTTGAAGGTTGGGCGTCAAGCTGGCACCTCTGCGTTTCATAAAAATCTACTGCCAATCATTAGTGGACCGGAGTTCCTCTGTGGCGACCCCTTACTGGGAAAAAGCCGAAAGACAAACAACAACAACAACAACAAGTAGGTTATACAACATAAAACTGTATATACATTCCTTTCACGTGTTAAGTGTAATATTCCTGTAGTGAGGATTGTTTGGTGATACCTCAATCTTATGTACTGCTGTGATGGCTTAGTGGTTAACTACTATGACTATAATGTACAGGGTCCTGTGTTCAAGACCTGCAAGGGCTGTTTATTCTGTTTCTGGCCAGAACAGCGGCTGTTGCATACAGATTGATTAAGGCACTTTTAAGCAATTGGAAGCGGGTTTGCGTGAAGGTAAGCAATGCTAACGTCCGGTTAAATATACTTACAGAGAGTTAGCTTCAATATTGCTTAACCTGTGTGCGCATTGCTTACCCCCATGCAAATGGGCTTAAACCTGCTTACTACTGCTTAAATATGCTTACTCCTGCTTAATAGTGCTTACACCTGCTTACCCCCACACTAATTTAGACAGAAAAGTAAAATGGTTCTTGGGAAGGTGGTGGATTTGGCCACTCTATGGATTTATCACTCATTACACATTATACCTTCTATTTGTATCCCTGATTCATGTGTGTATATATACTGTATTGGGCACTTGTGTTTATCTGTGGATTTTACAGCATTATGACAATGACACCTCACATCTGCATTTAATGCGGTACTCCAGTTCAAAAATATATATAATTATGTAATTTATTAGGTTATGCAACAAAAAATCTTGTTCATAAAGTGATTTGACAAGGAAAATGGATTGTGCTGGAGTGAAACTCGAACTGGGAATGACTGCTCGTAAGGCGAATGCTCTGCCCACTACACTACTGCAGTACTTCTTAATTTGCATATATCTGGATATTTATCCTCTTGTGGTATTTAAGCTGCAGTATACGTAGCTAAGCAATGGGCAAACCCCCACACCTACGGTTAATTTTTATTTGTTTAATAAAAAAAAATAACTTATTATATTTTAACTATTGTTCTTATACACTTGGGAGGATGTTGCTGGGGGTATGCATATCAAACTTTAAAGGTATATGTGCTTGTTTCAGTAGACCACATATATTGCTTATTTTTTTAATTTATTTACATTTGTTTACCAAGGTAAAACACTTATTGCAATGGACAATTTTCAGGCTCAGCCCAGAGATAGCAAACCCAAATAGGCAGTCACTGAGTCCCCAAATGACTTAGCCATTCTTCAGGAAGGTTTGTCCCAAGTAAATAACTGGTGCCAAAATCATGGACTGAAACTAAATGCCAAAAAATGCATTTTTGCACCAGGGAATTACCACACTGACAATACGCTCTTAAGAGTTGACCCAGTTATTAGGGATTTCCTAACTTTTGACCAACTTGTGTCCATTGTTGTAAGAATATCCTTCAGTATTGCACATCTTATAAACAGAAGGATTTTGTCTAGATCTAGGGATGTCATATCCCCTTTTTACTCAGCCCTCATTTTACCAGTCATTGAGTATAATGCCCCTTTGGCATGTATCTGTCCAAACAAATGCAACAACTTCTAAAAGTATAAAAGGCCTAAACAAGATGCCCTACAAGGGCCAAATCAAAGCCCAGCCACTATACTTGATATCCTGCAGAGTGTTGAGAGGTGACCTGTGTCTAACAGAAAAGTCATCCTCTGACTTAGTACTGATAGATTTACTGCACATCAGCAAACCAAATGGCATAAGAGACACTCAGTCTAGGCATCTAGACCTCTTCTGTAACATCAACAGAATGGTTTGGAGGGATAGTTATATCTCACAGATGACACCTCAGATTTGGAACAGACTTCCCCATCCATGTAAAACAAAGCTCATTCATTTCCATATTCAAGTGCAATTTGGATCTATGGATGAGAAACAGAAAATTTATCCCAGGACTGCCTCCCATACAACTAATGGATAGAGGCAACTCCTAAAGGATTTATCCCATGCATGGGTTCCCTCAAATTATCTGTGATATGAACTCAATTATCCTCATAGGTTCATCAGTTATTGCTAGGTTAGCTGCCCGTGTGTGCCATTTTAAACCTAGCCAATTACTCAACATGAGAATCAATCCCTACACCTTGTATGTATGCGATGAATAACTTAACCGTTATGCCAAATCCCCAACCCATTATGGGTAATATATAATTATCAATCATGGGATGGGTAAGGCCATGCTAATGCCAAATGGCGTAGTTTAATTCAAGTACCAAAGGGAAACTGGCTAGGCTCAAAATGGTTTGCAACAGCAGCTAGCCTATTACTTACCTATCAACCAATGACCTATTTGAAAAAAATCAGACAATGCAAACAGGAGTGAAGAATGTGCAATGCAATACACCCTATGGTGAAAACTGAAATAGTGAAACTGCTTAGCTCTACTTTAGAGTACTAATTGCTAAGAATTTTACTAAAATAATATATGCAATATGTGCAAGGAAAGAGAAAAAAGGGTGGGGGAGAGTAAATAAATGGAAAGAAAGGGGTAGACGAAAATATGAAGGAGAAAAAATGTTAGAAAAAGAATTAGAGGGCTATAAACATTTTTTTGAGTCAGAGAAATGCAGAAGAAACTAAGTTGGATGCGGGGAGGAGAGTAATTGCTGTATAGGTCTGCTTATCTTTTTTTGCTGCAGCTTGTCCATGACCCTGCACTGGATTAAGTAGATTACTGGCTAATGAATGTATACCTATCAAAAATATTTAATGGAATAAAATCACATCCAGGTGTACTGGAAAATATGTATTTCATATAAAAACAAATAAACCATTACTCCGGTGTGATAAAAGGAACCTTTACTCCACTCTTCAGTTGGAAAATCAGGATAAATTGGTTTCACTTGTATAAGCTTCATGAAGCCTCCTTTGGACTACATCTCACTAAACCTATCCAACAATGAGAAAGACTCCAAAGATTCCTAAGCAATCGCAGACCTAAGTCCTTGTGCTGCCAAGAAAGGCTGGGGGTTCTAGTTCTTTATTTGATGTCTTATAGATTTTTTGAGAGAAGATCTCTGTCTTGTTTACTATGCTAGTAGAGGCCTACTTGTCCTGGACCTCCTGTATCTCCATAAATCCAATATCTCTACCTATAGTAGAACTCAGGACCTTAGTTTTCACCAACAGATTAATAAAACACACTGGATGGGCAAGGTTATAACCCAGTGCCTCCCAAAACTGTAGAATAAGTTCCGCCTGAGTATTAAGCAGTGTCACTCACTAGCTCCCTTTAAACATAACTAAGTTGACTAGATGGTTATCCATAAATTTACTCAAGGACTGACTGGTATGGACCTCCTGCAGAAAGAAGGTGTGACTTGATTGAGGGTACTGACAAGGTGTGTGTTGTCATATGACTCGGTGGCCTTGGAATAATGACGAATCTGTGAATCAGTGTGCATGTCACTCTTTTTAGATAGATAGAGATAAATAAATATCTATATTCTCTATCTACTTATTATTTATTTACTATGTTGTAACCAAGTAGGTCATCTGATACAGAATCTATTCAGCTGCAACTTTGGCTCAGAAGCATAAACAGTGCAAGCAAATTTAAGTTCTACACTACAAATATGACAACAGCTTATATTTACATAGCTGCAAAAACTTCAGAAAGTTCATATTCAGTTATTATTGAGTTTTATAAAATGGAATGTCAGAAGTTCTTATACATTTCTAATAAAATAGCAGGTTTACATTAAGTTTTATCAGTTTACATGTGTTGTAATGCATTTTGGCTACATGAAAATGCTTCTTACAGGTTTAAAATTGAATTATATTGAAAAAAAAAAACTTTTTGGAAGTCAGCAAAACTACAGCTTTATATAGATAGGCATAGAGACTAAGAAGAGAAAACAGCAGTAAGGAGTGATAAATGGCAAAGGAAAAACATTTTTAGAATTTTAAGCCTTTTTACAAGTTTATCCATTATCGCTAAAGCATTTACAAACAACTTCCTTAAAGAGGTGCTCAGAAAGGGGCTTCTTAAACTTAATAAGGCTATCGTAGTGCCTTGTTTCAGCTGGTAATTTTTTTCCAGAGACATGGGCCTGTTTGTGAGAAGGCTTTTTCATTAATGACTGTTTTAAGTAGGGGACAGTTAAGATATATTAAGTTCTCCTGGAGAATTTCTTAGGGAGTATAACTATTCCATGATTGGAGTTTTTCTTTTCAGAGGGAGGCAATAGCCATCATTTAAAATTTTATATAGTAAAGTGCACAGAAGATAAGTGGACCTAATGGGCGGCCAATTTAGGTAATTTAGAAGGTTGCAGTGGTGTACATGTGAATCAATAAGTAGGGAAAATCTGGCAATTTTATTCTCGGTAGCTTGCAGTCTTTGAATGTTGTAAGCAGAGTGGAATGAGAGTACAGGAAGACAATCTGAAGCTATATTCTTGTTGAGGAAGGAGGACATTCTTGGTCAGTGCTTTGCAGGCAGTAGGACATAGTAAATGTGATATCTCATAGCAGAGTTTTAGTTGTGAGAGGGCTTTATTAATGATATCAGTGTAGGTTGTAAAGCATAACACAGAGTCAAGGGTTAGGCCTAAGTATATGTACTCAGTTACAAAAGGAATAATATTTTTGTTATTATCTGAGATAGAAAGGAGTGAAAGTCAAGAAGCTCTGTAAAAGGAGGAAAAATCATAACATTTCTTAGTTAATTTGGAGTTTATTTTGTTTGGACCACTGAAAAAGATCCGAGAAAGATTGCTGGAGTTATGATTGCAGGACTGTAAGACATCTCTTTGCCTGGAGTAATAAAATACCATCTGTATACAGAAGGAAAGGTTAAGTTCAGGTAAACCTTCAGTAATACCATCAATGAATAAAGAAAATAGCAATGGGCCTAGAACGTAACCTTGGGGGACACCTGCTTTAGTATTCCATTAGTGAACAGCTGGTTGTTAAACTAAACTTGAAAGGTTCTGCTGCCAAGGTAGCTATGGAACCATTCAATTACATTTTCTCCTAAGCTGAATTTTTGTAGCTTAGCAATCAGAATTTTGTATTTAACAGTTTCAAATGTATGGGTTATGTTACACAAAAATACTGTCTGTAAGGAGGCTGTCTATTAGGTTACTATAGAAAGTATCAAATGCTGAGATTATAGCAGTGGTTGTACTAAAACCATTTATAAATCCACACTATCTGTCAGATAGAAGCCCATAGCTACACAAGTGTTTAAGCAGATATTTATAAAGAACTTTTTCAAAAATGTTTGCAAGATGGCAAAGAGTAGAGACAAACTGATAGTGTTTATGTGTTTTGAGATGTCTTTTGAAGAGGTACAATGAAGGCATGTTTTACGGCTGGTGGTAAATAAGAGGTTATAAATATAACTTAGAGGTTTGGCTATTTTGTGTGCTACCTTTGTAAGGAACTTAGGATGAACTGCAGTGAAAAAAGAGGTGGAGGGTTTCACATTCTTTAATAATCTTTTAGTTTCCTTCTCTGACAGCTCGGATGTAGAAGGTGGGTACATACTCTATAAGAATGCATATTTGAATTTAAGGGTTACTTTGAATAGTTTGTTGATTAAAGCTAGGGCTATGAAATCTGTTAGTACATCAATGGGCTAATTTGGAAAAAAATTATCAAAAGTAGAATGCTCTCCTGTTTTGAGGATGGGCCTAGTTGGCTACTTTATATGTTCTAGGTTAATGTATTGCAGCATGCTGTTCAGCTGTTTGGCTTTGTGGCCATTAACATACAAGTTAAAGTCCTCTAGAATAATTATATTCCTATGAGTACATTCCTTCTAGGACCATGTGAGAACATTTGCAAAATGGTGTCTTAAATAGTACCAGTTGAAGGAAGTGGGGGGATATAAACAGTGGCAATGTTAATTTGAGTACGGTTTCCTATGTTTATGTTTGTTAACACCCATTTGGGGCTTTATCAGCCTGGTTAGCTTTTGAAGTCAGTGATTTGCAGGGAGACATGTTGTTTGATAAGAACTAGAACTCTACTATCAGTCCTTGGATCACATCTAAAGTCATACAGGATATTATAGTTGACTTGGATGTAAGTAGAGAAGGAGAAGGAATCTCTCAGCAAGAGCTGTTATATTAGGTGTTTCTGCAGAGAGCCATGCTTACAGAGAGGCCCACTTGTTGCTTATACTACAGGTATTAATGAATGCATTGTGCAAAAAGCTGTGACTTTTTCTAACAGTATTATTAGAGTTAGGATGGTTTGAGGGCTAGTGGGTGTTATTGGATATTGTTAGATTTATTTATTGTTGAACATGGGTGGACTGGTGTGTATAATTTTGGATTGAGTGGTTTTAGCTGAAGGTAAAACAATACAGAAGACTAAGACAGGTATTTCTTAAAGGCAGTAATGAAATCAGTTTGTTGAAGGAGATGTGGTTGTATGCAGAATTGTTTTTTAGATAGATAAGTAAGCAGCTTAGCATATGAGTGGGGTTGGAAAGGAATTTATACAGGAATGTTGGCTGAGTTATATGATAAAGATTGTGAAGTTAAGTTAGAGTTTGAGTGAAGGTTGTCAAGTAGGTAGAGGAAGCTAGTGAGGAGGAGGAGTATAAGTGAGTCAAACAGATAAAGCCTTAGTAAATACATGGCAGCTACGAAAAAGAACTGTATTTTATGTGGAATTGTAAAAGGGGACTTTAACTTGGGTGCTAATGGCCACAATACCACTTTACCAGTTTGCTTCATAGCCATTAGCCACATAATTGTGTGAAATTGAAAAAGAGGACTTTCACTTGGAAGCTAATGACCACAAAGCCAAGATACCAGTTAGTATAATGGTTAAGGTCTTCTCCTTCCATGCATAGGGTACAAGGTTCAATCCTGACCTCTGGCCAATGCTTGTCTGGAGCTTGGATGTTCTCCTAATACTTCTGGGGTTCCTCCCATCTCCAAAACACATGCTGAGTGTTTCCATCTCAAACGTATTCAAGAATGGAGCTGTGGACAGCAGCAAAGACTTTAGATGGTGTCCTATAGGGGGAAGAGTTGCATAGACCAACTACTTTGGACATCTACTGTAGTGCACAGTATCCTCAAGATAGGAGAACATGGATCAGAGACTGTGTGCCATGGAAGGCAGCTATTTATTGGTGTAAAAATATATATCCAGGTGATTTGGTCATGTTGGTTAATGTTTCCAAAATGGGCATGGTATTTGACACTGATAAGTCGGTTAAGTACCTTGTCTATTCCAACCTATGCCTTGGACCCATGATAATGGTTAGAGAGATGTATGTTCCCACCATAAAGCCCAGCAACCCTCGGTCAGTAAGCTACAGGTCGGACGGTGTCCAGGAGTACTTCCAGCAGCTTCTGAAGCTGTTTTTTCCTTGCAACCTGATATAGTTTCTTTGTGCCTTGTACTAAGTCACTTTCCAGAAGCTAATAGAATGCCTCTGATATTCTTTGCTATTGCAACTTCTTTGTTAGCATCTTTGTCAGCCAACCGTATTTTGTCCTAGCCTGGTCCATCTTTTCTATCTCCCAGTTTTTCCTTCACTCTTTCTTTGATGACTTCCTGGACTGCTGATATGCAGTCCGTGGTCCTTGTTCTCCTATTTTGAGGACTGTACACCACAGCAGATGCCCAAAGCAGATAAAGAAGATAGTCAGACGCCCTTCATAATGGATGCCAGCAACAACCTGCTCACTGGTCTGTAGGATATCACAACATCAAAGGCAGATGGAAGGAGTACTTCCAGTAGCTTCTGAATGAAGAAAATGCCATAGAAGTTGTACTGACCAAGACACAGCCTATAATGAGAGAAGAGGAGAAGCCCACTGTAGAAGAAGTAAAACACCACTAAAGGAAATGAAGTTAGGAAAGGTAGCAGGCTCAGATGAGGTCACAGCAGGTATGATAAAGATGTTGGGTGAGATAGCAGAGAAATGTCTCTTGAGGGTACTCATAGCAGTTTGGAGAGAGGTGTATCCCAGATGTTTGGAAAATAAGCACACTAGTGCCAGTGTTCAAGAACAAAAGGGACATCCACAACTGTGGGCAGTATAGAGGTATCAAGCTCTGGTTACTCTGCATGACAGTTCTGGAGAGAATGATTGATAAATCAATACACAGAGTAGTAGAAAGTACGAGGGGAGATGAGCAGTTTGGATGCAGATCAGGAGGCATAACAAACAACCCAATGTTTGCAGTTAGACAGATAGTTAAGAAGATGAGGAAAGAGTCTAACTGGGCATTCCTACACTTGGAGAAAGCATATGACAATGTCCCAAGAAAGATGATTTGGGCAGTCTTGTGCTGGTTCAAAGTCCCTGAAACATTGATAGAATTAGTACAGGCTATGTACAAGGAGCCAAAGACTCAAGTATGAACAGTGTTCAGTCTCACAGAGAGGCTCCCAGGTTGAGTGGGTGGTGCATCAGGGTTCAGCTCTGAGCCCACTGCTGTTCATAGTGGTGATGGAATAGATTAGCAAACAGGTTGGAGGGGCCAGATTAACAAATTTGCTGTAGGTAGATGATGTGGTATTACAGGCAGACTCTGAGCAAGAACTTTAGCAAAGGATATGGGAATGGAATGCAAAACTGAAGAGACATGGGATGAAACTGAGTACAGAAAAGACAGTTGTAATGGCATCAAATGGGGAAATCCAAAGAAACTGAGAACTGAGATAGAAGGGAAAATAGTGGCACAGGTTAACAGCTTCAAGTATCTGGGAGGGGTGGTTGATGAGAAGAGAAGTCTGAATGGGGAGGTCAAATCTAGAATCAGAGGGGCTGCAGCCACCTGGCATAGACTGTTGAGTGCAGTATATGTCAGAAGAATGTCAAAGAAGCTGAAAAGTAAGGTGTACAAAACAGTGATGCAACCAGTACTACTGCATGACACAGAAACCTGGGCAGTAAAGGCAGCGCTGTTGAGGAAGCTAGAGGTGATAAAGACGAAGCACCTGAGGTGCGTAGTAGGTTACATACTGTGGGACAGATGAAGAAATGAGGACATAACAGCAGAAGCCAAAGTAGCTAAAATTGCAGAAAAGTTCAAAGACAACAGATTATGGTGGTTCAGGCACATGTGCATAAAAGCCAAAGACAATCTGGTAAAGAAGGTTTGGAACAGACAGGAAGAAGGCAGGAGGAAACTAGGCTATCCAGCAAAGAGGTGGATGGATTGTGTGAGAGAAGATCTGCGATAATCAGGCATGAGTGTCGAAGAAGGTAAGCTAGTAGCATTAAATAGAGAGAGATGGCAACATCTGACACAACACCCTGACCCCATGTAGAAAATGGGAAAAGGTTTCTTCATTCAGAAGCTGTTGGAAGTACTCCTTCCATTATGTCTTTGATGTCCTCTAGACTGGTGAGCTGGTTGTTGCTGGCATCCCTTATGAAGGGTGTCTGACTATCTTCTTTACCTGTTTTGGGCATCTACTGTGGTGCACAGTCCTCAAGATAGGAGAACAAAGATCACAGACTGTGTGACATGGCATATAGCTATTTAGAAAATGGGGAAAAAGGGGACTGATGATGATGATGATGGTTTATTGAGTTATTTATTGACATTTAAAAATAAATAAATAAATACATGATAATGATAAAAGCGATAAAGTGGGGAGAATTGCAGGAGCGGAACCTAGCACTATCCTGAAAAACTGAAATGTATTATCTGAGAGCAAGTTAATAAGAAGAGGATGGAAAGAGGGAAAAATCAACTTGACAGCCTATATGTTTAGGAGAATGGAAGTGAAATGGGAAGCAGACAAAGAGAGTTGGATTACAAGGAGACGATAACAGAAATAGAAGGAATAGCCTAAATGGCATTAAGACTGGAAGGAGAGACTGTAGATCAACCAGACAACCTTTAAATCCATTACAATATTTTGAAGGAAGATGGTTTGATAGGAAACAGAGAAAACAGGCTGTAATGTGAAGACAGGAGTAAAGGAAGATGCAGTCTACCTGTAACTAATCTATATGTGCATACATACATATAAATTTAGGTTCACAGATGTGTACTAAGTAACAACCACCAGGGCCTTTTTAAGCCTAGTCATATATTCCAAATTTCTGAAAAGTGCTAGTGACATTTTAAGTGTAAGTAGGAGCTTGGAAAGTGAAACATTTATAAGCAGGGGGTTGGGAGATCACCCATTTACAGGCTGACTGTGTCTATTAGAGATATACAAGTCAATCCAGGAATTTATTGGTCCCCATCCAGTTGTCCAAGTTGAACTGGATTAGGGAGGAACTCTGCTTCACATGGATGGTGAGCCTGTTCCAGAGATGTGGTAGTCTCTGGGATACATACCTGTCTCTCCAGCAGGTCTTATCTATATCGCAGTCAATGTTTAAGTCTCTATAAAGAGTAATGTTTGTTTTGTGGATATGCTGGAGGCCCATCAGAGTGGGGTCTGACAATGCCTTGTATGCCAGGCATAGATCTCCCCTCAACAGTCTGTAGGAGACACAATAAAGGGATAGGTCCTTGAGGCAATCTGCACAGGACATGTTACTTATGCCCTGTATTCTTTTAGTGAGGAACCTATGTGGTTGTTTCAGTTGTTGGATATGCCTGGTTAGGTACATACCAAAGGAGGCATTGTACTCAATGATAGGTCTGATGAATACTGAATACAGTGGAACCATGACCTCCTTGGACCTACATGCCATACCTTTGTTTATACGTTGCACAACACAGAATGATTTCCTCACTGTTGTAGACATATGATGGTCAAAGGCGAGATTGCTGTCTATGTGTGTCTCCAAGTTCCTGACTATTGGGTTGACTCTTAGGGGTGTGTTGTCAATATGATAGTTACCAGTAGTGGATGACTTCCTGAAGGATACTATTATTATGCCTTTCTTGGTATTTAGTTTCAGTCCATGGCTCAGACACCAGTTATTTGTCTGTGTTAGCCATTCCTGGAGAACATTAGTGCCAGTGGGGGATTCTATGATTGCCTCTAATTTGCAATCATCTGCAAATTTGGCCAGCCAGAGGCCCCTGACATTGGCCTTGACTTTGGAGGAGTAAATGCCAAACATGAGCCAACCCAGTTCTTATCCGTGAGGGACTCAACTTTTGACTAGCCTTGCTGTAGAGATGAACTCCCCAATTCTAACTTCCTGTGTCCTGTCTGTGAGCCAGCTGGCTACCCATCAGGTGACATAAGGGTTTATACCTAACCTCTTGAGTTTGTCAACAATGTCTGAGTGGGGTATTGTGTCAAAGTCAAAGTAGGCAGTGTGAACCATTTTACCCTCATCCATTGCTTTGGTGACCTTCTCCAGGATGTCCACCTGACTGAGTAGGCATGACTTGGCATTATCAAAACCAAACTGGGTTGGATCCAATGTTTGGTGTTGTGGAATGTCCCTAATTTTGTCCCTTGTTTTTGCCATGTCCCTTGTAATATATTTGATTTTCATGTAACTCCCTGAGGATTACAAGCAGTCAATAACACAAGACTTTATAGTTTTATTTCTGATTCTTTACAAAATCTATGCCAGTGCAAAACTTGTTGTTCAATAAACTTTCTACATGAATTACAACAATATTTAAAGATTGTTTCCAATTTTGGTATTTTGTTCCCACAATTTTGCCCCCTTAGCAAAAAATGTTGCAAGCTATGTTCAGCACAACATGCATTTGTTAGTGCATAGTCTACCAAGACTAAAATGGCTACTTTTATGTGATACTTCCTTAAGTGTATAAATCACCTTAACCAGTTCAACACATTACAAACACTTTCTTGCAGCAAGTGGCAGTAACCAATGCATTTCCACTCTTCCAAAACCTGCAGCTCAATGAAGTACGTTATGTTGCAGTTTCAATTAAATGCATATTCAGCAAGTAGCATGCTTGACATTATAAATGTAACTGCCATGAGTCTGAACAAATGTGTGTGTGTGTGTGTGTGTGTGTGTGTGTGTGTGTGTGTGTGTGTGTATATGCCAAGCTATATTCTGTAATACTCAAATGGAGTAGCTGTACAATAAAGGATTTAGTAGCTATATTAAATGAACCATACCACACTGCGGTGGTGGTGCTGCGGTAACATTGTCGCCTCATAGCAAGACGTTGTCCCGTTTGATTCTCAGCTAGAGCGTCTTCTGTGTGGAGGCATACGTGAATGGGGCGTGCCTTCATTGAAGGTTGTGCATCAGGGCTGGTAACCTGGTACGTAAAAATCCACTACCAATCATTAGCGGACCGGAGTTCCACTGTGGCGACCCCTAACCAGGAAAAAGCCGAAAGACACAAACAAACAAATTAAACGAACAATACCAATGCAGTTATCAGATAAAGTAGCACAGAGAAACATGGACTTGAATGTTTGGGGATTGCTGTTCTTTGATTGCTAATTGTGTGGGGCAGCACACAAAACATTCATATATTGCACTAAATGTTCAGCACTAATGTAGTTTTAAAAATAAACAAAAAGGATCCTTGGAAAGCAACGCTTAACAATATAGTCCTGACATCTCTGGTGCTGGGTTTAATGGGAAGCAGTAAACTGCAACATGGTCTTAACTGTTTGAGAAGTGATATTCCATTAGTGCGGTGCTATGCACAATAGAACTAGTACATCTGTGCTATGCATGGGAAAATGGCAGTGTACTGTTGAATTGACAGTTGTGCTGTACACATAGAATAGATGGGGACTGGAAACTCATTTATTCACATAATCAAGCACAGTATTTCACTTTATTTTAAATGCCTGAAAACATTATTTGGTGCAACATGCAGAAGTATTGTGTTGTAGTCACAGGGAAGCAACATATAGCATTTTAAATGACCGCATCAAAGCAAAAGATGGTGTTGGTTTGTTGAGTAAAAAGCTGTGCTTGATAGAATAACATTATGTTGTTGAATAAAAAAGTTGCACTCCAGATGATAGTACAAAGTATAAGAATCATATTTTACCTACACAATCAAAAGTAATATTCCACTTTGTTTTATATGTTTGCAAATATAATTTGGTTTACTGTGTAATGGGGAAACAACATTCAACAGCATGGTATTCACAGATCAATTGAGAAGAACTGGTCTTCTGTCCTTGTGTACCATATTATTAGTGAAGACTGCATATTTGCTGTGAACAATAGAATGGCACTGTACAGTTGAACAGATGAGAATGGTAAACTTGTTTGTCCATATAAATGAGGCATATTTCACTTTATGTTTCCAGACATTATTTTGTGTAATGTCTAGTGGGGGGAGCAACATACAACAATATCATCTTGTCTGTTTAAGAAGTGCTATTTTGTCTGTGCTCTGCACTACAGCATAAATCTAATACAGAGCCCACAACTGTGCTGTGCATGATAGAACTGGCAGGGAATGGCAAACCTATTTTACCCATATATGCAAGAGGAATATTTCATTTTATTTTGCATTCTTACAAACATCAGTTAGTATTTCGTATAATAACATGGCTTTTATGATTATGAAAAAGCAATTTACTGTCTTTTCAGGTCATTTTTAAAATAGAGAACACAGCATTGTATTGTTGAATAGAAAATTGTGCATCGCATAATACATCATCTCTGCACTGTTAAACTGTGCTGCGTGCAGTAGAACATAAGGGGATGGGAAACATCATTTACACATATAAGCAAGATATGTATTTCACTTTATTTTATTTGTTGAAAGAATCAATTGGTGCATATTGTAATGGGAAAGAAACATAATGCAACATAGTTTTGGTTGCTTCAGAAGCACTAGTCTGTCTGTGTTATGCACCTCAGGGTTGAAACGGTACATATATGAAGACAGGCTGAATGGCATTGTATTATTGAAAAGAATGCCACACTTCACATGGTAGGGCATATTGCAGAAGGAACTTATTCTGGTTGTATAAACAAGGGGATTATGTTGCTTTATTTGACATGAATGCAAACATCATTTAGTCAATTTGTAATGGAGAAGCAACACAAAGCAATATGATCTTAACCTTTTGATAAAAAAACTATACTTTTTGTAATGTGTACCATTTATTTTATTTAGTTACTTACTTACTTACACTCTGTTGACTAGGTTAGTTCCACTAAGCCAATGGTCTCTTTTTTAGGGACATCTGTGGTGGTATTCTTGCTGACTAGGGAAAATTTGGCCAGGGCACTAGGGAACTTCCCCTATTCTTTTTGATAATCGCCATGAGATCTTCCACCTGAACTACCACCAACTCAAGCAGATGAGACCTTGGTTTAACATATCACCTGAAGAATGACACAGTAAGGTATGCAGCACCCCCCCTCCTTAAGGTGTATTGTAGTGTTAGTACTGGAAGATTAATCCAACTGTTTGGTGTGGGAATAGAGCCCACAACCTTCTGCACCAAAGGCAAGTGTGATACTGTCGAGCTACCAAGACTACATATAACTAATACAGCTCACATCCATGCTGTGCACAAAAGAATGGCATTATACTGTTGAACAGAAAATGTGCTATGCATAGAGGAGATGAGAGAAGGGAAGCTTGTTTTACCCAGATAGGTAAGATGGGTAATTCACTTTTTATTTTACATGTTTGTCAACGTCATTTGGGCAACATACAGCATAGGAAAGTATATAGCATTTTAAAATGAGTACATGAAAACATTCAGTAACATATTATTAAAATTCAAAGTAAACTTTATTGTCATTTAGAACTACACACGTAGCCTAAATGAAATTTCATGCAATATAAATTTTACAGTTTAATAGTTGAATAAAACGGGCTGGATTCAATAAAGCCTACACTAAGTGTACACTGTTCTAAAGAATAGACAACACAGACATAACACACACCTTCTTCCTCCTAATTTTAGTTTTCCTACTGTTATTTTTGCTGCTTTAAATACTGACAGGGATTCATAAAGATTACCACAAAGTGTAGACTACATGTACACTTAGCTTAATCTTTCTGAGTGACTAGAAAACACAAAAAATGAGATAAGAGTTTTACTGAATACATATCGTGTACACTTAGTGTAGGCTTTATTGAATCATGGGGGTAATCTCTGAGATAGAACAACATTGTATTGTTGAATAGAAAGATGTGCTGTGCTCAGCAAAACAGACGTGCAATAAATATAAATTGTCCATAGAAGCAAGAGAAATATTCACTTTATTTTGCATGATTTTTAATGTGTATGGCAGAAGCTACAGCATTATGGTCTTAGTTTTTGAGAAGTATGATACTGTCTGTTTTGTACACCATAAAACTAAGAAATATGTGCTGTGCTTGGTGAACACAAGGGGATGGGATATTTATTTTACCTATAAAAGTATTAAGAATATTTACTTTACATACAGATGGGGGGCAGAAAATGAATTTTAATTAGGGAAGCTATAGCAGTTTGTTTTGTATTTTATGTTTACAAGGAAGCAACATGATTTTAGATCGGAAAAGTCAACGTTCACTAGCTTAGTTGAATTTTATGACTAAGTCACTTTTACATTAGATTCTGGGATTTTGTAGGCTTTGTATTTTCAGCTTTATCAAAAGTTTTTGACACTGTTTCTTATTATTCTATAAATTTGGCATTAAGGAAATATAATGTTATCTAATCTATATCTGGTAAACTGCATTAATAACTGATTCTCTGGCTGTGCTCAGTGTGTCAGTTCACGACTCAGAATACCTACCTGTTATTTTTGGTACGCCTCAGGGTTCAGTCTATGGACTGATTAATTTAGTTTTTTCAGCTAGCACTTCAGACAATCATTGGCTTGCTAAGTACATTAATGATCGCAAGGTTCATTTTTATGTCTAATTCTAGAGAGGAGAATTTAGCCATCAATAAGTTTTTAAATACGTTTTCTATCTGGACAACTAAGACTGGACTTAGTTTTAGTCATAATGTCAAGTCATGTACTTTGGTAGACCAAACATACCTTAACTCTCAATGGTCTCACTTTTCAAAAGGCAAATTAATTCAAAGATTTAGGTATGCGTGTAATCCTAGATGTCTCTGTTACTTATCATGTAAATGGTATTGGAAACAGAGCATTAAGTCTCCTGGCATTGATATTTAACTCTAGTTCCCTAAGTGACAAATGTAATCTATTTCAAACATATAACATGTATATTCTTCATATTCTTGAATCCAATAGTACCCTTTGTATCTACAACAGGATTCATCTAAATAAAATACAATTTGTTCACAGAAATATACTAAAAGAATCCCATCAGTGAGAAACCTCATTTACTCTGACAGGTGTAATTTGTCTCTGCCTTCTAATTCTTGATCTCAAAAGTATACTAATATAAATTTTTGCATCTCATATTGCAATAAAAACTTAAGAAATAAATTTGCAACTTGTCTAAAATCCAGGATCTGGAACAAAATTCCTCTTGAGCTTAGGATGTTGGCAAATCTTGATTTATTTAAAGCTAGATTTAAAAACTGGATAGAAGGGGCTGTTTTCAATATAACTTTCAGTGGCTCAGTCTTCCTCAAGGGCTTTCAGGTCTGAACACTTTACCTCCTAAACCTTTAAGAAGCCTATCAGAAATCTGCAGCATTTTAAAATGATTGTGGAAAAGCATTGCGCTGTTGATTGTAAACAGACACTATTACTAAGGAAGAAAAACAAAAGTTTAGTTTCATCTTCATTTTAATAGACATGCTCCCTCATAAATATTAATTGTAAATTATTCCGGTCAGTAGTAGATAATTTTGAAGATGTATGTATTAGCATACTGGATTGCTTTGATCTTTGCTGATTTGCATACAGGTTTGCTTTGATGTGACCAGCCCTGTAGAAGCATGTTTGTGAATGAAGCAGTATATTGCTCATTTATCTAAACCAACAATAGTAGAGTCATCTGTAGCTGCCCACACAGTGGCAATCTGACAACATATTTCCTGTTCATCAATCTTCTAATCTAAAATGACTACTTATCCCAACAAGTATATAATGTAAACTTAAAACAGTAACTTTAGACTTGACAAGTGCTTTGTCTTTTTTTTTTAATTTATTTATTTTTTGCAAGGCTCATTTTCAGAGTTGCACTATATCTGTGCCCAAACTGTAGCTGTTAAATTATTAGAGGAACAGTCGTCTTGAATTTTCTAGCACTAGAAATGTTGATTTATTTTCAATGTTTAGCTGATCAGACAATGTAGAAATACCAATTAAATAATTCATTGTAGACCCAGTAAGATGCATTTTTAAAAGAAGCATAAAACAGAGAGAAATATTTTTAGAAATGCATTGTTCAAGCTGCAATTTTCAAACTATTGTTTTCAGTGGTTGCAAGCAAGCCTTTTCCACTTACAGTAATTAACCTAAAGAACTTCCATCACTTCATTAGCATATGTCCTTTGTTGTATATTTATTCTTTAAAACCAGGCTTTAAAAATTAAAACTCTTTAAGTTGTTATTTTGTTGCCATCTCCTGTGCAGAGTTTGCAGATGCTGGGGGTTTATCCAGTCTCTGCTTCTGACAGCAGCTCATATCTTCCAACGTCCAAAATATTAATCAGGATTATAATCCCTTCATATGTGATCCACAGGGTGGCATGTGTTATTGGCTACTGGGCTACAGCTCCCCTCCCCCAGTTAAAAAGGAGAAGAAGGAAATGATATGAAAGTCAGAATGACAACTATTAGTTGACTTTTTCAAATTCTGTGTTAGTACCTCACTCTTGGAACACCACATATGTGTGGAGTTCTGAGGCAAGCCAAGAGTGGGGAAAATGTGTCATAGTCCACTCACTGGGTTGTTTTCAAAACAGTCAAGCAACAAACTTACTCCACCAATCTGTGGAGCTCTTTTATCTTGTTGTTGAGGATATCAGAAGTGTCATTTAACATGCATTTCAATGGGATGCTTCATGAAGTAGCGAAGACCCTTTCCTAGGGGCTCAGGATGCCTCAGACGACTGAGACAGAAAGTAAAAAGAGTCGTCTGTAATGCAGGGGGGAACAGGAGTGGAAACTAGAAGTATTATATAAATATATATATATATATATATATATATATATATATATATATTTTTTTTTTTTACAGGCACTATGCCTGCTACTTTCAGCATATAGGGAAATATTTACTCATTTACTTTAACTGTGGGTGTTTTTTCAATGAGACGTACAAGCTTTATTTTTCACTGAAAAGCATTATAGCAACAGTGACAGCATAAATCATAAGCTACATTTCAATGTGCAGAATGTATTTACTTCCACTTTACGCCATTTAATAAACCTGCTCTCACTGGTTTCTTTTCCAAGTGTCAGTACAACCAGTGGTGTCCTGGAATTATTAAACTTTCTGAGCGCCTATTTAGCTTTTGAAAAACTGCTAGGATTTACTTGACTGACATCTCAGAATGTTTAGGACAGCCAACTATACCATTCTTCTGAATTTTTCCCTTCATTTTGTCTATTCCCTATGTACTTAGACAATTCACTAACAAGATACCTGATCAGTCTCAGACATTAAAAATAGATATTCATAGTTCATACTCACTTCATGTTGCAATTGGAATCACTTAGGTCTCCAGTTTGGGTCATCTTTTTGCTTCATTGCATGAATAACTCCCACATCATACCCATCCCACAAACTGTTATATCTGGAATTGCATAAGTTCTCCGTTAGTTATATGGATCCAGACCTTCTTGAAAAAGTCCCTTTAAACTGGATTTAATGCACTAGAAGATTGGATTAAGTCCATTTCTAGGAATACTGTATATTGGATTTTTGTCCTCCACCATCATTGTAGTTTCTTTGACTGTTTGTCGAAAACAAATATTTTTCATGACCACCTTCCAATTGTCCCTGAATCTCAGTTATAAAATAGGCATGTGTGTGTGTGTGTGTGTGTGTGTGTGTGTGTGTGTGTGTGTGTATGTGTGTGTGGTGTAGATGTTCTCAACTATTTATGATTTTGCAAAATGGCTCTTATGTTTTGCCTTGTATTTTGGTTTGCTCTTTGTAGCTTCTCTGACACATAAGTGAGGACCGAAGTTTCTAAATAATTTTAACAAGAGTTGAGATTCTTTTTAACATCATTGAAAAAAGCATAGTAATGCAAAGCCTGTTATGCTAACAAGTTTCTAAGTATAAAGGCTGTGACTGTCCCCATTTTAGTGCATTGTAATGGTCAATGAGGTGCACACGGTATTCTAACAGCAGTGAGCTGACAAGATAAATTTCTGTCTGCCAGTTATTTATGTATGTATGCATTAATCCTTTTGATAGAAGTCAAAGATCTGAGGTGTACAATCATGCAATTGGATTTAATCAATGAGCATATGATAAATTCTTAACTGTGCTTTTTTTGGAAGGTAGGAAGCCAGGCACTTATGCCTTGCATTTATCTTTTCAATTTATTGGAGAACTGCTATTTTATTGGCTTTGCAAATTAAGCTTTAGATGCAACTTATTTTTCTTTGAAACAAAAAAATAAGACTGAATATCTTCCCTCAGTCATGAAGGTTTGTTCCGGCTATCATTAAATCAAAACTTTATAAAAAAGCTCTAAGATACATCTAAGAGCATCTGGAACTCTGTGACTTCTGTGAGTGCAGCAGGCCCCAGACCTCTGGCATAATTCACTTACTTCCTCCAGACTCAGTTACAGTAGTGTATTGGCCTGTTAGGGTGTGTTAAAAACAAGAGAGACTTAAACAGTATGACAAAGTGTGAAAAGCAAGAAAGAAGTAATCTATCTGAATAGTGAAGAGCTAGAATGATAGGAAAACTAGGGAGGGCATTGTAGAAGTGCAGGGAGGAGTAATGAGCAGCAGGGGGGACCCATGGAGTCCTTTCAGCAGGGCTCAATTCTACCCAGAGCTGGCCATATTCATTGCAGCTTGATATCTAAGGTGTATATAGTCAGTAAAGTAACGTTAATGAGTGGGTACTTACTGAGACAGTCTGTAGATGAAAGTGAGTGACACCATCTGCTGTTTGACCACTGATAATGGTCACTGACCCGTTGTAGTACAGATCTGCCTCATTGCATCTGGCTTTACTTACTTCCTGCAATCAATCCCCCTTTGCTTTGAAGACACCATCAATTGGTGTTCTTACCTCTGCACATAGCGTTTATTCTGAGATCCCAAGGGTTACCTTTTAAATGTTCAAGGACCATAACTGTGAACTTACTCTGCAAGTTGCAGCAGTTTTGGAATTACTATATATAAGTATCTGGGGTATACTGGGGGAACGCAAAAGTTATTTAAGGGTTTAACAGTGAGTTTTAGAATCCAATGTTTTTTTTTGCAGGAATCTGTTACTCCTAGTACAGGGTCTTGCAGTTCCAATAGGGAGCTGGTCCCAGGCAGTTGGGATTTTTTTGGACCACTAAATAGCAGGGTCGCCTCAATGTGGCTGTGAGTTGTAGATAGGAAAACTTTACTGTTTGTGCATATACACCTACCAACTCTTCTTTGGTCTTCTTCAAATTGGTAGTGCAAGTCTGACTTTAATATAACAGAGAAGCCATTTTCATCCAGCAGAATGTTTTAACTTGTTCATCTGAACACTTGTAAAAACAGGGATCTTCAGTTTCTTCAACATAAATGCTCTGCTTTTTCCAAAGAAGAAAAATAAGTAAATATTCCAACTAGGATATAGCAAATAACAGTAAAAATGACCATTTGAACCAAGATGAGGTTCAAGTCATGGAAAATAGATGAAACAAGCTCACGTGTGTACTTCAGAACGCCATTACATTGAATACAAAGACACAGCCAAAGCAATGACTTGGGCAGGCAAACAAACAGTCAGGTGAGCAAATTGCAGTGCTATAACTCTAAACAAAATTAGACAACTGTTGGTCACCACTGAAAGAAGAGGGCAGAAAGTGTCAGTGGTGAGTTACTCACAACTTTAGGAAAAGGATCAGTGTACATAATTGTAAGGAAGTTCCTGTACCAGTAGACAAACTGTTAACTGTGGTACTGTCATATGGTGAAGCACCAAGATAGGGATTGTGGGAAATTTACATTCCTTTCTCTATTGTTCCAATTGTATTACTTGTGCTGCTGAAGAAAAAACATTCTCATTCTTTTCAAAGTGATGTGCTGCCTGCGAGCCAGTCATCCAAAGATTAGAATTTGCTTGGTTTAGGTGAAGAACCTGTGACTGAACTGAAAGTTTATCTCATTAGTTTTTTTTTTTTTTGGTAAAATGAAACCTGCATTAGACCTACTGGTTGGGACCACTGCTTCCAGAGTTGTAGTGATAAGCTCAGATGGTAACTTCTCACTGTTTAGATTCCCTGATGCTGGTGGAAAGTGTTGCACCATATCAGAGGAGTGGATCACTTGGGATAGACCTGTATATTGGATTCCCTGGAGACTGCATTATTTGGAACTTTGGAGAGATAATACACTTATATTTTGTTTTCAGTGATGGTTTTACTAAATGATGCACCACTTTCTGTTGGTTGAATGCGGTGCTATCAATTGATTGGAACCATGTACAGGCTGGATGCAGGATTTTAAGAAATCTGTGTTTCATTTGTAAACATTCTTTAACTATATTGTAGATTTGAGCTCAGTGGCTGGTGTTGGAGGGCTGAAGCTAATGCATTTAACTATCAGCCATCATATAAGCTGGAAGCAGTGCCACATTGAGTAGATCAGCATTCTGACAAGTGTTCTTTCATTGGCATTGCACACCAAGTAAAAAGTAATTCAAGTTATTCTAAATACTGCAGATCAAGAACACTTTGGCAACATATACAGTGGAACTAATACATGTATACTTGGGAACTGGAGTTAAAGTAGGATTGTACTCCTTAGCTTCCCTGGGACTGCTTGTGCCATGGTACTGCAAATGAGATGTTGTCCAATAGTCAGCCTTCTGGTTTAGAAAGAGGAATGCATTTCCTCTCATGGACTTGGAGCTGTTGATCTGTTCTTTTAAGCACAATCCTTAATTAAATTGGGTACCATAATTAGGTGAGACAGCCCTGTAACAAATTTATCAAGCATTTGCCTTTGATTGTCTTCTATACGTGTTGTCATCTGTAATCATGGAGGCAGCATGCATGTTTTCTTTTCTTTTTTTGCTTCCCCTCCAAGACCTTGCATAATGGCTTCTCTATGTTTACCCAAATGACCAATTTGTTTTGGTGGAAGGTGAGCTGGGTATTCCTGGGCTAGGTGAGTGCCCTACATTCATTCATATTCATGCTCGGCATACCTCTGAAGTGTACCTGATTATATAGCCAGCATTAGACACCAGTGAACCCTGCAATCACTACGGCCTCCGTGGTTCTGGGGGCCCCCAACCACAGCAAGTTATCTTATTTTGTAACATGTCTGTCAAAGCAACAAAAGTTAGCAAAGCAATCTTGTGCACTTAATAAACCAGTTGGGTAATAATAACAACTCTTATTTAAATCTCCTTTAAATTTTAAAAGATACCGCTGGTTATAGTAGCAGTGTTTTGTCAAGAAACAGGGTTTACAATTTCATGAAATATTTTACCAGTGATATAGTACCCTGGGCTTAGTTAAATCCTACTGGTGGACAATCTCTCCACTAAAACTAACATTATGGTCAGCTTTAGGCACCTGCAATTCCTGTGGCTGCAGGTGAGGCATAATCATCCTTGACTGTGTGGGGGCCCCACAAAAGCTGCTGCTGGTTGGGAAAAATGGGGAGGAAAAAATTTATTATTTTTCCAATTACACTGTTTAAAAAGGGGTCTGATATGACCACTTTAGGATAAAGCTGATAGTCAGTGAATGAACATGAGCAAGGTAAACAGTAGAGATTTGCAGCCCAGAGTGACCAGTCTTAGTGTTTACCTTGGTTTATAAGAAGAGCTGATGATTCCACTCATCAGGGATGGTTTTCTCTTTCCAGGAGTTTTATAAATACTGGCAGAACACCAGATACTATAACTCTCAACTTTTTTGCTCAAGAATTTTTAGCAAAGCCAAAAATAATAGTAGCATAAAGGCTCAAAATCATGAACCTTTTTAAATATGATGCTAATTCACTTAAAAAGTTAATAGAACACATTTTGCATCAATGTGTACTTTTTGGGCAATGAGAAGCATGAAAATTTGTTGTCTGGATTTATTGACTATATGTAATCCTGAATGATTTATCAATAAATCAAACTTTTTACAAGGAACAGAACAAAATCAAGAGGCAAAATCAGGGACAATCTGTGAAATCAGGGACAGTCACAGGTATATATTACTCCACAGTGAGGTAAATAAGGTACTTACCCTGCTGCTGATTGACAACTGCTAAACTACAGTCATTGATCTGGTGTGTTAGTATCAGGATTGCACGGTGTATTGCTGTTTGCTGAAATAAGTGCAGAACTAATATTGCTATGGTGTGTGTGTGTGTGTGTGTGTGTGTGTGTGTGTGTGTGTGTGTGTGTGTATAACGTGTGTGCATTGCAGTGAAAAGTAACAAGCTAGCTATAATTTATTTCACTTTCATCAGAATTGCCATTATGCTTGTGTGTGTTGGGGTGAGTGGTTGCAGTGTATTTAAAAGTTAAAAAACTGGCCATATTTTCTTTCACTTACCATCAAAAACATTTTTTTTTTTTTATTTTACATTTGTTGACCGGGAAAGTCCGACTAGGTTCCACAGATCCTGTTTTCAGCGGAGGCCCGGGGAGAAATGCTCCAGAAGCATGTCTTTAGAATGTGGGAGGAAACCCACGCGAACGCAGGGAGAATATGCAAACTCCACACAGAAGGCACTCCAGACAAGAATCGAACCAGAGAACTTCTTGCTGTGAGGTGACAGCATTAACCGCTGCACCACTGAGCCGCCCAACATAAACCTTAGATAAGATAGGTGGCTATCATTGGTGGTTTGGCAGGAAGAGGATGTGTAAAAGCAACTGTTCACTGCCACTGTGGTGCAGATGGTAGCACTGCCATCTCATACTTCTTTGCACTGGTCGTGATCTTGGCTATGTAGCGTTTGTATGCCCTCCCTGTTTGTGTGTGTGTGTGTGTGTGTGTGTGTGTGTGTGTGTGTGTGTGTGTGAGTGTGTGGATATTCATATGCTCTGGTTAATGCCATCCCCTCAAAATCATGCAGCAGGTGAAATGGAATTCCAATATTTTTCCTGTGGGTGAACATGCAGTGTATTTGTGTACATGTTAAAAATGATTGATTTTTATCTCTGCACATAGACACAGACACACACATATTTTAATGCTGGGACACATACATTACTGTTCTGGGTAGCATAAAAACAGTTAACAAGTAATTATATTTCAAAAGCAAGACAGAAAATATCACAGAACATTGAGACACTTAGATCTTCTAGTAGTCTGGTGGTTCCTACACTCCATACTGTATAAATAGATTTTGACGTGGACTTAATGGTGGCCTCTACCCTCAACCATATCCATTCTAAAACCACCCATGCTCAAATGTGTGTACAGAAAGTTGCTGTAGGTTGGAGGGGGGGGGGCTGAAGATTGAGTGGTCATTAATACTTTAACTTTCATCACAATCAAATCTCAGAGGTATGCACAAGAGACCATTATATATTTTATTTGGGCTGGGGACAGTGTGGTCATTGTTTCTTTTACTTTTCTCACAGACCTCAGATTTACACAAAGAGGTATGCAAAGAAGGTTACTATAGCTTGTGTAGGGCAGTGTACTGTCTAGGAGAAACAAATGGGATTACATTACTGTAATCATTATTTTTTCACTTTCCTTACAATCACACATTAGGCACATATACAGGTGGCTGCCTTTGGGGTGTGGGTGAGGAGTGAGGAAGTATACTATGTATATGTACTACAGCAATCAGTTAAAATACTTGGCATTGGCCATTTAAACCTCTGTTTTCATCCCAATCTAACACCAGAGGGATACACAGGCAGTCACTGTCTTTTTTGATCAATTAGACAGGCATTCAGTATTCCCAGATAGGATTTCTGTAACTGTCACTTTATTGTGAGCTACTGTTTCTGTCATCTTTGAACATTATGTATTGGGCACAGCGTATGTCTTTCTTGAAAGCAAAAATAAAAATAAGACTGAAATTCTTTTTGTCATGATTTTTATTCAGGTCACCATTGGATTAAAAGTTTGGGAAAATGATCTAAAATGCATCCCAGATGGTCTATAACCCTATGCCTTCTAGGACCCCTGGCTTAATTGAATTATTTCCTTAATGGTTATTAGTGTGCTGTTTTGGTGTTGAAAGGGTGCAATGAAAACTAAAGCTGAACCTCAACATTATTTTTTTTCCTTAATCATAATTTCTGTTTAAGCCATCATTGGATGAAAAGGTTCTCTTCTTGAAAAAGCTGCAAAGTAAGACGAAATGTGAGAAAAGGAAGAATGTGCATGATGGGGGTACAGGGAAGCAATGGAAAATGTGTGTGTGTACAGGAGAGAATGAAACAGTATGCAGTGCCTAGTGCACCATTTCACCTAAGTCCAGCCCTGTACATAGAGTTGTTGTAATGTATCACTGTTACAGCTAAATACCAGTAACTCTGAATGTCCCTCTGTGAGATTGGCCAACATAGTGTGGTTCACAGGCCTGTCATAATGTAAGATCACTGTAACTACAGTTCAGTCTGTATGTACTTCTAAAACTTTGCAGTATGAACTAAAAGGTTGCTAGACAGGGGTGTCAGTTATAAGGTGATACTTAGATTTCAACTGCCCAGGGGGCCCACAGCTTGACATTTGCTGGAGGGCCCCAAAATGCTAACAGCAATCCTGCCTGATTATGAAGAATGTTCTCATTTTGAGTCTTAAAAAGCTCAAGTTCCTCGCAGTTCCCACTGAAAGTGCTGACTTTTTATAACTGACATTGAATAATACTGAATCATATTAATGCTTTATAAGTATAAAGTAACACATTTAACCACCCTGTGAGCTTCCTTCTTAAGTTGTTAGCACATGTTCCATATTTTGTACTTTTGTTCCACATTATGAGAGGTAGTCTTCCACATTTTGGAAATGGAAGGTTGAAAACTGTTTTGCCTGGTAATCCATTTCAACCCTCTGATCCCTGGTAAGAGTTGGTTGGTGGAATGGAACATGCCAGGTTTCTGGTCCAGGGTTGGGGCAGTCTACCCTCTTCCCTTAGGAGCACTCCCTTCCCCAACAGCAGCTCCTTCATGCCTACAATCTCTGTCTCTTAAGAGAAAGCTTACATTTACATGCCATGTTCCCCTTAGCTTCTTTCTAATGACTTAGCATACTATATACTTTGACAGTGCAGGATGGCTGAGGCAGCGTTCATGTTTTATTCGGGTCTATATTATATCCTCGAACGCTTAAAAAAGCGAACGCTGATTGATCAAACTTATTTTTGCAAAACTGCAAAATATCGAAGCAGCAGAAACTCTAATTTTTTCCTAGGGAAAGAATTTGCTTGTCTGTTTCTGTTGCTTTGGTATTTTCAGTGTTATGGTGGAAAGTTACCGGTCAATTTTCAGGTAAGTGTGCGATTGTGTGGATGTGAGTGTTAGGGTGATTTAGGTGAGTTAGGGTTAGGGCTCGGGTTAGGTGTGTGTGCGATTGAGTGGACATGAGGGTTAGGGCGGATTTAAGTGAGTTAGGGATAGGGAGCGGGTGAGGTGAGTGTGCGATAGTGACGGACCTTAGGGTTAGGGTTAAGGTAAGTGGGTAGTTAGTGATGTGTGCATAGTTTAGTGTAGGGTTAGGTATCAGATTTTAGATGTATGTGTGTGGATTTCTGTTTGTTTGGTGTGCTTGTGTTGTGTGTATGTGTTTTGGATCAGCGATTTTTTTCCCTGGGAAAAAAATAGCTGATCTGACAGTTCGAGATTGTAAGCTTTCGCTTAAATTAGGTCGATCAATCAGCGTTCACCTTTTTAAGCTTTCGATGATATAATATAGACCCGTGTTATGTTAATTTGTTGCATAGCCCTCAACTGTCTCTGATTTTTGCCTCACAGTTTTGATCGGTACTTGATAAATGTGTTGTTTTCTGACACATTCTTGATGCTTGCAGTCACTAAACAATAACAGACGTTTCAAGCTCAGACTTCATATCCTTCCGAAAAACAAGGTAACGCAAAAACCGTCGGTCTATTAGATTTAAAATCTGTTTTTGATGGGACTTTGGTCCCTATTGCTTTTTTTTTTTTTTTTTGCCTTTGCCCTTATTCTTCAGGTAAAATGATGAGAGAGCTATGGTTTCTTGTAAATATTACTTGTCAATTGTTTTTACAATGCTTGCCATTTTTATTTTATGTGGTCTGTATTTTGTCTTTACGTACAATGCGCAATAACTAGTTCTATTTTGGGAACGTTTGTCTTGTTCTTATTATGCACTGTCCCAGGCTGACTCCAAATTAGTATACTTTTTAACGAACTTCTATAAATGCCAGTGTGACCACCCAAAAATGTTCCAAAACCCTAGATCAACTGTAAAAAATCCCAAGATCTGCAGCTACTGCACCTATTAACAACAATAAAAAGTCCTTATATATTGTACAGTTTATAAACAAAGAGATTGTGTCTATATCTGGGGATGTCACTGTCCCACTTTAGTCAACCCCGCAAGGACAGATAGCCTTGTACTTACACGAATTAATGTGTCTTTCGGCTTTTCCAGGTTAGGGGTCGCCACAGCGGACCTCCGGTCCGCTATTGATTGGCAGTAGATTTTTACGTGCCGAATTGCCGGCCCTGATGCACAACCTTACACGAAGGTACGCCCATTCACGCATGTCTCCACACAGAAGACGCTTTAGCTGAGAATCCAACAGGACAACGTTTTACTGTGAGGCGACAATGCTACCGCAGCAGCACCACCGCAGTTATACTTACATATGAATATGAATTCTGGTGTCTCCAGATTGAAAGTACTTTTCGTCTCTGCCACATTCTGGTTAACAAAATCTACTACTGCTGAAATGATCACATCTTTAATAATACATAAAAGCAAGAAAGTCATAAAGTGAGGGGAAAGTATCCGTAAAAGTCCATGACGTCAGGCAGAGTCTACAAAAAAAATAAACATAAGATATCAATGACCACAAAGCGTGATTACTCACACTTCATGCATGTGTCCTCCTAAGGCTAAATAACCACTCCCAGGTATCACTGATTGACTGATATTTTCAGCTTTCCGCCTTGAGTGAAATTCAAGAGGTATAGATGAGATTCGTACACCAAGCAACCCATGGAATACAATTTTAGCCAACTCAAAACTACACTGTACAACGTGACAATTTTTCAAGTGCGTAAACAACATTACGCAAGTAAGCTGCCAAAATAAAATGTGTTGTGTTAGCTGCATGCATTTTTGAAAGACATGAAACAAAAGTCTGTTATTACTCAGGGACTTCCATACTCAATAATTTGCAATAAAAATATTAGGAAAAAAAAATAAAAATAACAGGCAAATTATTGACATATGAGAAGTATACACGTACCAAAATTTCCTCAAAAGGGATTACATTTTCATTCCGTTTTTTCTAGCCACATAATGTAAATCATGAAAAATGCCGCGAACTCGCGAAGCATGAGGAAAGAGTTAGCGCCCTTACCCAGTTGGGAAGAGGGGCGTGGATCATGTATAATTAATCAGGCTGTGACCAGTTTTTGTATGGAGCAGAACGGTTTAGGTTGCCCTCAAAGGGGTTGAGGGGCGTTCTTCAAGCATAATTAATCAGATGGGTGACAAATTTCACCTCGAGCCATCAGTAGACTGGTGATTGGAACCCAAGAGTTCACGCTCTTGTTAGTCCGGTGTTGCGAGGGTCGCGCTCAGTGCATAATTAGTCAGGATGGGTGACTGATTTCTCGTGATGAACCCAACAGTTACGAGACGAGAGGGTTACCACCTGTCCCACTTTGGGAGGGACAGTCCTTCTTTGGGCAGTTCTGTCCTGCAAAAAAAAATTGAAAAAATGGCAAATGTCCTGAGATTGTAGGACAAAAATATTTCCTATATTTTCTTTAATAGTTGCATAAAACAGTTATTTTGTATCTGAAACACCTAAATATTATAATAAACAGAATATGCAACTCAAATACAAGAATAAGCTTTTATCCTGGCAAAAAAGTGAATTGCTGTCCTTTGTACTGGCCATGGGTATGTTTTGCCCTGCAAAATATGACGTTTCTACAAAAAATGTCCCACTTTGGGCATTTGAAAAGGTGGCAACCCTACTTAAGCAAGCAGACAGCCACTGAGTAGCGATAATGCAGACCGTATGCACGTTGTCGTCAATGGACAGTGGACACTTGACAGATTAATAGGGCGGGATCAGTATTGCTGAATCATTTTTTTTTTCGTTTGGATGATCATCAAAGATGATGTATGGAAAACCCAAAATCGTGCAGATGAAAACCCCAGATCCCAGTGTTCGTTCCCCAAACCCAAGGCGTGGTGACTTTGACAAATGCAAATAAATTTACGCGCAGAGCGGAGGAGGTGGGAATTGTATGACGTCACTTTTCGGCGGCAGTGTGAAATATAAAGAGTAAGGGAAAATAAAAGCACGGTATGTGTCTAATTTCAGAAGATCTGCAGTTTCAAAGCTTAGTGTTTGGTTGGTGTATATATATATATATATATATATATATATATATATATACACACACACACACGTTTTAGTACAACGTGTGCTGGCTTTGTAATGGGATAGTATGTTGCATTTTGTTTGTGAAAGGACGTAAATTTAAGAGCTTTTCTAAGGTGAGCACAGAGGATGTTATTTACAGTAGAAGAGCTGGGTTGGATGTACTGAACTTTAGTACACTGTAGGCAGTATTTGTTATACTGCCAAACGTAATTATGTATTTTATTCTCAGGTCTATGTCTGTTACCTCATCATAAAAGATTTTTGCAAGAAAACTTGGCAAGTCCCACGGAGCACAAGTTCCTAAAGATGATACAAGAGTACAGATCTCGTTAAGTAACTTGCTTAGAGTTGTATTGTATTATGATGAAGACCAAAGGAATCAAATATGGGGCCTACAGATTAAGTGAAATTATTTATAATAATATTATAGAAATAGTAGCAGCAACAACTGATGGCCTTAAAACGTTATACAGCACTGTATACAGTAGTTGTCATATATATATATATATATATGGGAAAGCTGAACCAGGCAATAGATGGAACGTTTGGAATTTGATGCAGTCTAAGTTTACTGATTCAGTGAGTGTATGACTTTTTTTCTTTACCGTTTAAAACATGGGAGGTTATAGTTTACTTTGCTAGGGGAAGATAAACACTGCATGTCTGAGCAGTATTATGACAGAAATCAAATTACTGCATGTTTCTTTTTGTGCTGTCAATCTCTAGCACACAAATACCTGCTATTTGTAGATGAGCTGTACAGTAGTTACATTGTGGTTAATAGAGAGTTGGAGTATTGCACCCCCCCCCCCCAAAGTATTCTTTGTGGATATATAGTATTGTTGTTTGCTTATACAAAGGAAAGTTATGTTTTCTTCTGTCAGGCTTGGCTGCTGCAGTCCTAAGTTATCACAGAGACTCTTTAGTTTATTTTCTATCTTGTTTAGAAAGATTGCTAATAAAATCCTATGGGTAGCATTCCAGATCATTTTACCACATAACTGACATTGTTCCTGCAGCTCATTATATTAAAGAAATAGAACATAGTTCACACCAAATCAATTTAACATCTTATTTGTAAAGCTTTATTTTGTTTTAACTTCCTAGCAAGTTCTTTTGTGATAGATGTTTGGGATTGTGAGGACAGTATTGGTTGCACATGAAGTGAAAGAGTGTCTGTTTTGCAGTCCTTATAAATTATGCAACACATCTACTTATCGCCGCATTTAGCCTTATACAGCTACTGACCTCCTTTCCATTCCAGCTCTACAAAAGTGCCAAGCTGTTTTATTAGCCTCTGCCGTCCTTGCTTCCACACCATTAATGATTCCACACCATTAATGATTCCATTTCTCAGGCTTCCCTAAAATCTTGATGTCTGCTATACTGAGAATTTTTTTGTCGCGTAATCAAGAATTGAAGCTGGCATCTAGTTGGGACGTCTTTTAACAAGCATTGTGACAAAACAAATGCGAGAATTGTGAGTGAGAAAGTGGTACTGAGATTTGGTTGAAGAGAATGAAAAAAAACAGACTTCAGCCCCAAGTTCATCACTGGGCTATTGCAGGTGTTTGCCTCACTGGTTCCTTAACATGCAGGTTAACCCCGTCTGTAGAAGACAGTGAATGCAATTTTGTGGAAGCAACTGTGCAGAGTAAAGGATTAGTGGGTTTTTTTTTTTTTTTTAAGGAATGGCAGTTCATTGCTGATAAATGAATATGAAAACATGGACTGGTGTTAAAAAGTGCTGCGGCAGGCATAAAATGAGTCTTACAAAGAAGTCAGTCATTGGTGGATGACTGTAATTTACAGGAACAGTGTTGACATCCCAGTTACGATTTCTTGAAATTTTGTTTCTTTGTGAAACATCCACAAATGGTATATGCCCTTCTCCTATGACACTGCTTGCTGTTATATGGAGGAATGCCACAGGTTTGTGTGGTACACAGAGCTACTGGTGAGTTGGTATGTGCGTACATTTCTGAACATGAATCTGTACTTGTTGATGCTCTAGAAATGAGAACACTCCATCGTTTCTCTGACAGATGTGCAATGAGTCTATGATTATTACGATGATGATTATTTATTGTTATCCAAGAGCTTTGTACCATGTGGAAAGATTCTGTACTACAATTTCTTTTGTATGGTTGAGTTATTGCATTGTCTTTCCTTTGGTTTTCACTGATCCACAGAGATATGTATCTTAATTGTCAATGTAGAATGAATTATTTCTCTGTTTAGTAGGTTACTGATTTTTTTCAAACACCTTTATTGAATTATCACTTGTGATATAGGCAAATATACATTCATATAAAAGTAATCAAACTATATTAACATAAACGTACTTTACGTATATTGCTATATATGATATACTCTAAGCAATATTGCATACATTAATTCCTGCCCCCCCCCTTTTTTTTAACAAAAAACATCTTCTTTAGTAAACCATCACTTACTATATAGGCAATCATGCATGTATATAAATGAAAACAAACCACACCAACACGGTTCCTACTTGCAAGAATTTTACATCACAAACCATACTGACACAGTCCCAGTTGTGAACATTATACATCACTTATAATCTACCCAATCTGTGTCATTCAAACTTTGCATAGCTTACCTAAGTTCTGCTGCCTTTTAGGGTCATAGGAAGCTACTAGGCTATTGACCGTGAGACCTTTACAAGCCTAGCCAAGAATTTAGCCCATGTTTCAACTAGTCAACACCCGATGCTCCTGTCCAGCAGGGACAAAGTGGAATCCCAAGGGTGTATTTTCTGTTCCCCATCCTATTATCCAGATTGCACTTAAAAAGGGTTAATGAGGTACTCTGCTTGATGTGGAGAGGGAGTTTATTCCACAGAAGAGGTAGTCTGTGGGACACAAATCTGTCCCGCCAACAAGTCCTAGTGATGTCACACGCCAGGTTGAGGTTGCGAGTGTGGGTTACTCGAGTGGAGCTTGACTTGCAGGCATGAAGCAGTTCCATCAAGGCAGTGTCTGAGATTGCCAGACATAGGTCAACCCTGAGGAATGAGACTTAGATGTTTGAGGCCCTGGATTCTCCTGGTGAGGAGTGTCTGTGGTTTGTCCAGCTGCTGCATGTGCTTTGCGAGGTACATGTCGAAAGGGGCATTGTACTCAATAATGGGTCTTGTAAGGGAAGAATACAGGGATGTTATGACTACCTTGTCCCTGGATGAGATAACCTTACTAATGAGGTGGGCCATGTAGAAAACTTTCTGTACAACAGAGGCAATATGGTGGTCAAAAGTCAGTTTGCTGTCAACCTGGGTGCCCAAGTCCCTCATGACTGATTTTGTGCTTAGGACCTTGTTATTAATGTGATAATTTGTGGAGATGTCACTCGCCCCAAAGGGGATGATGATGCATTTTTTGGCGTTCAGTTTGAGACCATGTTTCTGGCCCAGTCATTTGTTTGGATGAGACCCTTTTGGCAGATGTCCACATCGCTAGGGGAATTGATTGCAGCACCCAGCTTGCAGTCACCTAGGTTCGATCAGTGAGCCAGTAGCAATCTGGTAACATACGGATTGATGTCTAGTTGAGGTATTTTATCTATTATACCAGAGTGTGGAATAGTATCGGAGGCTTTGGCGAGGTCAAGGTAGGTGTGCACCATCTTCTCCTTGTCCATGGCTTTGGTGACTGTCTCAAAGAAGTCGACCAAATTTGACAGACATGACCTCCCCTTGACAAAACCAAACTGTGTGGGATCGAGTGTTTGGAGGTTGCCAGTGTCCTTATTAATGAGGTCCATGATGATCCATTCCATGGCCTTGCAGATCAGGATAGTTAGGCTTATGAGTCTATAATTTCCTGGATGATTGGATGCTCCATGTTTGTGTAAAGGGATGACAGTGACTGTACTCCACTCGGCTGGGATGAAGTCGGTACTCAGACTTTGGTTGAAGAGGGTGCCTAATGATGCTGCAAGTTCCTGCCTGAGTTCATGTAGGATGCGGCCTGGGATGTTATCAGGTCCCATGGAGGCTGTACTTTTTGCCTTTGAGAGGGCAGTGATGACTTGCTCCCTAGAGATAAGGGGAGGGGGCAGATACTGGGCATGTCCTGATTTACTGATGGGGGACAGAGGGGTGAAGTTTTCACTGAACCTGTCTGCCAGCACGTTGGCTATATCTACAGTGTTTGTGGTGGCCTTGCCACCAGTTATAAGCAGATCTGAGTGCTTCCTTTGAGATTGCGGACATATTTGAAGAGGGCCTTATGATTGTCTTTAGTAGATGTGGCCAGTTTGGACTTGAAGTTTGCTTTGGAGGATTTCCCTAGTGCTCTTATTTGCTTGTTCAGGCTAAGGAGCGATTGCTTCCAATTAGGCACCTGCTTCTTCTTGGTCCTGGACAGTAGCATTTTCCTTTTATTATAGAGTTTATGTATTGTAGATGTCCAGACAGGTTTACCCTTCCTTGATGAGGAGGATTTTGCCCTGTCAGGTATTCCTGATTCCATGCAGCTATATAAATGCTTGTATAGTACTTTGGTGTAGGTTTGGACATATGTGCCAGTTCCTACAGAAGGGGAGGGGCTGTGGAACTGTTTATACTTTCCCTCAGGAGGTTGTAATCAGGTTTGCAGAAGTTTTTTTTGCTTGACCGTAACTGAGGGGGGGGGGTGGTTGAGGGAGATGGTGACTTCAAAAGTGACTGCTTTGTGGTCGGATCTTAACAGGGAGGATGACACTGCAGGGATGTTGCAGTGGTTACTCATGTTGGTTAATACCAAATCCAAGATATCACCTATTGTGGGGGTGTCGACCAGCTGGTCCAAGGCATTTGCATTGACGAAATCAAGGAATCTCTGGACATTTGTGTTTTGGCATGAGTAGTTCTTCCAGTCTATAGTTGGATAGTTAGTTGCCCAGGATCAGGGTAAAGGGTTGAATCTTGATAGATTAGAAGAGGTCCAGATAGGTGGAGTGGGCATCTTGAGTCATAGTTGGGGGGGAGGGGTCTGTATCTAGCTGTGATTTGAATAGGGGTCTTGTCAAAGGTTAATTGCACCTGGAGTGTCTCCTGTGCATCGTACTGTTTGACCAGCCTCCTCCTTTTGCTTTGCTGCCCACGGTTTGGGGTCTGAATGTATGATGGGATGGAACTTGGTATGGCTGCGGTGCTCTCTGCAGCTTTGAACCAGGTTTAGACCTCATTCCTCCCTTGTATGTATTGTTCACACAATTCCCATGTAGTTTACTCCTATCCTTTTCTAAAGATATCAATTCCAGTTGTTTTATCTCCGTTACTATAATCATAACTTCCAGTATAGTTGATTTAGATTTAGATTTTCTAGTAATTGCTTTTTTGGTAGCCACCATTACTAGACACAGCCAGATCTTACCATGTCTAGGCAATTCCAATTCTGTATCATAGCTCAGAAAAATCATCTCCCTCGTCAGACCAATTTGCCCACCCAGCATCTCTGACAATGCATCCCGCAGGGAATCCTTAGTCTGCCAACTCACAGCACTCCCAGAAAATATGTTCCCAGTTACCTCTTTCTTCCCCTTCACAACTCCACCATTTACTGTCTGGCTGAGGAAGAATTCTCTGGAGTCTACTTGGGGTATAAGCTGTGTAAACATTTCAAGCAAAAATCCTAAATCTTGAAGATATTGTTGCATATTTGGGAGACATACATGTATCCTCCCATTGCTTTTTTGTGAAGTGCTTATCCAATCTCTTTTCCCAATCTTTCTAACCTCCTCTTGATTGATTCTTATAGTTATCATGCAATATGTTATATGCTTTACTAATTATTCCTTTTTTAATGGCAGTTTCTGTTCTGGATTCTATTTAAACCTCTACCAGTGTTGGTCTTTCATTTAGGACCCCCATATTTCTTTCTCTTTGCCTATACTCTAATTTCGATTCCTAATAGGAAGGCAGTCTCTTAGCCCGCAGTCCAAATACATTTTTTGCGTCTTCCTATTCTGTCATTTTTCCCTCTCTAGTTACTTGCTCCCAATACCTTGGTTTCTTTGCCAGAATTCTCCAATAAATTCCACTCCCTCTTGCCTGTTGTCTGTATCACTAATTGCAGTCATCCCTATTGGCAGAATCTCATTTTTCCATTCCCATGTTGGCTTAGTTCTTAAAAATACTTTCTGCTAATTTATGGATATAATAATCTGTATAATTACTGTTATTCTCCTTAAAGGCCTGCATCCAAAATCCCAGTCTCTCCTTGTTTCTTGAGCTTCCCCTGTGTTTCATTATGAGAGTCATGGCTTAGTGGTAGGTCATACAGACTAGTGTTATCATCATCTCTTTCCACTTTGAATTATTGTTTTCTGTTTGTGCTATGTATAGGAGTCTTAACTGTGTGTAGCTCTAAAATATCCCTTCGAATTAAGTAATCCCAATGTGCCCTGTTCTACTGGAAGAATCAGCTTGTCCCACTTGACTCTTGCCATCTTTCCCTCCCAGATAAAATCCTTCAGGTCTTCATTAATTGCTACCCACAACTTCTCTTCTGGTTGATAAAAATATGCCTGGCTTGTGTATAAGATTAAAGGGACTAAAACCATTTAACTGCTTGCATCCTACTATCCATTTTCTCAGTTTTTGTATTATTTTTTGTTTAGTCTCTTCCCATATATCCTTGGCTGCAACACTAGCATCATTTTTAATTCATACTGCTAAGTATTAATTCATACTGCTAAGTTATTTCATTTTATCTGTGGGTTATTGATGATCCAGGTTAGATACGTTGCAGGTCTGCATTTGCTACTATACAGCTCCGGAAACCAACTGGATATTAAGGAGTTTAATAAAACTAGAATGTCTTGTATAACAACTCCAGGAATGTTAGAGTAGCACTGTGCTATGGTGGTGGTGAACAAATACATCTTAACTTCTACCCTTTTAAAGTAATGGAGAAAACTAAGAATTCCTATGTTAACTACAATACAGGTTAATATTGGTCTTCGTGGAAACATATTTAAATATTTTTAAATCTACTTTGCTGTCTGCTTTGCTTGTTTGACCACCATTCTCTGGAGTAACAAAGGTGAATAAATGCATATGCATCAGCATTTGCTTTCACTTCTGAATGTAGTGACATTTATTTTAAGTTGTGCCTGCTGTGTTTGATGTCTTCTGTTCTTTTTGGATGTCTTGACATATTTGTTTACTTTTACTTCTGATTGCTTAAGTTGTTTTTTTCCAAGTCTGCACACTGTCATTTTTGACTTTTTTTTTAATATCTACAGCTGTAAAAACTTGATTTTTGATATGATTACTTACGAAAGTTGTCTACACTTAGTCCTTTGACTGTTGAATTATTTGCAGTTACCGCTGTGTTGTGAAAGAATTACTGGTTAAACACTAAGACATGGATCGCTACAACGAGCTGAAAGTATTACTGAAGAAGTGGGAGACATCCTTTCTACAGAAGCACCAGAGAAAACCTGACAAGGTAAGACAGCTGGGGCATACTGGTAAGCAAAATGGAGTCTAAATTCCACATGGCTGGTCTGTAGTTTAGTGTGTCAGTAGTATGGAAGATGGAAAAATTCCAAAGGCGGTAAGATTCTTAATGTATGTGATGGAAATAACTTTATTTAGCAGGAGGATTCATTAGTCGTACAATATTTTGTTGCACATCAACACCAATTTTTCAGTTGAATAATGAATTTCATTGCAAATGTTGGGCTGTGCTGAATAGTATAATGACAGTTTGTCCATCCCTAGTTGTAGAGGTTCTGTTATTACTACATCATGCATACAGGCTGCATTTTGGAAGTACTGCAAACTGGGTTTCCTTATGATACAGCTTGTTGTTGGAAGTAGTATAATTTTTATTGACAGTCATTTTTTAATCTGTTTATGCCTTTTTATTTTTTAGACATGTTGCTTGTTTGTGATATTGAAGTTTTTATTAAGAGTGCTTTTTATTGAAACTGGCTTTGTGGTTCTGTCTTGCTAAGCCTGTTTCAATAAAAAGCATTCTAATAATGACAGAGGGACAATAGATTCGTCTTTAAATGTTGTTCCACTGTCATTAGCGAGACAATACACACACACACACACACACACACACACACACACACACACGTGATCCATTCAGAATAACATAAGATATGCAGACATGCACGCACAGTGATTCATTTGGCACAAAAAGAATAGGTGTGGTGTAAAATCCAACAGCAAGAAATACCCATTTGCTGTAAAATAATAGCAATATAATACATTTGTTGTGTGAACATAACGGAGTGATTAATGAAGTCTAAGTTAGTATATATTAGTTTTGTAAAAACAGTAGTATCCTATAGTGAGGAGGTTGATATACCTCTTAGCTGTCCGGATTTTTGCCTAATATGTTTGGTCTGCTCCTCATAAAATTTGTGGTTTTCTGGAAAACCATTGAAGATTTACATCAATAAATAATGGCAGACAGTTGAGTTTCAGACCACCCCACCCTCCAAACTTGAATAGTGCTATTGCTGAAAAGTGCAATTCCAGGGAAAATATTAAAAAGCCTTCACTGCAATCAAGACTTTTCTTCATATTAGAAGCAATGTAGGTCTTAACTTTCAACATAAAGACTTGGTGTTATTGCTTTATATACTGAAATTTTTTGTTGTTTAAAGCGTGCACACTTGCAGAGGCCTGTCTAGCTAGCATAGTTTTCCTAACTCCAGTCCTGTAAGACCCCATTTCAGACTTTAGTTGATGACACACTACTGGATCCTGTACCTCTCTGTGAGTTACAAGCCAAAACTTTTTTATTTTTTATCTGCGGCTTTTACATCCAACTGTGCCTTTTTCCCCAGTTTCATCTGTGACCAGTCAATATTAGACTGGTTATCCACTTCCAAACTAAACTGCACTACCCCAGAATTAAGAAACACCAGAAATAATTAACCTGTGCTAGTTTTAGTTCCCCCCTGAACTGTACTGCCATTTATTTAACTGTAGTTCATCTTTTTCTTGGTACTCTTTCCATATCATTTACCTGCAGTTTGAGTCAGTTGAATGATTGATTTTGTTTGAATTGCCCACCCTCCAGAATCTGGCTGAGAGACCTGTCAGTCGCTCCCACAGGACTCCACTTGCAATTGGTCCCTACCCTCCTCCCCACTAGAAGTGCATAGGACAGAAGTTATATAAAGCCTGATAATGGTGCCATCTTTAAAACACACTAATACTTCTCTTCTGCAGTAATCTCCCCTCTCTGTGAAGGGTGCTCGCTATAAGTTGCGTTCTTTTTATGTTTTTTTTTTTTTGCAACAACTGATACCACTGTACTCTGGAATAATATTACATCCATTTTGATTGAATTAATAATCTAATAGTCTCATTAACTATACTTCTATGTTAAAAGACAAAAGAAAAAAAAATTAAAGTTGCAAGAGAATTTGGTAGGGAACTTGTGATATACTTACACCCATTCATTTCCCATTCTCATTGTTCTGCCCAGACCCTACATAAAGATTGGCTCCGCGATCTGGTTGGCTCCACTCCCCTACCCTGCCCCCAATTCCCACCCACCGCACTACTCCTACTTTTATTCTAACCCCTCATCACCTGATCACCCCTTAAACCAATCAGTAACCTCTACTCCTTAAAACAGTCCAAGCCCAATAGCTAGCTCCTTGCCTTAAACAATCACAAAGCAGCAACTAGCCATACTTTCACATCTACCTCAACCTATAAACCATACCAATGCTTACACCAAACTACTACTCCCACAAAAATTACAAATCACAGTAGGATTTCTCTTCCTAACCCTCACATACCTAACAAACATCACTTGTATACACACAAACACTCCACTGGAAAACACTTTATTCTGTACTACACATAGTTCCATAAGGACAAACTCACACAAACGTTTTTATCAATCCCACACTATTTAGAGACCGCTCTATACTACACATGCATAAATTCCACATAACTACATCTTACACTATTGAAATATCATTCAGATCCAACTTAGAAATAGCACATACAATTAAACACGTACTACTGATCACAAAGTGCCTTCTTATATCGGGTGACATACACCCAAACTCGGGTCCGCTTAATATACCACCCTCAAACAAACAAAACTCTGACCTGATAATTCTCGACATCAACACCAGGAGCATATCCAATAAGCTTCCTGACATATATGCATTTATAACCCACTACTCCCCAGACATACTAACAATCACTGAGACCTGGCTAAAACCCAGCACCCAAAATGAAGAAATTCTCCCACCTGGATACTTTATCCTAAGACTAGATAGAGTAGGCAAGAAGGGAGGTGGAATTGCAATTTTCTTTAAAAATAACCTCAAAATGAAACCTCTGCAAATCCCACTTCCCAAGTTTCAAAATGCCAAAATCTTGGTATAATTCTATACTTGAACAATAACAAAAATATGAATATTGTTTGCTGGTATGTTCCCCCAGGAAACAACTCCCCTACTATTGAGAAAATATTGCAGATTCTCTGAGGTCCACTGTATCAAGAAACTATCGTACTAGGTGATCTAAACACCGACTGGATAGCCTGTAATTCTAACAACCCCACTAATCATATTAATCTCTCTGGTTTTTCACAACTCATTCAAAAACCTACTAGAGTTGATAAAAAAACCCATAAACAATCCATTCTAGATTGGGGCAGTTGACTAGTGCCCAAACAAAACTACCAGACAGGTTGTCTACCAGATGGTCTTGGTGACCATCTCCCCACTTTTCTCCTACGCAAACGCACCAACATGCCCATAACCTTTAGACAAGTTAGAGATGACCGTAAACTAAACGTACAGGAGCTAAAGTCTACTCTGCAACTAACTAACTGGAAACCACTACTAACCCTACTTTTAGACCAAGCCGTCAAATACTTTAATAGTACTCTCTCTTAAATGTCCTCAACAAAGTTGCACCCATTAGAAAAATCCGAGTCAAGGCAAACCATGCACTATGGTTGAGTAGGGACACAAGAGCCTTACTAAAGTCTAGAGATAAAGCTTGGAAAATCTGGAAAAGGGATAACACTAGCATAGCCAAACAAAATTTCCAACCACTCAGAAATCAGGCCAAGAAACAAACCAAACTAGACAAAAAGAACTCTTTCCTTGGGGTCCAAAACAAACACTCAAAAGACCCCCAAAAGTTTTGGCTTGCTATCAACTCCCTTCTAAAACCAGGAACAATTGCCACTCCAGCCCCCTCCAGGAACAATTGCCACTCTAGCCCCCTCCTCCGACAACAATACCAAAGACATAGCATCCCAGTTTAATCACTGTTTTACAGAATCCATCCTAACTCTATCCTCTCAGCTATCCAATAACAGTCATACACATATGCCTACCAAATGCACCATCAATATCCCCTCCTTTGCTCTCTCACCAGTTTCCACTTCCACTATTAAAAAAAATCCTCCTAAAACTAAAGCCAACCACCCTTGCAGCTGACAGTCTACCAGCCAACTTCCTAAAAAGTGCTGCTGAATCCCTATCTTACCCAATTTCTATCCTCATCAACCACTCCATACAGTAAGCCTACATCCCCTAACTCTGGAAAGTTTCAATTATTGTGCCACTTCATAAAGGTGGTAATTCTTATAAATTCTCAAACTACCATCATATTGCCATTCTATCCCCCTTATCTAAACTGCTTAAGAAATGTATTAACTCTCAAGTCATGAAATTCGTAAATACACAATCTTCTGTCCTCCACACAACATGGTTTCTGGCAAACTCGCAGCACAATAACTGCTCTCCTCTCTTTCACCAACCAGGTCAACCCTCATAGAAATAACAATAATTTTGTTTCTGCAATATTTTTAGATCTCTCAAAAGCATTTGATATGGTCTCACACTCCAAACTTCTAGACTCCCTGGCCTCCCTATCCTTTGCCCCTTCTACTTTTGTCTGATTTAAAAGCTATCTGTCACATAGGCAGCAATCAGTTCAGTGGCAAGGCATGCAATCTACTTTACTCCCAACTATGATAGGCATACCACAAGGCTCGATTTTAGGCCCACTACTCTTCTTCGTATTCTACACACCTCCACCCATCATGCCTCTCTTATACAGTATGCTGACGGTTCGACTCTTATCCGCTCTGCTCCATCGCTTTCCACTCTACAACTCGCACAAGAATCCTTCACTTTTGTAGAAAGTTGGATTACTGATATCCAACTAATCTTAAACCCCAATAAGACAAATTTGCTACTTTTCACCCCAATAAATCTATACCCCCCATCCTTTTCAGTCTCTTCTAAAAATGGTACCATCATATCTCCCTCTGACCATACCAAACTCCTCTGTGTAGAAATTGACGGTAACCTACTCTTCAATGTCCATATCTCACAAACCATAAAAGAAGTCCACAAAAAATGGGAACCCTATATAGGTATAAACAGTTCTTCTCAGAACAGGCATGGATCACTCTAGCCCAAACCCATCTACTCTCCACTCTAATGTATGCTGCGCCAATTCTTACCAGAGTCAGAAAACTTGATCTCACCAGACTTGAATCATGTTACAGTAAAATTGCCACGTTTGCTAACAACTGCAGCTTCAGAACCCATCACTATCAATCTCTATGGGAACTGCAATGGTTAGAACTTCCCCAGTTACTCAGTTACCACCAGCTAGTCATTGCCTTTAATATTGTTGGACATCCTGAAAAACCCCAGCACTAAGCCAGTTACTCTCTCCATACAGAACTAATCGTCCTCTCCGATCTGCTGAGAAATCCCTCCTCTGCATCTCTAAAGCTAACAACTGAGGGAAAGCTCTTTTTTCTCATGCTATACCTAGATCCTGTAATAACCTCCCCCCTTCTCTGACCTCTGCCCCCACTAACACACATTTCAAAAATGCTCTCAAATCACATCTTATAAATACATGGCTATGTCCATGCATCACGTGAATCTTACAATCTCAGCACACTTTACACCTTCCTTCCTGCTGTCTCTACTGTATATATGCTACAGTTAGGCATCTTACTGTCAACTTGAAATTGCATAATATGTCATGTCTAATCATATGATATATTTTTTTTATCCTACCTCACTAATCATTGTTAAAGCTTTGATGTATGAGAGAGACTAGCTTTGTAAATTTAGTCACTTACTGCTGATGTATTGTTTATTGTTCAGACTGGATTGTATGAGACTTTTTTATGTTTGTACTTACCTCAGTTATCACTGTTATATGATTGTTTGTATTACCATGTTGATGTTAATCTAATTGTGGATCTTTTCTCCCCTGGCCTCCGCTATAAATGGACCTGTGTCCAGTCGGACTATCCCAGTAAACAAATGTAAAATAAATATCCTTCAGAAAATGCATGTTAATGAAAAACCTGTTATTTCAGTAACTTTCTAAGTTTATAAGAGCAGTCTGTCCCTATTTTGGGGTCTTTGTCCCAACATTGTTTTTGGCTTTTTCCAGATTTCTTGTGCCAAGTGTTTGAGAGGTATACAGGTTGGAATGTCTGGATATCGTCACAAGATTAAAGGTTTAGCAGTCATGAAAAAACACCTATTACCTAGTTTTTACTTATATGTATTGTAGTTCCTGGTGCTGACCCTTCTTGACTGACTTACTCCACAAACTAAGAAACCAGCCAGGTCATGGAAATTCTGATGAGTGGTGGTGGTGATGGTCAGCTTCATTCTGTGCCTAATAAAAGAAATATTGGTAGTCCCCTTGACAAGAATGACAAAAATAAGGTAATAAGATAAGAATTGATCTTTAACATGTTTCTGCTTACAGTTTATTTCACGTATTCTGGATATCTGCCAGTTAATTACTCTAAGTAGAATTTAGCATTGTGAGTCAGACTATCAAAAATAAAACTGATCAGTTTCATTACTAAAGTCATTTTCATAAAATGAAAATATTTGTTCCCCAAATGAAGGTAGGGGTGTGTGTATGTATGTATGTATGTTTGTTTGTTTGTCTTTCGGCTTTTTCCCGGTAAGGGGTTGCCACAGCAGAACTCCGGTCCGCTAATGATTGGCAGTAGATTTTTACGAAACGCTGAGGTGCCAGCTCGACGCCCAACCTTCAACAAAGGCACGCCCATTTACGCACGCGTGTGTGTATGTATGTGTAGAAAAAAATATATATATAAAATATTGTAGTGTGTGTGTGTGTGTGTGTGTGTGTGTGTGTGCATGTATATGATATGTATGTATATGGGTGTGTGGCTGATATTGTCCCTCTGTTATTAGTGAGACAACACACACACACACACACGCACACACTGCCCCTCTGTCATTAGCGAGATTGAACCTGGTCACAGCACATTTTAGCTTCAGAGACTGGCCGGGCGACTTCACTTCAGGTTCGGACGGGCTTAGCACAATAGTGGATCTTGTGCCTGAAAATGCAGTAAAATACATGTTAAGAAAATAAGATCAGCCTTAGGATAAAACAGATTGCAGAAAGAACACTTTTGCACCACTTCAAATCCTGTTCTCACATTGATACCAGCATAATAAAAACAACAATCCTTGACTTCTCATTTTAAACATTACTTTGGGTATGAAATGAACACTATACAGGTCTGGATCATTCATTTACAGTATATAGTTGCTAATTTGGCTAGAAAGACAACACACAATTTGTATGAACCAAATTTTAAACTAAAATTTTTTTTTGAAGCATCAGTGATTTTTGCCTCAAAATGTTGCCTGTCTCAGACAGGGGAGACTATTTTACTTAAAGACTAAAAAGCAAACAATGTAAAAACTATTTTTTTAAATGATTTTTATTCGGTTGCTCTAAAAAGTAAAAACATAAGGAAGAAGAGTGAAGACTTTGCAAAAGAAACTGGCAAGCTGATTTCAGAAATGAATTTGAGGTTAGTTTTGCTGATTCCTGCTAATTTTTCTGCTACCTCATTACCAGAGTCAGCAAAACCAGCCTCAAATGCTTTTCTGAAATCAGCTTGCTTGTGTTTCTTTTGCAGAGTTTTCACTCTTCTTCCTTATTTAACTTTTTCGAGCAACTGAATAAAAAGCGTTCTTTTTTTTAATATTTTTATTAACTAAAATCCCAAACCATTTACTTCCTTATGGTGGAGTCTTTTGTATGGTGAAATATTACCTTGCTAAAATCTTATCTGTTTTGTCATGTTGAACATTCATAAATGCTTGCTTTGTTTTGATCTGTAGATATGACTGATAAAAATGTGATTATTTTTTTTGTGTGTATTTTCATCCTATTCCATACTGCAGAGGTACTTTTGTTATCAGAGGCCACTAACACATGGACAAGTGCTTAAAGCTCTCATGTGCTACATATTATGATATACCTGGTGTACGTAGTCTATAATGGGGGTATAAGTTGAACCCTGGCACAAAGTATTGTTTTGTTTGACATCTGATTATTGCATTTTTGCTTTTGGAAGTTATGTCTACAAAATTTCTTGAAGGAGAGAGGTAGTGAGAGGAAGAAAGATAGCGAAGCAGGCTTGATGTGGCCTGCAAAATGGGATCCCCCTAATTTCAGCAAGGTGCATCTTGGGGGAGCCTCTGTTTTTGAATTCCAAGGGAGTCTTGATGGTGGCAGTCTTGGCATTACCACACTGGTGGCTGCATTATTTATTTGTTTTTTGCAGCCTAACAGTGTTGCTAATGAGGAGAAACGCAGTGCTACCAAGATAGAGCATACTGCTGTAGTATGCCAGAAGTCTTCACTTACCATACCACTGGTAAAGTTTGTATCTGTCATGTTTCAGGCTACTTTCTATGTATGCCTATGGATGATAACCATGGATTCCTGGTCATTTCTAAGGTGGTCTTACTGTATCCAGACTGTTAGCTTAACTCAATTTACAAGTTTATTGGTGAAGTGCTCTTATACTATCAGGCTGGTTTTGTTTGACATTTAGATGAAGCTCTGACATGTACTTCGAGTACCTTATTTTGCAAGGAATTGCTAACAGCTGACCTTGAGTTTAAATCCCAGAACTGACCCAGCACAGACAGTTAAGTATGTAATGTATCCACTTAACACAGAGTTAGCACAGAGATTTGAGGCTATGAGCTATTGATGAACTGCTTCCTGTGATACAAGGTTTGATTTATTCAGCCTCCGTTTATATTTTGTGTGACTCTTACTTAACAGGTCACTTAACCAGTGGTCCTGGTATGAGTCTGGAAAAAGATCCATGTGGATCAGTTCTTTATCTCATTTAACAGATGCACATAAATAAAAATATATCTGTCTTTCTGGTACACATTATATTATATTTGCTAAATGGGAATGGCCGGTCTGAGATGAATCTACTTTTGTTTTTTTCTAAGAGCACAGATGAACATATTGAAACTGTGCATAGAGGATGTATGCTGGTTTCTTGACCACAAACCTTGATAAATGTTAAATATAAATTCATACTGCCACTGGAGGGAACCAAGCATGAAATTGAATTAAGATATGCCAAGAGACTAGGGGAGAGAGGGGGCCTAAAGATTGCCTGGTGACTAGGGGAGAGAGGGGGCCTAAAGAGTGCCTGGTGTTTGGACAGGAAATGGCATACCAGATGATAATGCTTTCAGAAATGTTAATTTAATTAGGAAGTACTGCCTTTGGAGAGACAACTGGCTAAAGCAGATGCACTTACATTGAGGATAAAATGAAATGTGTGATGAGTCGCATCAAGGCACATGGACTGTACCATACCTTGTTTAAGCAGGTAAATACTTTAATTGGGGACTAGTAGTAGAGTGGATGGCAAGACTAAGGAGGCTGCATTTAGAGATACATTACATGACATGGAAACTTAAGTTGGGAAGTCTGGTAAAAAAAAGGCTCATTTATGTGAACCATCCTTGTGCTATTGAAAACTGAGTACCTATTTACAGACCTGCAGTACCATTTTATATTGGTAAGGAATACTGAAGTAGGTGAAAAGCATTTGTCAATGTGAAGGCAGGGAATTTTTGTTTATTACTCTAAGAAATGTAATATAAGCCATTAACAGCTGTAGAGATGTGCTTGTCAAGTGAGGCTTTCTTACTGAAGCAAGCAGGGAGATGGCATACTTAGTTGATTGCATGCAGGGTAATGGACTTGGCAGAAGCCATTGGTGTACTTTACATTAAAGATTAGTTGAATTGAGCTCTGAAGCTGTGAGTTTGACCCATATGACCAGAGTATGATTAGCAGCTTGGGCACTGAGTGAGTTGGGCTGGGAAAGGTAGGAGTGAGCAGTACATGTCAGTTTGCCTGTTCTGGGGGGGAAGAATTGGTGGTCCAGTGGCAGTTTTGTCACATGCATGCAGAGGCTTGCAGATAATTAAAACAACAGATAACAAAGAAGTACTGTAGTTAGAGAAGTTGGTTTGGCTTATCAAGCCAGTAATGGCAACTCTCATTAGCAAGTGGATGAGAATACTTACATGCAGCAAGAAGATGTCGTAGCAGTCATAGGAATGTGGAACCCACTTCATCCACCAAAGGATGTGGTTTGCACTTAATAGAACCAGCTCTAATGGTTGTGTAAATGACAGTTTATGCCTGACAGGGAATGAATGGGCTGACTGAGCACTGAGTCGTGGAAGGCTGGTGGTTGGGGGAGGGGCCAGCTATGGAGGGGGGGAAAAGCTTAAATTTTTTATGTATGCTTTAAGTATTTCCTGTATTTGTTTTAATTCTGAGTGTGTGTGTGTGTGTGTGTGTGTGTGTGTGTGTGTGTGTGTGTGTGTGTGTGTGTGTGTGTGTGTGTGTGCGCGTGTGTGTGATACATATATGGATATGCATGAATGATAATGTCATTGACCAAAAAAAGTCCTTTTGCTTTGTCTAGATAATAGAAAGTAATTTTGGACTCCTATAGTAAAAAAAAGTATATGCCGTACTGCAGAGAAGAGACCACCTCCCGCCATGCAAACCCATATGCCCACTAACTCTGTTTTAGGTTTACTGTTTCTCTTACTTGCAGTTACATGTTCATTAACTGAAATCTGTGTGTGGGTATAATCTCATTACACATAGGAGTACTGAATAATTAAGATTGTAGGTACATAACATTTGACGGTTTTGCATGGGCATTCCCTGAAATGGGCTCAGGGCTCACCATTTGAGAATACTGTTTTAAAGTAATGCAAGTACAACACCTGCTATAAGATGAGATGTTGGAGGACTGGTGTGACATAGCCTGCATTTTCTTTCCTATTTAAGTACGATCCATTTATAGCTATGTCAAACATTGTATTGAAGGATTTTAAATTTTTTCTGTTTTTATTTTTCCAGGCAAGAGCATTAATAAACATTAGAGAAGTGCAGTGGCTCACTGGTAAGAGCTAGGCTTTACAAGATTATGGTTCATTCCTGACCACCTCCTGTCATTCTCTTTGTGGAGTTTGCAGGGCCTGTATGCACTTGCATACAATTTCTTAATTTTTTGTTTGTGTATATAAGTTATATATGCGTGTGTGTTTGTGTACATATATATAACCGGAATTTGTGTGTGTGTAAGTGCAAGACTGTGTATTTGGTTTTACAGAGAATCATTAATGTGCACTTTTATTGAGCTTCACTTTAGCTCTGTCAAATACACACCCATTGAACTGAACTAAAATAGAATAGTTTGTGTGTTTGCATCCCCTCTAAACCCCCTCATAGTTTCTGCAGCAGTTATCACCTAGTGGAGCTTAACGGGGTAGCCACTGAGCTTAGAAGCTCCAAGATGAGGGTAAGACATTCAGCCCAATCTGTACCCCACCTGACTGTTGCCACAGAGGAAACAAATGTGCTGATTAAGCTCCCTGGAGCAATAAGGAATGGATCATATGACTCTCACCAGGCACTAGATGTAAAATGGAAAAATAGTGTAGACTATTATTCAGAAGTTTCTGCCAGCATTCCCTGAATGCAATTGAAATTACACATCAGAAAGCTGTCATTTCTGCACAAAAAATGAAAGTAAGGCTCAAAATCGAGAGGCAGATTTGAAGGATGACCCTCTGGTGAAAGGAGAAAACCGCAGCAACAGCCCAGTGCCTCCTTTTAGCAGGACAGATTCTTCTCCACATAGCTTTGAGCACAGGTTACGTAGGGACGTGTCTCCTGCCTGCCACTTACAGCATAGCTAGCAGACAGATTTTTTTTTTTTATTTCATGGAATAATGCCTTCTAATAACGGTAGACCAGTGTGCTATACAAGTAATATCAAGGGGCTGGCTGCTCAACAGAGTTCTACAACAGACAAGTACTGGGTAACCATTCATTTAAATACAAAGCAGCTGATTCCCTTAGCCTTATTAATGTTTCAAAGCCTTCTGGATGTTGGAAAACATAAATGATTCTAGAAGAAGAACAAATAGCAGGATTTTACACCCCATACTTGAGAAGCCCCACAGGAAATTTCAATGATCCAGGGTTGCTAACTCCCATGTTTAGTTTGTCTTTCCTTTTTCCTTTTGGCATCTTTGCTGTGCCTAAGCTATTTGCACAGCTGAAATTAAAGGGAGTTCAGTTTAATCATTGTCTTGGATGGCTGTAGTTCAAGCACTCTGTAGGTATCTTGTAGTATAGGGTTGTCTGTGCTGAAGAAACTCTTCTGTGTTTTCAGTAGTTAGGTATAGTGCCTAGTGTGTAGAAATCACACGTAGTTCTGTTTGAATTTAAGAGGTTCCTAGTGGCAATTTTGCAGTCTGAGACCTGTGTTCTGTCTGTCTCTCTCTCCTCTCAGAACAAGATTGAAGTTATGATGGAAATTTTTAATCCAGCTTTTGAAGGAAATGCCTTCCATTGGCTAGGACATTCTTGAAGATTTTGGGATTCATGTCCTCCTGTGTACTGATTTCTTTGGTAAGAATGGACATCATTAGAAAAATCTACTTGTGCGCTGGGGAATTATGGGATCTAAAGAATCTACCATTAGAGTTGAGTCTTCATCTTCTGTCCTCTCTGATCAAGGAGTTACAATGGTGGGTTCTGCGATCATCCCTGAACCTCCCATTCTCCTCTTCCTGACGACAAGTTAACTACTGATAGTTCAGATTACACTTGTGGGGGTTTACTTCAAGAACTTTATGTTCAGGCGTTTATTCCAATTCACAAGGAAAAGCATGTGATTTTGCTAGCACTGGGGTTCTTCCAGAAAGTTTTTCAATCGGGAACCTTACAGGTAGTAACCGTGATAACAACCAAGACTGTTATGATGTGATACACCGCTACGTGTGACTTTGCTCGTTTATGTAAGCTAACAGTGATAATTTAGGAATAGGCACTTGTTTAGAATGGCTTTGCAAGTAGTTTACACCTTGAGCTAGTAAAGCAAAACAGGTGTAAGCTGGCATATGTTAGTTTCTTAAGAATTGGCTGTAAACAGGAGTGTTTGTAAGTGTTAAAGTTTTGGGGATGTGTAGAGATGTCTGCTTCACTCCACAGCATTCAGTATTCTGATCCAGGTAATCTAATCTTCTAGTAAAGGTCGTAGTCAGGGTTTTGTGCATGCCTTATCTCCACATGTTGTGACTCTATAAGTTTGTCTGAATGTAAAAAGAGAGAAAAAAAAAAACAACTAATTCTTGTCCCTTCATTCTGGCCAAGGCAACCGTGTTTTACCTGCCTAAATGTTCTACCAGCTTGGTGGATCTCCATGTAAAAAAAAGTCTCTTAAAATTGGATGGAACACTAGAAAATTTACCTCTCTGAGTGAGGTGGATTGTCCATCTGGACACACTAATTTATTATAGATTTGTGTTTCAGTCCCTCAAGTTTTGCAGTTTCTGGTATCCTTATTTTAGCCATATTTGCCTCTCTCTCTCTCTCATATGAACTGAAACTTTAATTTTGGAGGAATTTACTTATAGTGGTATGTACTTTTAATAAAACAGGTTTCTGAATTTTAAGTTCAGCTTAATGTACAAGGGGTCTTATTTGGCCTTTCTCAAGGAAAGGGTGTCTTTAAGAACAAACCACTTTTTTTTTAATGGTCTTTGAATTTATAATGCATTAGTCTACTCAAGTTTCCATTTTTTGTGTTCCCACTATAGAATTTATAATGCATTAGTCTACTCAAGTTTCCATTTTTTGTATTCCCACTAGAGAAAAAAAGGGAGTGTGTTTTTTTTTGCACTGCATTGGCTGCGGTGGTGCAGCGGTTAGCGTTGTCGCCTCACAGCAAGAGGTTCTCCGGTTCGATTCTCGGCTGGAGCTCCTTCTGTGTTGTGTCTGCATGTCCTCCCCAAGGTTGAGTGATGTTTAAAGACATGCAGGTAGGGTGTGTGCGTGAATGGGTGTGCCTTCTTTGAAGGCTGGGCGTTGGGCTGGCACCTCAGCATCGTACAAATCCACTGCCAGTCATTAGTAGACCGGATTTCTGCTGTGGCAACCCCTAACCAGGAAAAGCCAAAAGACATTAGTGTTGATGTTTGAAGAACGTTATGTAAAAATACGGACAAAACTTATTGGACAGACTAGCCATTTGTCTTTTTTTTTTTTTTTCCCCTTAATGATGGGGAAATAAATATAGCTATCCTGTAATGAAATATTCCAAGAGGTTAGTTAGTTGCATTGTGCTTTGCTGTAGTAAGTACAGTAAAGAACTGTCTTGGAGGTTACGGCTCACTGTACCATATCAGCAGTCTGCTTCAGAAGTATTTGTTTAGAGTATCTGTGACACTGCTACATCGTCTTTCATCCACACTTTCTCAAAACATTACAAGTTAGTTGTATTGTCTAGTCGTAGAACACAAGCTGCTGTTTCTGATTTTATGAATCAGTCCCAAGACTGTGACTCTGGTGAGGAGCACAATTGTAAGCGACAGAGTAGTCTTTTGTATAATAAAAGAAGGGCAGGGTATTGCAAGAAACAGACCTGACCTTATCAAAAGTTGTGGGTGTGTATAGAGCTAGAAAATTAGAACTACACATTTTAAGGCATACATTTTAGGAAATGGACCATTGTGAGAGAAAATTTTTATCGAACAAGCAAACATGAGAGTGCCTTGTGACATTGACTGCAGTAATAAGAAGAGCCATGCTGTGCATAGGAAACTTAAGCCTTTCTGCAAAATACCATTGGCCAGATTTAAAAAAACTTGCTCTCCAGTGCATCTTACTCCAATGTAAACCTGCTCTGATTTCGAAGGACTTGTTCTCAGTGTAAATTACTAACTACTGTGCAAGTCCTGTCTGTAAAGCAGGCTTACAAATGGGGCCAGGTTCAAAAATAATTGCTCTTGGTGTAACAAATAGAAGGTCCTGTTTCAACTTGCAACACTTAAAGAAGCTAGTTCTTTATATTTATTAGTGACATTTGCTTACCAGGAAAGTCTGACTGGGCAATAACCTGTTTTCAGAGGAGGACCAGCAAGAAGTTCCAATGTGTAGTATAGGAAAGCAAATCAGTAGACTATAGCAAATATAAACATTTGATGGATTGTCACTTTTACAAGGACAGTATAATAGAACAGTTGTATAGGTTGTCATTTTTTATAAACATAATACAATAGAATGTAAATATATTTGCAGTGCAATATGGTATATATTGGGTTGCCTAGCCTACTAGGAGTGGTAAAATGAGCTCAAACTGTAAGCGAAGGGGGATTGTGTTTCTGTACACATTTGGCAGCAGTCCATAGAGATTTATAGAATATTGCAGAGCACCATTGTTGTAGTGCTCTTTATGGCTTTGCTGGTTTATTTACAGGCTTTGGAAATTTCAGTGAAACTGTTGTATGTAAGTCAAATCTAATGCTATACTATTGATAAATGCAACAAAGAATCTGTAGGTAGCTCTTTGGACTAAAATAGAGCAGGAAATAAAGGAAATGTGAAGTTGGGCATCATTAAGAAACAATTAGTGTTAACTGAATGGATGATTAGAATGATGCTCATCGTGTTTCACTGTTGCAGTCCTTACAAAATGGGTTATCCGGCTCCCGGTAGCCCTCAGTCGGCCATGAAAGAATATACGTACTCTGTTCTATTTACTATACACTGTCTTAACTGTTGCTAGCATGATTATTAGCTTAAGCAAAAAGCTGCAAGAATAATCTGAAATATAAAGGATTAATTTACAGTAGTGTAAAATGCTGAGAAATTAGAAAAACATTGTGTGCTGGCATAGCTAATAAGATTTGGCATCAATGCAAAGGAGTATGTTATTGAAAAACAAAGTTTGTAAAATAGCTACACAGATGGCAGCTGAAAGTACATCGAAGTAAAACAAGATAAAGCCAGAACACAAGCAAGATAGTGCTGGAACACTAAGTTTCAGATAATGCAAGACTGAATTTCCTGGACCAAAGAATCGGACAAATCATAAATTAGAAGAACAAATTAAAACAAGACTGAATTTCCTGGACCAAAGAATCAAGGACAAATCATTAATTAGAAGAACAAAGAAAAACGGTTATACAAAGAAAAAACTGCATTACATCAGACTCCATTACCAGACCCTCTGGTATAAATGTAACTGTGCACAAACAAGCTTTGGGAATTTGCTACAGAGAGCTGGCTTGTTTGTATTGCTTGCTTGTAGAACCAAAAGGAGACTATAATAGTATAGCCTATCAACTGAAACTTTTGTCTTCGTGTATTTATTGTACTCGGTACAATACAGTAATAAGACTAGTTAATTACAATAAATAGTTAAATGAACTGTGGTATGCTTGCATGCAAAGGCAAGTAACAGAAAGAAACCAACAGGAATCCAGTACAGAATTCTTCAGACCAGGATACTAAAGGCCATGGTATATAACATCGGCTGCCTTTGGTTTAAGTTTGATGTTAGGACGTCCGGTACAAAGGAAGGCATCCAACGCCATTTCCTCAGTCTTTCTAGTGTGGAGCCCGAAGCAGAAGCTTTTTGCATGAGTGCCGGTTGGCCGAGTACCTTCTTTTTGTATTCCGACTGCATATGAGGAAAATTCAATGGTACTTCAAAAAACCTTTGGTGTCAACACACTCAGAATTTAGACTTGATTCTTCCTCTGATTCCCTGCCTGCAGACTGAGTTCCTTTGGTGGGCGACGGCCTATGCATAGAACAAAGGCCTGCCTTTCTGTCCACCTCCTGCACACTCACCGCAGATGCCTCGGACTATGCTTGGGGAGCTCATCTAGAGGGCAGATGCATTTAGGGGACTTGGAACTATCAACAGGTTCATTTGCACATAAATCTGAAGGAACTGATGGCAGACAAGCAGGCCTTGATGGCTTTCAAGCATCTTCTCTCTCCTGGTACTCTTCTAGTCAGGACAGACAACACCACAATCATGTGGTACATCAACAAGCAGGGAGGGACTCGCTCTTACCCCCTATGCAGATGAAGCATGATACTTTGGTCCATGGTAGCTTCCATGGGCATTCATCTGATAGCTCAGTTTCTTCCAGGAAGTCTCAACACCTTGGTGGACCACTTGAGCAGGCAGGTCAGGTCCTGAATCCTCACGAGTGGCAACTAACAAAGACCATTTTTTATCGAATCATTCAGAGGTGGGGCACTCTCCAGGTGGATCTCTTCTCATCTCCAACCAACCACCTTCTTCCAACCTTATTGCACCAGGGATCATCACTACAAAGCTTGGAAAGTGGATGCTCTGTCCTTCCCCTGGATACAGCTTTCGGTCTATGCATTCCCTTCTCTGCCTCTTCTTCTCAGAGTGCCGTTAAAAATAAGGGTCGAAAAACCAAGGGCCATCCTCATAGCTCCAGACTGGCCCAGGCAACATTGGTATCCACTTCTTCGCAGTCTCTCCCAGTCCCAGCCTTGGCATCTTCCCCTGTTACCAAATCTCTTGGTCCAGGAGGGGGGAAAAATTCTGCATCCTCTTCTTCAGACTCTGCATTTGGCAGCCTGGCTCATAATTTAAACCTTTCCCAACAGGTGGTTGTGGTCCTTTGTGAAGCCAGGAGACCTAGCACTAGGAAATGTTGCGCAGATAAGTGGAAAAGATTCTTTATTTGGATGCAGACTAGAGGGGAGGACCCTTCTCATCCTACTCTTTGTTATTATCGACTATCTGCCAGGCTTACTTAATGGTGGACTTTCCTTTTCTTCTATCAAGATTCATGCTTCAGCTATTTCTGCTCATTGTTCCTTTGAGCAACCCATTTTCTCTTATCCCTTGATGAAACAGTTCCTCAGGGGAGCTAGCAATTTAAAGCCTCCCAGAAGGGCTCCTACTCCTGCTTGGGATCTTAATTTTGTCCTTGAGAAACTTACTCTGCCTCCTTTTGAACCAGCTGCTTCAGCAAATTTGAAGTGTCTCTCCTGGAAAACTGCCTTTCTTTTGGCTATTACTTCAGCTAGAAGTTTCTGAGCTGCAGGCCTTAATGGCAGTGGAGCCTTTTATCATCTTCCATGTGGATTGAGTTTCTCTTAGAACTAATCCCTTTTTTATGCCTAAAGTGGTTTCTAGCCTGATTCTTAACCAGTCTATCCACCTGCCTACCTTCTTTCCTAATCCTCAGAATAAAGGAGAAAGGTTACTGCATTCCCTGGATGTGCATAGACAGCCTAGATTTTACCTGGACAGGACTAAACCTTTTTGAATGTCTGATCAGTTGTTTGTCAGTTTTGCTCCTGTAGCTCAGGGCAAAACTATTTCAAAGCAGACCATTTCTAAGTGGATTGCTCATTGTTTTCACTTTTGTTACAGCATGGCAAGGTTCCTCCACAGAGTATTAGGACCCATTCTACTAGAGCTGCTTCTACCTCAGCAGCTTTTTTAAGGGGGGTGTACCTACAAGGGACATCTTGGAAGCAGTTACCTGGACTTCTGTCCACACTTTCACTAAACATTACAATTTACCCTTAAGTCCAGGGCTGGTTTTGCCACTGCAGTGTTGCGTGGCATCCTTGCCAACCCTTAAACAAGTGGGTGTTCCTCCTCCCTTTTAGGTTCATATGTTCATAGGTAGGTACTAGGCTATCTGCCCAAAGGCATTTATAAGCCTAGCCGGAATGTGTTGGCTTTCGCCGCCTCCTTAGATTAGTTCCCTGTGCCTCTGTCCAGCAGAGCCATTGAAGTGATCCCTGGGGTAAACTTTCTGTTTCCCATCCACTCGTCAAGATTTGTCTTGAAAAGGGTTAACGAGGAGCTCTGCCTAATGTAGATTGGAATCTTGTTCCGGAATATGGGAAGTCTCTGGGACAGGAATTTATCCCTCCAGCACGTCCTATTTATTGTTGTGGTGAGGTTTAGATCCCTGGAGTGTGTGGCTTGAGGGGATATGGTTTTCTTTAGGTGGAGCATATCCATTTCATTCTGGGTTGGACATGGCCTTATATGTCAGGCAGAGATCACCTCCGAGTAGGTGGTATGCAACCGAGTACAGCTGGAGTTTCTTCAGTGGAGCTGCCTAGGGCATCTGCTTGAGGCCAGTGATCCTCTTGGTGAGGAACTTCTGTGGTCTTTTCAGATGTTTCAGGTGTCTTGTAAGGTACATCCCAAATGGGGCATTGTACTCTATGAAGGGTCTGATGAGTGATGCTTAGAGGGGCCCAATGACCTCTTTCGATCTGGATGCAAACCCTTTTGAGGTTAGGTGGGTCACATAGAAGGATTTTCTAACCACTTTGGCAATGTGATTATCAAAGGAGAGGTTACTATCTACTTGGATCCCCAGATCCCTTATTACGTCTTCCATATTTAGGGGGCTACCACCTATGTGGTAGTTTGTGGGTACTTTGTTTTTTTCAAAGGGGATGACTATGCACTTTTTGGCATTTAGCTTGAGACCATGGTTTTTACACCAGGTATCTGTCTCAGTGAGACCCTTTTGGAAGATGTCTGTGTCAGCCGGAGAGTCAGTTATAGCCCCTTGTTTGCAGTCGTCTGCGAACTTGGCGAGCCATAGTCCTCCTGCGCTTGCCTGTACCTCTGAGAAGTATATGCTGAACAGGAGGGGTCCTAGGACTGAGCCCTGGGGAATGCCACTTGTAACAGCTTTAGAGTCAGACCTAGCTCCTGCAACTCTTACCATGTAGGTTCTGTCCGTGAGCCAGTTGGCAACCCATCTCGTGATGTAGGGGTTTATGTTCAGGCTGGTGAGCTTGTCTATAATACCTGAGTGGGGAATAGTGTCGAAGGCTTTTGCGAGGTCTAGGTAGGCTATGTGGGCCACCTTTCCCTCGTCTATAGTCTTGGTAACTGTCTCAAAGAAGTCCACCAGGTTTAGGAGGAATGATCTGCCCTTAACAAAGCCAAACTGGGTTGGGTTCAGTGTTTGGAGGTTTCCAATGTCTCTGTTAATGAGATCCATGATGATGCGTTCCATAGCTTTGCAGACCAAGCTAGTCAGGCTTACAGGACAATAGTTCCTGGGGTCCGTTGTGGCTCCACCTTTGTGGAGCGGAATAACAGTTGCTCTGCGCCACTCTGTGGGCACGTAGCCTGTGGAGAGGCTGAGTTTAAACAGTGTGTTTAGGTGAGGGGTTAGTTTATCTTTGAGCTCATGTAGGATGCAGCCTGGGACACCGTCCGGTCCCATTGATGCTGTGTTTTTGGCTTTGGAAAGGGCTGTTTTAACCTGAGTGTCTGATTTCAGGGACACTACATTCTTATGGTATAGTTATGGGCCCTTTTGGGGGTGAGAGGGGGGTGAAGTTTGCACTGAACCTGTCTGCCAAGATGTTGGCTATATCAGTCGGTTCAGTGTATTTTGTGCCATTCTGCACTAACTCCGAGCAGATCTGAGAATTGCCACTTAGATTCTTGACATAGCTAAAGAATGCCTTTTATCTTTGGAGTCCATGGCAATTTTTCTTTCGAAGCTAGCCTTGGATGATTTTATGAGTGGATGTAGTTTCTTGCTGATACTGATCAGGGATGTCTTCCCTTCTTGAGATTTTACTCTCTTCTGTAGTAGTTTTCTCCTTCTATTGTATAGCTTGTTTATGGCAGGGGTCCACCAGACTGGTTTCCTTTTCTTGGAGGAGTGAGTCTTGGTTTTGTTTGGGATAGCATGATCCATGCATTCTTGTAGGTGCCCGTAGAGTGCATTAGTAAAGGATTTTGCAGCTTGGACAGCGTTATCCTTTAGCATGGGGGCTTTGAAACTTCCCACCTTAGTCTTAAGTAATGTGAAGTTTGATTTTGAAAAGTTTTTCACGGTGGTTTCTTTGACCGGGGGTGGTGGCGGAATGTGGATATCCAGAGTGATTAGTTTATGGTCAGATCTAACCAGTGAGGGGTTGACCTCCGGTGTGGAACACCAGTCGCCCATGTTGGTGATGACCAGTTCCAATATGTTGTCACCTCTGGTGGGGGTGTTAACCAGTTCATCCAGGGCGTTTGAGTTTATAAATTCTAGGAAATGTTGGGCCAGGGAGTTCGTACTTGAGTAGTTCTCCCAGTTAATATTTGGATAATTGAAATCACTCAATATCAGGGTGTTTGGTAGGACCTTTGTTACCCAGTGTTTCCAGGAATGTTGAATGGGGGTCCTGGGACATGGTGGGTGATCTGTAGCAAGCTATAATTTGAATAGTAGTTTTGCCCGTTGTTAGTTGCACGTGGATGATCTCGGAAGTACTGTGCTGTGCGACTAACCTGGAGGTGTGGGTATCCTTGATGAATATGGATACTCCCCCGCCTTTTGTATTTCGGTCCGGGTTTTGTGGCCGAAATGTATGGTATGAGTTGTAGCCTGGTAGTGCTGGGGTGCTCTCTGGAGCCTTAAATCAGGTTTCTGTTACTGCACATATATCTATTTTCTCCATACTGAGGAGTGCCTCGAGTGCGTGCATTTTGAAGTTTAGACTTCTGGCATTGAGCATCATTGCCCTCAATTTTTTGTTACTTGTGCTATTTATGACGGTGGGTTTGTCTTTTGAGCCTTGCCTAAAAAAGGCACTATGGGGGTGGCAAGAGCCTTGGCCAGTATTCGAAAGCCTAAGGGTGACAGGTGCAGGCCGTCTCTAGCAAAGCAGCGTGGCTTGTCAAGCATGTCATCCCAGGCTGACAGACCCTGGATCCCCTTTGAATGACACCAGAATCTTAGCCAATTGTTGAAATTCATAATTTTTTTCTCTATACCATGGTGTTTTTTTTTTTTCCTGGGCTGTGGGAATCACCTCATTTTGTAAGGACTGCAACAGTGAAACACGATGAACATAGTACAGCTGTGTACACTTACCATAAATGTAGATGTTCGAGTGTGTTCACTGTTGCAGTCCTGGTTTCCGGTATTACCTGCTGTAACAAGGGCAGAAGGCACATGTGTACACACGTTGAATTAACTTAGCAAGTGCTATTAAATATCATTCAGCATATGTAAAGACATTATTAAACCTTGGGCAGGTTCTGATGCATACTACATTTAATGGTCCTTTGCATTATATGGCTTCACGCTACTTCTGTAGACCTACTAGTCTATATTCCATTTCCTATTGTGCAGAAAAAGTACAGTGAAATTGATAGTGCCTCACCAAGACAAGTAATATATTTACTGTTTTTCTAGTTGCACTCATGTAAACATTAAAATATCAAATGCTGTATCCATATAAGACATCTTGACTATTTCTGCTGTAAAAGGAGTAGTGTGTGCAAATCAGCAGAGTTAGAAAATTCAGGCAACTTTCCTAAATGTTGCCATAGCAATTTTGTTGTGCTGTTGTCATCAGTATGCATGCAGTGGGAGTGTCTGGTATATCTTTGACAGTTTAACATGCTGATATTCAGGGTCCCCTGCGGGGTTGCTGAAACATGTGTGATGCTCCTGTCTCAAAGTAGGGAGTTATTTGTGAATGTTTCTGACTCCTTTGCCATGGCAGGTGACAATTGAGAGGACAGTGACAAGAATGTATATTGAATAATTTTTAAACTGATGTACTTGTTTGTGTTTGAGCTCCATTTGGGATTTTTCTTGTCCCTCTGTCTGGGGTAGGCACTGGATTTGTTTGTCTTGTCACTAGAATACTTTGCCCAGATTGCGTAGTAGAGTATGTTCCAGGGTAGATGTGTATCTTAAACCTGCATGTAGCAGTTGCAGTGATACTATGCAGATGTTGCTTTGTACTGTTCTGCTGAGTACAGCATCAGTGTTCATACCTTACTGGAACTGACTTTTGTATTTTACAGGTTGACAATTCATAGCCGAGCTACAAGATAATATCTTCCCTGCATATTATATACCACAGTTTGACTGTCAACTGCAGATTGTTTTTGCCTGTCATTTGCATACCTCATGTAAACCTGGATTTTTGAAGGGTTGCAGAAATATTTGTAGTTATTTCCTGAGTTGGTGGTATATTTGTAAATTGTGTAGGGCTTTGGTATGTGGTAGCCACCACCTGCCATCCCTGTATAGTTGTATACATTATTCCTGAATACTGCTGACAGACTGCAAAATACTGTCTGGTTTAAAGGCTTGTGACAGAGAAATAATACAAAATCCATGGGAAAATTTGCAGCTTGAAACTGAAGTATTTGGTCTTCTAGCTATTCCAAGGTCCTGTGATATTTGTGGAAAGACTGGAAGCTGTGTAGGTGGTATCACGTATATTTTTGCAAGAGAAATATGTTGTAGAGCCGGGAAGAAGAATGACAGAACTGTCACAAGTGGTACTGCTGAAGGAAAACGGAAACTTTCTGCAACTACTGACTATCATATTTCTGAAAGTAGCTCCTCTAGTTTTGTTTTCCAGTAAATATGTCATCCAGCAAGAGCTCTTTCAAATAAGGCAAATGTCCAGGGGGAATCATCCTTATCAAAAACTATAGAGTTGGAAGACCAGAGAAGAAGCAAAATGCATCTGGTTGTGAGTCGATCATGATACTGAATACTGATAAGACATTTCATGTACAGTCAAAACTTGTGTTTATTATAGCAATAACCCACGCCTGGGTGTGGGTAATTCTGGATTTACCCATGGATGGCGTGGTTTGGTCCCGAGGCCGGCCGAGGACCAAACAAAGCCACCGATGGTAAATACAGCATTACCCACACCCAGTGGTTATTATTATATTAATGACATTATTTAAGAAAAGAAATAATTACTTTTCTTAAATAATGGCATTGTATAATGCCTCTTTACTGCCCTTCCGCAGCTGTCTGGTATTCTGCGGCAGTTCTGATGTACTGCACATGCCTACGCAGTACATCAGAGCTGTGGGCAAAAGCACTGTTTCGCTATGTTAAATGGGTTTAACATAGCGAGACAGCTTTAAAATAAGTGTCCGTTGCTTATTTAAACCTGTGTCGCTATGTTAAACTCTTTTAACATAGCGAGACAGCTTTAAAGCGGAGATCTCCGTTGCTTTTAAACCTAACTATGTTAAACTCTTTTAACATAGCGAGGAGACCGGACCTTTTTCCGTTAGTATATTGAGGGATTTACAACGGGCACGCTGGTTGGGCTGGCCAATCAGCGTGCACGTTTTAGGAGAGGAATTGTATAATAAAAAAGTAATTTGGTGTAAAAGCCCGTGATCTGCTCAGTACAGTGGTAAAGCTGATTAATTTTAAAATGATCACAGTAATATAATTGCTGTAAAAGAAATTTGATCTATAACTAGAAAAGGGGGTGTAGTGTTTGAGAGTATATAATATGGTAGTATCTTACTGTCGGGCATTGCACATTGTGTGGTACATTTTCTTTTAGAAGCAATCTGATTAAGAAACCTCTTGGTGACTGAAGAACAACCAGCTTGCTAGTTTGACATCTGGATGATCAGTAAACAGAATGTATGCAAGACCAACAATGTGTGCTGTAGGCCATCCTCTTTCTCGTTAATTTTCTAAAGAATGAGTAGCAAGATTGAGATTGAATGCATTGATGCAGGTGATTTGGCCGATTACTTTGACATATAGTTTCAAGGATGACTAGGAAAATCAGGTTTGAACAAATGGAGAGCTGAGCACAATGAGTCAGCAGGATGCATAAAGAGCTGATCAACACTTGTAGTACAAGCATATGTTTTAATTGGTAACTGAAGGGAAACAAAGTAGCAGGATTGAGAGTGTGAGATTTTGTGTGTGTGCTTGCACAAGTATAATTTATTTGTTAAAGCTTATTCGTACTGTGTGATTCTGGCAGCTGCCTGTAGTAATGAGAGGAGGGTGATGTCTGGTGTTATACTGCATGTTACCAGTATTCTTGTGGCTGGCACATCTTGAGTGAGGTGTGTATGACCTGGCTGTGCAAGGAGAGAACACTTTGGTTTGTAGATCGGCTTTGGGTAAAAAAAATATATATATGTTGGGTGGGGGGCTGTATAATTTTGGTGTGCTTTCAATATATGTGTGTGTGTGTATAGCTGACTTGTCAACATAATTATTCATTTTTATGCCATTTACTCTAAGCAGAACCCTTCACATATGAGCATGTTGATGTTTTGGATTGATTAACATTTTTGTTTTTTGGTCATAGTAGCTTATTACTGAATTGATAGTTAATGGTACACCTTCTAAAGCTATTGGAGTGCATCAGTTTCTCTTAAGCTAAACATGAAAATGAATTACTAGCTGGTTTGGACTTCTGATGCATCTCTGCAGTATGCAACCTTGGATCTTTTTCAGGGAGATTCACTTTGATCATCATAACACACACATTTTATCCATCTGTCTTTTATGTTTTTCTCCTGACCATAAATTGTAAAAGTAGTGGTAACTTGCCTGTGAGGAATCCTGTTGGGTATCACGTTAGTTGTGTACTGTTAAGGGTAGGTAAGAGATTCCTGTATACATCTGCATCATTCTCCATTTCTTTTAGTTCTCAATATTTTTTTAAACTGTTTTTATTAAATTATGACTTAATGTACATTTGCCTATATCTTTAACAGAAAGGGAAACCAATAATATTTTCCATTTGCTTACATTATGCAGCACACATCTTTTCCATGTAACTATCACCAGTCCAGCATTGGTTAAATGGCTGAATTCCTGCCTCTCTTAAACCCCACTTCTTCCCCTGAGTATTCTTCTGTTTGTATCATTGCATGTAATTTCCTTCTTCCCTTTTTAGATCCTCTTCCAGTTTTTATCTTTTATATAATAAATACTTCAAGTACAGTTTGTTTAAACTTTGATTTCCATATTCTAGTACCTGCTTTTTGGGCAGCCAATAGAATTACACTTAAGGCTTTACTATATCTAGACAATTCAGATCCTGTGTCCCAGCTCAGAAGAATCATTTTCTTAGCTACAGCCATTTGCTTATGCAATATTTCTGACAGAGTACTCTCTAGGAATAGTTTACATTCTGCCAACTTGTTACACTCCCAAAACATATGTCCCCACTTCTCTTTCTTCCTCATCTCCAATATTTGCTGTCTACCTGAGGCAAGATTATTTGAAGTCGGCGTGGGTGTACAAATATCTGTGCAAACACTTCCAAGCAGACATCCTAAACTTTCTGAGCTTTGTTGCATACTTGGGAGCCATATGTATGTCCTCACATTTTTCTCTTGCTTTTCTGTTCTTGCTGTCCAATCTTTTCTAATCATCTCTGATACTTGGTTATCATGCAGTATTTCGTATGCCTTCCTAATTATGCATTTTAACAGCAGCTTCTGTTTATATTCATCTAAAAACTACTAGTGCAGGTCTTTCACTCAAGATTCCCCCATCACTTTCTCTTTGTCTGTATTCTGATATTAATCTCTGATAGGGAAGATGGTCTCTAACCTGCCGTCCAAATGTCATTTTAGCCTCATCCCACTCTAACTTTCCAGTTCAAGTTTTTTACTCTCAGTATCTTGGTTCAGTTGCTAGTTTTTTTTCTGGTAAATTCCAGTCCCCTCTTGCCTGTTTAATGTACCCCTAATTGCAGCCATACCCATTAGCAAAGTCTCCCTTCTCTGTTCTCATGTTGGCTTAGTTCTTAGATTACTTTATGAATATAATGCTTTGGTGGGTGGTGGTCTTCTTCTTAAGACACCGCATCCAAAATCCCACTCTCTATTTCTTGAACTTCTCCCTATTCATCGTCACCTATTTCCATTTGAATTACAAATTTCTGCTTGTGTTGCGTACGTAAGCCTTAGCTGTGTGGCTTTAAAATATCCCTTCAAATTGGGTAATCCTGAACCACCTTGTCCTTTTGAAAGGATCAACTTATCCCACTAACTCTTGCTCTTTTCCTCCCAGATAAATTCCTTCAGCTCTCTTTATTATAGTCCACAACTTCTCCTCTGGTTGATAAATCTGTACCTGACCTTTTATATAAAACTAAAGGAACTAAAAGCATTTTCACTGCTTGTATCTTGCTATCCATATTGATAAACAAGATCCTCCATTTTCACAGTTTTTGTGTTTTATCTTTTGTTTAGTCACTTCCCATATATCCTTAGCTGCCATAACAGAAGCCTTTTTAATCCAAACTCCTAAATACTTTATCTTTTCATGTCCCCATAAATATGGGTATTGCTGATCTAACTTGTGTGTGGGTACATAATTACTATTATAGCCTTTGTTTTGGCAAGATATAAAATTAATGAAGATAAGACTTGAAACTGTCTCCAAATGTTCTACAACACTGATGTCCTTTTCTGGATTTATCCAGTACAAAATACTGTTACTTGCAAATAAACCATCTTTTCTTGATTACCATGCCAGTTATATCCTTGAATTTCTGAATTTATTTTTTTTGCCAATGGCTGTAAATAAAGAGCAAATAATGAAGGGGAAAGAAGACATCCTTGCTGTCTCACAACAAGAGGTGTTCTGGTTCGATTTTTGATTGGGGTGCCTTCTGTGTGGAGTCTGCATGTTCTCCCTGTGATCGCGTGGGTTTCCTCCGTGTGCTCCCGGTTTCCTCCCACATCCTAAAGACATGCTGTAGGTGGACTGGATACTCTAAATTGGCCCTAGGCATGTGTCCGTGCGTGTGCGCACCTTCCATGGAAGGTTGGGCGCTGGGCTGGCAACTCGACACAGTAAAACTCCACTGCCAATCATGAGCAGACAGGTGATCCGCTGTGGCAACCCCTAACTGGGTAAAGCCAAAAGAAGAAAGGAAGACATCCTTGCATCATTTCTGTGTTCAAACGTAGCTTATCAGAGAGGAACTCTCCCACTTCAATTATTGACTCCAATCCTGCATAAATATCCTCCTAATTGACCTTAATATTGTAACAGGGAGTGCAAATGCTTCTATTGCCGTACTCCTAAAATCCCACCTTACTTTGTCAAATGCTTTCTCTGCATCAAGACCCACCATCAAACAGCAGCACTTACTTACATTCTGCTTCCCTCTGGATCTTCATTGTTCTACTAATGTTGTTTACATTGCCTCCCCTCCACAAAACCATGTTGATTCATATCTATCAGTTTTGGCAACATTTTTGCCACTCTCTTAGCTGGTTTAAACAAGCACTTAAATTCAATTAAAATTGAAATGGGTCAATATGAAGCTGGGTCTGATGGGTCTTTACTATCTTTAGGTAATATAGCCACCACAGCTTTTTTTCCAAGATGGTGATGCGTCTCCTCCTTTCAAAATACTGTTAAACAAAATCTTCCAGATCTTTATCGCTTTCTACCCCCAGTTTCCAAACTTCCACAGGAATGCGGTTTATTTCTGGAGACTTTCCTGAAGATTGATATATACTTTTTATCTCATCTCCTCCTATCTTCACTGTTAATTGTTGAGCCTCATCTACCCCCAACCTTGGCATAGTTAAGTCTTACATAAATATTTCTATTTGTGCTCTTTCTTGATTTCCATATTTCTTTGCAGGTTTTCATAAAATTTCTGGAATATTCCTACTACCTCTACAGAATCTCTGGTTGCATTTCTTGTTTAGTCTCCCTAAGTTAGGCGACTATTTTTCTACTTTCTGTTGCCCAAGTCATTGTGCCAAGTTTTTGTACTCCTGGAGTTATTAGAAATAGTCTCTTAACAGCGGTCTTTCTAAACTCATGCATATTATCCAAATACTCCCTTATTTTCTCTTTAGAACTGTGAATTTGTGCCTTTTTATTTTAACCTTTGCCAGCCCTCTAAGTAATTCCTATCCCTTCTTAATTATATCACTTTCTCTTTAATTTCTACCCTGTTTTTCAAGTCCATTTTTGTTTTGTCCCACTCACTAGATATAACTATTGAAGATATTGCTATCTTCCCTAATAACTCTTGAGTAATTTCCACTACCCATTCCTTAAATTCCTCTCTTTTTAGAAGATAGGTGGGGAAGTGCCAGTGTCTCATTTTTACATCATTACCATGCATTTTTATCTTAGTTTTTGTCAGAGCATTATCCAAAATAGTTATTTTATGTGTGTTGAAGCTTTCAATTAAATGCACATGTCCCTGTGAAATATAATTTATAATCTAGTCCAGCACAGAGTTTCTACTACTGAATTCACTTTTTCCATACCAAATATTTTCATACATTTCTTCAGAAATTGACCCTCGTTTGTTACATTTCCCTGCTGTGTCCCCCTGATACATCCTCACTATTGCAAATCAAATTCCAATCCCCACCTCTAAGTGGAGTTGCTTGCTGATGGCTGTCTTGAATTTGAATTCTTAAGCTCTATAATGGAAGGTTTTGGTGGAATATTAGTACATGCCAGCGTAATCCTCATCCCTTGCTACTTTCTACTACAAATCTATCATTATTGTCTTTTTTTTTTGTGTCTTCTGTCTCTATTGGAGCCCGTCTTCCAATTGATAAAATTATTCTCCTTTTCTTCTATTGGAACCTGTCTACCAATTGATAAAATTATTCTCCTTTTCTTTTGTCCCTAATATTGTGCTGCAGAATATCCTTTCTTTGTCAAATGCAAATGGTGAATTTTTCCAAGTGTGCCTCTTAGAGCATTGCTGTTTGTACTTGGAATATCTTAACATAATTAATACTCTTCTTTTTGTTTATATCTTTTAAGGCCATTTACATTTCAGGATAATATGGGTATTATAGCCATTATGATAAAAAAAATATTGCGCCATCTTTTATACATGACATTTTTTAATGTGCATTTTTTTAACTTTTGTGTTGCATCCACACCCCAGTGTTTCACAGGCTGATCTCTTATACAGTTGTTGCTTCTCTTCTCCATTTGAAGTTCTCACATTTTTTAAGACTTTTTATTTTAATGGCAACCCTCAAACAAAATCTAAAATACATTTTCACAACATATGATTCCGTTACCTTAGAACTGTTGCAACAAAACTATATAAATCTTGAGAAAGTGAAGCTTAACCCTCCAGATAGGAACATTTCCCAAAATTTACAACTGTGCACCCACAGTTTTTACCTAACCTAAAATTAAGGTTACCAAGTGCATTATTGCCTGTGTACCCTCTTACACTGAGTGCTGTGCCTCTCTTCAACTCTTATCTCCTTCCAGATATGAAAAACAGATTACGTATTTTCAGAAAACATTAGTTTGTAGCCCTGAAAGGCAAATTGGCTATCTTTAGATACAATTAAATTGTACACTGTTCTATTAAATCCATTTAAAGTAATGAGGCTGTTAGAGAGACTGTTTTATCTTATTCACCGATTTCTTATTTCCTTGTCATTGTACCTTTTAAATTTTGTATTTCCCTTCACAAATAGAGCTCATAATTTTCAAAATTAATTGCTTGCACTTGCAGACAGCTGGTCTCCATATAAAAGGTGTCAGCAGTAAATCTTTGTTAATTTCACTCAGAACAGAATGTACACATGCCTTCAGCTGCAGACTTCTTGATTCCCAATGAACATTTGCTAATGGGAGAAAAAGGCTAATGTCTTTGCAGATGTAGGAAACTTGGTGCTTTCAAGCCGAATTGCTTACAAGAAAAATTTGTAGCTTGCACAAAGCATTAATCTTGACATTCACCCCATAATCATAAGATAATATTTTAATTGTACATATAATGTAAGCAGTACACTATATACATCTGCCTTACCACACCAGCCCAAGATCACAGCATATTCACTGTAAACTTGTTTTTGTCAAGCCTTCTACTCCTGCTGTGTGGTAAAGCATGTATTTTTACAACTAAAAAGCTGTTTTATTGTACTGTCTTTAACATAGACAACAGTAGCTGAGAAGAGCCCCCCACACTTAAAATACCTCTGAATGCACACTACACAAAACTGATTTGATGTTTAATGCATGCAGTTTATATCATGAGCTGTTGTATACACATTAAGAAGCACAAAAGTTGTTTTACTTACTTTTTCCCCTGTGTCCCCTTATAAACATTAATGACTTAAAATGGGGTGTGTGCTTTACAGTCCACCCACAAGTTTAACAAAGTCATCTTAAGTCCAGTCATTCGTGGGCACTTTTTCTTGCAAAGCTATACTTCACAAATGTAAAATTATAGTCTCTCATTTATTCACTAATTTCAGTGTTGCTGGTGGTCTTCTGTTTATCTCAATGTCTCATCACCATACTATGGTTCAGTTTCAAGGTACTCTTGATTCTTGGAGTCAATTCCAGTGCATTTTTCTGTCTCTTTCTCTCAAGTATTTTCCTTTTGAACTTTGGAAAAAGTTTCACTGGCAAAGTTTCTCTGAGATTCATTTTAATCTTAGGTCTCACCCCTGCCTCTCGAAATTCCTTGAATGCTGGGATAAATTTGCTTCTCTTCTGCTTGCTGTGTAGGAAGTAATTATTTTTCACAAACACACTGTTTTCTCCAATTTTTAATGCTTTTTCCTTTCTGACACAGTTTTGTTAGGCTCAACTCCTTCTGCTGGTATGATTCCATCTTTTCTAATACAAGTCTGGCTGCTTTCTTATAGTTAGGTTTGGAGCACACACACTATGTGCCTGTTGAATTAACAAATCCTGCTGTGGAACACCAGTTGCTTATTTCTGCTTTACAAAGTTAATACAGTCTGTTCCTTCCAGTTTCTATAGTGCAGCAGAAAATCTCGGGTTTCCTGTGTGCTGTGTCTTCTGACTCTTAAGATTTTTGAAATTGCTCTTCTTTGTTATTTGAGTTGGTATACCCCTTTACTGTTTGTTATTTTAATCACCTGTGAGTATGTTTGGTTTACTTTTTTCCTCTAAGATTTATCTTTTTCCTCTAAATTACTGGATACTATGTCTTGTACCAAAGCTGAAGCCTGAACTGATTTTCTGAATGTTTTCAGGATTCTTCAGAGACTGTGCTTTTTCAACTTCTCTGGTCGATTTTCTTCCAGATTCGTGAAATTTCTTCTTTGCTGGCATCCAGCAGTGCACTTACTAGGGAGTAATTGAATTTTATCCCAAAAGACAGTTTCTCTGGCTCCCTGTGAGAGCCTAAATGAAGCTGTTGATTAGTGTGCAGCCATCTTGAGAATTCCCAAATCTTGCTATTTCAGTTTTCCTCTTGTACTAGAGGAGATTATTACTGCCTGTTAGTATTTTTTTTCCAGTGGTTAGTTTTAATACTTCATTTATTGTAGTTTTAAATATTTTATCTATTCAGAGTTTTCTCAAGAGTAACTTAATTCTTTACTATATGTACTTGTGGTAGACAAACAACTGTTTTAATATTTCTAGCCTTTGGCCCTGAGCAGAACATTTATAAATGTGGGACTTTTAGCAAACCCAGATAGGTTATACAGTGAAGGAGCAAAGCATTAAAGCCCTTTATAAGTGAAAATAGTTTTTGATCATTGCAAAGAGAATGTCAATAAAATACAAAGCAGAGCTAGCCTAAAAAAAAAAAAACTCTTAATTTGGAAATGTACTGAAGCCATTGACAAAGCTGATGATTTTGTTGTCTTTGAACTCTGGGACTGTATTAACGTCTAAAGGTATGCCTGAGGCTGGTATTATGTTTATTGTGTCCCAACAGTGGGCTTATAAAGTGTTATTCAGTGCATTTTAAGCTTCTAACAGTGTCAGTTTTAAATAATATAAGCTAAAGCCATTATTTTTTTGTTATTGAGTGTTATGATTTACTGTTGGACTCAAAAAGATTTACTGTTATGTTAAGTGTACTTCATTTTCCAAATCTGCTTCATAAGTAGAAGAGTTTAACAAGACAGGAACATGTTAAGTGGGTACCAGAGAGATATGTAAATGTATTTATTTTTTTCATTTACTTCATAGGTGGATGTTGAAGGTGCCCCTGAGGACATACAGAGTAAGTAACATAAGTAAAAGAGTCATTTGTGAAATTCATTTTCTTTTTACTGCATGAAATGAGCATCTAGGTTACCAGATCAAAGTCAAACGAACATACTTTCAGTATTGAAAAAATTAGTTTTCTGTGAGGGACAGCACACCCTGCACATTTCTCCTTGATAATGAGCAGTTTTCTGGCTGCTGTGCTTTTTAGGGAGGTGGAGAAAATCCTATAACACTTCTACTTTAGTGTAGTCTTTTCAGGTTGTTCAGGTTGGGTTGACTTTGACCCAGTAATCTGTTCCACCTGAAATGTTGTGGTGGTGTTCCAATGTACTCCATGCATTGAAGTTAAAGTAGGCTGGTATAGCAAATTGAAAACTTGCATCACTGGGAATGCAGGATTTTAAAGTATGGTACCCTTTCCCAAACAACTGAAGAATCTGCTGTTAGTGTTTTATGGCTACTTTCATGAGCATCTGCGTCCTTTGTTTATGATGTAAAGTGACTTTGATATGAAAGCTCAAAGTTGAGAATTTTTTCCCATTAATGTTGTTTTGTAGACAGTATTAACTTTGGTACACAAGACATGATCCAAATACTACTTTGAGCAAACTTCATAGGCTTACAGAGGACAGTGCTAGTGGTTTAAGTATGTTGGAATTTGGTTTGGTTGTCACGATTTATTTCCACTAGGCACAGTTTAGGAAGTAGGGGGTTTTAATCCATTAGTAGTTTCCTTTAATTGTGTAGTTACATATTTTTTAATAGTGTTTTCTCCTTACCAGTTATTGTACCTTGGGGAATAATATGTAAATTCTCTTGTGTTCCTATCACCGAATTCATGCTTTCCATACCAAATATTTTAATAAATATCTTCATAAATCTACCATCTTATGCTACATGCTTCCTTCTAGGACTGCTCAGCCACATCCTCACTGTTGTAAAGCAAGTTCCCGTCCCCACGTTTAAGTACTATTCCCTGCAGAAAGCTGATTATTTCTCTCAAAATTTTAAGTTCTGTAATAGCAGTTTTAGGTGGAGTAATTCTCATGCCTTGCCAATATCCCCTTACTACCGCAAATCTACCATTATTATCTTTTTCCTCCTCTTTCACTATTGGAGCTCCTCAAGCAATTAGTGTTTGAGCCTATGTCACATTTATTTATTTATTTCAGTTTGTTAACCAGGAAAGTCCATTGGGCCAAGGTAGCCCATTTTCAATGGAGGCCCGAAGAGAAAAGCTCCACACTGAAAGACAGTATACAGTGTATTAGTACAGCATATGAGAACAACAGTTTAACATTCAATATACAGCAAGGCAAGATTTTACATATCTTGAAATATATGAGCTGAGTCAATCACTTATAAGATATTAGCAAAAACAATAAATTTATGTTCATTTAATAACACTACATGTATTTAGGCAAAGGAATTTTAGAGAGATGAATTGAAGCAGTGGCAGAGATTAGAGTAGAATAGAATAGGGATAGGTATCAGGAATCAGGTAGGATGGGTACAGGAGCAATCCCAGAGGGAGTAGAGGTGAGAGTGGAGTAGGGTTTTAAAGGATGGTAGGTTAGGGACAGTTCTAATGTAAGAGGAAGAGAGTTCCATATATAAAATATTTAAACGTACTTCTATTCTTCCAGTACAATCCCAATACAACCTATATTAAAGAATAGAAGTCTGTTTAAATAAGTATTATTATTAACAGTGGTCGGTCTAATTATCAAACAATTCTCACTCTAGATCTGCTTTAATTTCTAGGTAGTCCCCTAAAATACAGTAATATACTGAATCCTCTTCAAGAAGGAAATACCCGGTGACTTTTTTTCTCGCAAGTGGCGTGCCTGAGTGTTCTACTAGCAATTGCCAAAGGTTATTAGCAAACTTTTACCTGCTTAATGTTAGCGCTGACCTGGGTCAAACAAGCACGCTTAGACTGCCCCCTTTATCCATTCTTAAAAGCCAAATAAAAAGTAGTCAACAGAGTAAACAACTCTGACTAAATTACATTCTCCCTGGTACTTTTAATTTCTCCCCCACAGCTAATAAAACGGAGGATAGTTACTAAGTACATACCTGTAGCTGGTGTTATCCCCGCTCCGCTCGCCCTCGCTGCGCTCGGGCTCACTACGCTCCCCTCCCTGCCCCCAAATCTCACCCGCCCCTACTACGTCTAAATTTATCTAGGTGGTACCACACCCCTATTACAATAACCTATCAGGTGATCCATATGGCTACACCCACCTTACTCTGACCCTCCCACCCAGCACATGTGCCACTATACTTTCTTGTCTTCTCTACTACATTTTATCTGCCTTCTTTATCCCCTATACTCAGTCTAGGAAATTTAAATCCTATAGACCATACACCTCTCTCTCACTATGTTATTTCATCCCTTATTTAATTTCCTACTAATCACCTATGTACTCACCCTCTACGAGTACCAAACACTCACGGGCTGTCAGTACCCAAAAGGCCACACTGTTACTCTATCTGTACAACAATCCTCCTTAAGTCATGCTAATATTATGGAGTCATACTCAAAGTCCTGCTCTCACTTCCATTGTACTAAACCTAGGCCCACTAGCTCTAGTTCTAAGCATTACCACAAGCTCTTAAACAAACTTCTGAAACTCCTCTCAAGGTACAGTCCTAGTCTCACTCTCAGTGGGGATATCCACCCCAACCCAGGCCCTGCCACATCTAATAAAAACAACCCTACTTCATGTAACCTAAACTACACAACTCTAAACAGTAGACTAGCTAACTCTCTCCTGGTCTGTCACCTCAATATTAGGAGTATTAATAATAAAGTACATGAACTACACGCCCTACTGGAAACCCACTCCCCTGAGATTCTCTGTTTAACTGAGACCTGGCTCAAACCTAGCACTACTGACAATGAAATAGTTCCACCCGGGTATAATATACACAGGTTGGATCGTGCTACCAGGAAAGGAGGGGGGGTAGCAATACTTTACAAATCAGAATTAAACATGGCCATTAATCCTATCCAACCACCTATGATTAACAACTTAGAAATTCTTGCTACCAGACTCCAACTTAATAAAAAAAATGCATTAACATCATCTGTATGTATATCCCTCCAGGTTATAATATACCAACACTTGAGGACACCCTACACTGGCTCTCAAGTCACTATCCCCAAGAGACATTATTGTTTGGGGACGTTAACATAGACTGGAGCACATGTTCCCCAGAGTCACCTACTACACACATTAACCTGCATGCATTCTCTCAACTCATATCTAGCCCCACCAGACTTGGTAAGTTAAATAATAAAGATAGTCTACTCGACTGGGTACTCACAAATAGTAGCCCCCAACTATATACCGCTGGTACCCTCCCTGCTGATCTTAGTGACCACCTTCTCACCTATATAGTTAAACAAAAATCAAATATCTTGCAGACACCCTTACTGAGAAAAGTTAGAAACAAAAATGACTTTGACCCTGCTAAATTTCAGCGGGAATTTAGGTCCTGCAACTGGTCAATGCTCATACATCTCCCACTGGATGATGCAGTCAATTATTTTAACAACAAATTCCTTGAAATCCTGGACTACCATGCACCTGCCCGTTTAAAGAGAACAAAAACAAAAAATGCACCTTGGCTAACTAAAATGTCTCATCAAAAAATCAATAATAGAATTAAACTATGGGCCAAATGGCAGTCCACTAAACTCCCCAGTGACCATGTTACATATCGACAAGCTAGGAATGATCCCAAAAGATCCATCCTAAATGGTAAAAAACAGTACTATTATAATCTACAAACAGCCTACCAGAATAAACCCCAGAAATTTTGGGCTGGTCTGAATAATCTCCTTTGCCCTGGTAAAAGTACAACCCCTACCCCAGCTGCTACTTGTGACAAATCCCCTGAGGATGTCTCAAACAGTTTTAACCACTTCTTTGCTGAAACTATTCAAACCCTAGCCAATCAATTACCCACTAGTTTTCCAAATCTTGATAATACCAGCCATCTAAACAAACCCACTTTCAGTTTCCAACCAGTACCCACCAGCTATATTCGCAAACTAATTAAAAAATTGAAGCCCACTACACTCTCCGCCGACCAACTCCCTGCTGATTACCTTCAAATATCCGCTGATGCCATTGCCTATCCAGTCTCAATACTCATCAATCGGACCATAGCTGAAGCCAAAATTCCCACCATTTGGAAGATATCTTATGTTATCCCACTACATAAAGGGGGTTCCTCCACTGAATTTTCTAACTATAGACCAATTGCCATACTTTATCCACTCGTAAAAGTCATGGAAAAATGCATACAAAAACAACTTGTGGATCACCTACTCCTGAATCGCCTTCTAGCTGACACCCAACATGGTTTTCGCCCACATCATAGTACTACCTCTGCCCTCCTAGCCTTTACCAATGCCATAAATACCAACCGTAACAATAACCACATTTCTTCAGCCCTCTTTTTGGATCTTTCTAAGGTCTTTGACATGGTGGATCATCAACTTATGATTCAGACCCTGCAGTCTTATAGGCTCAACTGTAAAGCCCTTCAATGGTTTACCTCTTATCTCGGTGGGAGGCAACAGGCTGTTATCTGGCAGAATAAGCTCTCCATCCTACTACCCACCACATTAGGAGTCCCACAAGGCTCCATACTTGGACCCCTCCTCTTCTCCATCTTTATTAACAACCTTCACACTCTCATCCCTAACGTTAACTGCATCCAATATGCAGACGACTCTACCCTGATCTGCTCAGCTACATCCCCTGATGAGCTGGAATATTCCACCCAGTCCACCTTTAATATCATAGAAAGTTGGTTCACTGAACATCGATTGTTGCTAAATCCCAAAAAAACCTACTATTCACTCCCACACCAAAATCTTTTACCTTTACTTTCACAGTAAAAGCAAAGGATGGGACAATTATTACCCCTGAACCCCCAACCAAACTTCTGGGTGTCATTATTGATATTGGCCTAAAATTTGGCCTACACGTGAACCAAGTGATCAAAACTATCAACAAAAAACTTGGGTCACTATACAGAATAAAAGCCTTCTTAACCCCTTCTGCCAAGATTACCATTGCATGCACACATTTACTCTCTACTCTTCTATATGCTTCTCTTCTTCTCTCAATTGTAAACAAATCCATTCTTAACAGACTTTCCACCTGTTATAATCATATTGCCAGGTTTGCCACTGGATTGCCTTATAGAACCCACCATTGTTTAAATCTCTTACAACTGGGCTGGCTTGAGCTTCCCAGCCTTCTCCAGTTCAACCTAATAGTTATTGCCAAGAAAATCCTTCTTTATCCTGAGAATACCCCTGCCCTAAAAAATATCATCACCCCCTACTGCAATACAAGACTACTAAGATCCTCAAATAAACTACTAATCCAAACAATAAAAACCCGTACTGCAGCTGGTGACCTCTTTGCTAACACTGCTGGCAGAATCTGGAACCTACTACCAGCAGATATTACAATGCTCACTACTCTAACTTAATTTAAAATCAAACTAAATGAACATCTGGTGCTAAACTGGGTCTACCACTGTATCAAGCCGGGATAACCTAAAACTCTTTTTGTTATTGGTTTCCTCAACGTTACTAATAAACTACCACCTCTTTCTATCTTAACCAAGAAATTATCTTTTACTAATGAAATTATCCTATATCCTTGTATAAATCAATTTGTATAAAGTCTGTTTTCTATTACTATTGTTATAAAACTGTTGTTTTGTCTTGGAGCTTTTCTCCCTGGGCCTCCGCTGAAAATGGATATAACTCCAGTCGGATCATCCCGGTCAACAAATGTAAAAAAATAAATAAAATAAAAATAAATAAAATAAAATTATACCATATATAAATGCCACCTATTATATGTTCCATGCATATATTTATTCAGGCTTTAATTTTAATTTTATTTTAGTTATAACATGCTTGTGTTTGAATGCATGATTGTCCATGGTTTTAAGAGAACAATGTTTATAGAGATAGTGAAGGGTTAATATTAGGCCAAGTCTGAATTAATTGTTTGAGTGATTTGATAGGTTAAGAGTTGATGAAAGTTATTTAAAAGGAGGTATGTTGTTATAAAAAAATGTTTTATGAAGGTCTGATGAAGTGGTGTTTGTGACCACGGAAGTGCTAACCATTTTTACTGCTGTTCTTATTATTTTCTTATCAGTAAATCTGCTTTTGGAAGTTACACTACTGTATTGCCTTTGGTTGTCACGCTGGAAGTTGCTCTGCATATAATTTTGTTCCTGTGCTAGTCCAGTGTTTCATTTACTCGTGGAGCCTTTTGGACTTTGTGTATTGTTCACATACATGCTGTTGAAAATGTCATTTCCCACCCATGCATAAAAATATTTGCATAACTCGGTGCCATGGCAGTACCGTGGCCACTCCATTTGTTTGGCAGTACATGTTGTTGAAATCAAAGTAGTTGTATCTGAGGCTTATGTCTGTGGCTTCCATAATTAATTGTATAGTATTAGTGAATTTTCATAATTATTGCTTTGTAATCCCGCTTTTCTCAAGTTTTGAAGTTACTGATTTTTAGTCTCCAAACTTTAATGACATGAAGTAGGGCATATGCTCTAGAGTCCCCTACAAGTTTAACAAAGACCAAGAAAGTCCAATATTTGCAGATTTTCTTGTTCTGTTCCTGTTCATCTCCATCTCCAGTGCACTCTTGATTTTTCTAGTCAACTGCTGTGCTTTTTCCCCTCTCTTGAGCAATTTCTGTTGAAACACTGGGAAGAGTTTCACTGGCACAGTGTCTCTGTGGTCTTTATTACCAGAAGAGCAAGAAGCAGAATCTTCTGTTTAACAGCTCACTTGATGGACAAACTTTTGTATTGCTTCCATGAGGAGTACTTCTTTAAATAATGATTTTGTTACTCCAGGGAAAAATATTTTGAAGAAGCTTGGTACAGCAATCTGAATCTCATGGCTGCTTCTCGACATTCCTTCTACAATGGAATCAATTTATTCCTCTTCTGACTGGTGTACGACGAGTAGTCATTCTGCACAAACACTCTGTTGTCTCCCACTTTTACTGCTTTGTCCTTCTACCACAGTTTTATCAGAATCAACTCCTTCTGTTGGCAAGATTGCATTTTTGCTATTAAAGGTCTAGGTTGTTTTTTTCATAGCCAAGTACGGAGTATACACATGAAGTGCCCTTTCAATTAAAAATTCCTGTTGTGGAAGTACCAGTCCAGTTGCTTATTTGTGCTTTCACAAAATTAAGTCTGTTCCTTCCAGGTTCTTGTGTATAGCAGTGAATCTTGGGTTTTCTCTATGTGCTCTGTCCTCTAGCTTTATTTTCTTTAAACATCTCTTGTGCGGTCTCATATTCAGCCAGACTTTTCTTTATTTCAGTCTCTGAGTTATCATCTCATGTGAGTATTTGGTTAAAGCTTCTTCCATTTTTTCTCAGCATTTTATTGTTTGAGTTGATGTACTATGTCAGTGTTTCATTTATTTTAGTCAGGTCTGTATGCAATTGTTTTTGCTTTATACTTTCCTCAAGGTTACCGGATGTCATGTCTGGAGCTTGCCCTGCTTTTTGCTGAACAGCTGCAGTACTTTTCCGAGTCAGTGTTTTTTCATCATCTTTTGTAGCTGATTTTCCTTTAGGTCATCTGTATTTCTTTTTTTCTTGGCATCCAGACAGTGTACTTACTACTAGTTACTGAAATTTACTCAGAAATCCAGGTCCATTGGCTTTTTCTAAGTGTCTGCTTTCACATTGGGAGAGCTAGAATTAAGCTGTTACTGCATGTGCAACCATCGAGTATGTTACAGACTGCCCTGTCCATAGGAGACATGAGCGCTACCTCAGTTTGAATTTGTAATTCCCCATCCGTTGATCCAAATTGCGTTTGAAGCGGGCCATAGAAGTAATTTCAAACTTGATTGATTGACTCAGCTGCTTGCCCGTGTACCTTTAATTTTGCATTTCTCTCGGCTAACAATGTCCTGAGCTTTCAAGATTTATTGCCTAGACCTGTAATCAGCATGTCTCCATGGAAATGTAAGGACAGAATGTACAGCTGCCCCAGCTGCAGACTTCTGAACTCACACTGAACTTTTATTTGCTAAAAGAAAGCTTTTCATTATATTCAAAGTGTTCTTTTACTTTTATAGCATGCATGTATTCACAATAAACTTGAGAGTAAGCCAAGGGCATTAATCCAGACTTTCAGTTATACTAGTGTAAGGGGAAAACTGCTCATATCTACATATATTGTAATCTGTGAACTTTTACACCCCATCACCAATTCAGATATTATAGCATATTCATTTCAACATGTTTTGTGCATTGTAATGCCTACATTTCTTAAAACTAAAACAGAAACAGTACTTGTTTACATTAGTAAATTTATCACATACAACAATTATCACAATGAAATCAAAAGGTGCTTCAACAAAGTATTAGTTTAAGGGTGTGCACACTTATGCAACTAGCTTGTTGTAGATTTTGTTATTTTTTTTTATATTTTTTCCTCTAACATATTTGTTTGTTTTTCAGTTGCATTGTACAGGTTCTAGGTCGCATTAAAGGTGGAAAAAGTTTTGAAATGATTTATTGTGGTCTCATTTTTTATAGCACAAAAACCTGGCATTTTAACAGGGGTGTGTAAACTTTTTATATCCACTGTACATTGTAAAAAATGAAAACAAACTTAATATTGACTTAATTTTAGCTGCAAACATTATACATCATTTATAATCTATCAATTCACTGTCAGTCAGACATTGCATAGCTCGTTCAAATCCTGTCTCCTTTTAAACCTCATTCCTTGTCTACATGTGTTCCTGAAATTTCCATTTTTTCCTATGTAATTTTCTCTGACCCTTTTCTAAAAAAATCTCATTTCCAGTTTTATCTGTTAATATATTCACTACTTCTAGTACAGTTGGTTTAGACTTTGAATTCCATTTTCCTGTAATTGCTTTTTTGGCAGCCATCTTAATTGGACTCCTCAAAGCCTTACTATGTCTAGGCAATTCTGATTCTGTATCATAGCTCAGAAATTAATTTCTTTAGTCATACCATTTTGCTCACCCAGTTATTTTTGATAGGGTAATCTGTAGGTTACACTCCCAGAAAATATGTTCCCAATTACCTCTTTCTTCCCCATCACATCTCAAACATTTGCTTTCTACTTGAGGAAAACTTCTTTGGCGTCTACTTGAGGTGTAAAAATACCTATGTAAACACTTCCAAACAAAGATCCTAAATCTTCTAGACCCTTGTTGCATATTTGACAGAGATGCATATAGCACCCCTATTGTTTCTTTGTGAATTGCTTATCCAGTCTCTCTTCCAGTTTCTAACCTCCTCCTCTGATAGATTCTTGGTTATCATTCAATATTTTGTATATGCTCTGTTAATTATTTTTTTAACAATAGCTTCTGTTCTAGATTCTACTAAAAAGTCTACTAGTTCTGGTCTTTCACTTAGGATCCCCCTATTTCTTTCTCTTTGCCTATACTCTGATATCAATTCCTTGATAGGAAAGGGAATTTGTAGCTTGCACTTCAAGTAAATTCTTGGCCTCTTCCCATTCTGTTACCTTTCTCTCTCCAGTTATTTGCTCCCAATACCTTTATTCTTTTGCCAGTTTTCTCCAATAAGTTCCAGCCCCCTCTTGCCTGTTGTCTTTATCTCTAATTGCAGTCATCCTTATCCTTATAACCTTGTTTATGTTGATCCATATACAGTTTACTTAATCCTGTCCATGACTTGTTTTTAGTCTTCCTGAATACTTTCCAGTCCCACTGAGATGGAGGGCTAAAGCTTGACTAGGACCCAGGTTCATTTAGGTGCTTGGTAGCCTGTTGGAGCTTCTACAGGGGAGTAGAGGAGTGATGAGTCTATCATCTCACCTTTTTTGGGGGCTGGACAGAGGTGTGTACCTGTGTTCAGCTATGGGATAAAATCTCTTGTGGATATTTGGAAATTGGTGATCACATAGTGGTACTGTGTTGAAGGGATGGTTCCAGAGTATTTCATTATGTACAGATGGGGTTGTGTACATGCACTGGGATGGCCCATTGCACGCTGGTCCATTGGAAGTTTCTGGCATGCACAGGGACTTAGGCTGTGTAATGGAAAACTTAGTGATGGCTGTCTTAATGACAACACGTCTTATTCACCTGTTGTCCCTAGTGAAAGTGGATGAATGGGCCAGCTGGCCAAGACTGTGGGCTGAAGGTTGGCAGGAAATGAGGTTGGGGCATTACTTGCTTCCTTCATCAGCTTCTTTCGGCTGTTCCCGTTAGGGTTTGCCACAGCGGATCATCTGTTTCCATTTCTTCCTGTCCTCTGCATCTTGCTGTGTCACATCAACCACCTGCATGTCCTCTCTCACCACATCCATAAACCTTATCTTAGGTCTTCCTCTCTTCCTGTTACCTGGTAGCTTCATCCTTAGCATCTTTTTCCCAATGTACTCTGCATCCCTCTTATGCACATGTCCAAACCAATGTAATCTTGCCTCTCTGGCTTTGTCTCCAAACCTTCCAACCTGGACTGACCCTCTAATATACTTATTCCTAATCCTGTCCACCCTCGTCACACCCAGTGCAAATCTTAACATCTTTAACTGTGCCACATCTTTAACTCTTGCCTTTTTGTCAGTGCCACTGTCTCCAACCCATATAACATAGCTGGTCTCACTACCCTCTTGTAGACCTTCCCTTTCATTCTTACTGGTACTCGTCTGTCACAATTTACTCCTGACACTGTTCTCCACCCAATCCATCCTGCCAGTACTCTCTTCTTCACCTCTCTTCCACACTCTGAACTATTGATCCCAAGTATTTAAACTCATCCACCTACACCACCTATACTCTTTGCATCCTCACTATTCCTCTATCCTCCCTCTCATTCACACACATATATTCTGTCTTAGTCCTGCTGACCTTCATTCCTCTTCTCTCTAGAGCATATCTCCATCTCTTCAAGGGTCTCCTCCACCTGTTCCCTACTCTCACTACAGATCACAATGTCCTCTGCAAACATCATAGTCCACGGGGACTCCTGTCTGATCTCGTCTGTCAACCTGTCCATCACCATTGCAAATAAGAAAGGGCTCAAAGATGATCCTTGATGTAACCCCATCTCTGCCTTAAATGCATCCGTCACTCCCACCGCAGACCTCACCACTGTCACACTACCCTTGTACATATAATTTTGCATTACTTGCTTTCTTGTTAGCTATAATTACTGAATTCTGTGTTTTTATTTCCTTTTGCTTTTCCTGGTGAGGGACGTGGTGACTGAAGCTTAAACAAGGCATACTGATGGCCCACAACACACAGGCAGGCAGATGCAGGCAGACACACACACAGATTCCACCTCATGCTTAGAGCTTCCCAAGCCTTTTTAGGCCAGTCAAAAGACAATAATCTTCTTGTCTTGTGTCTGTTCCGAGGCATTTTTGTAGTGGACAGTACCCAGAACAGCTCCAGCAGGAGCCACCCAGGTCGTGTCCCAAGAGGCTGCACGAACATCTTGATTGGCACCTCTTCAGTTAGAGGAGCTTCAGGTATACCACAGGGTTGTGCCGAATCATGTTTTTTGTCATCCCATTGCTGAAAGTGTTACTTGCTGACCCTGCAGAGAGACCTCTTTTTCTACCACATGTGCCCAGTTTTCATTGGCTGTCTTCTGCCTGTGACCATGGCTGAAAATGTGAATGTGGACTGGCAAGGGAACTGCAAGCTTTGTCTAAGACGTCTGCTTCACCTTCACCACCACATACTGGGTCAGTTCCCACAAGACTACAGCTGCTGACTGCATTCTTACCACAGTTTCCTTCTCAGTGTCTTGCTACCCTTTCCATCATTCATGAACTAGGCCCTGAAAAGATTAAACTACTTTCCTGTGTAGTGCAGCTGTTGCTATGTCAGCATTATTTTAGGTAATTCTCATGGCTTTACATTTGTAGATTCTGATTCTCATTCCAACAGTGTCTCACTCTGTGCACAGCAGAGGACACAGTCAGGTAAAGCAAAACACAAATCTGTCTTCTGCAAACAGTGATGGCCCTTTTTAAACTTCTGAACCAGTTAGCCTTTGAGCTCAGCTGTGTCTTCCATTTAGTGTATATGAGAATTAGGATTGTAGTGGAGTAGTGAAAGTGAATTTGGCATGCTAAGAGTGCAGACATCATTATCACTGTGTACATAAAGGGAGCAGGTAGCATGCAGCATTCCCTATGATGCTCCATAGTTATGCAGAGCTTCAAAAAAAAAAAAGTTCACTATTTAAACATGCTAGGAACAAATGCCTCTTTTCAAGGAATGACCTTGGGAGCAGTGTTTTTAAAGTGATTTGCTCAGGGTTACTATGTAGACAGTGAGTGAGGTCAGTCAAACAGAGGACTATAGAATGAAGCTTATTAGCAGCTGTCTGTATTCATCCTTTGGCACTAATCTTCAAGATGGAGAGAGTGTAAGCCTTTCCCAAGTTCATAAACAACTGGTGGCTGAATTTCTGAGTTCTCACAATGCTTTCTGTAACTGGTACAGGTTGAAGAAGGTATGTGGTCTAAATGGAACTGGCATTATTACAGTAAGTCCAGTGTTTGCCTGCCTGTCAGAAAGACAAGGTTCCAGCACTCTAGCATATGCTTCCAGGAAGGATGAGTAGTATGATAACCCTATAGTTGAAACACTCCCATTGTCCTCTCCTTAAGATGGGAAGACCACCACTCAAGTTTTCCAATCCAGAAGTACTGTTCTGCCCTTGCATGTGTCATTGATAGGGCACGTGCAGTATGGCTAACATGCTTTATCTGTTCAGATTTAATCCAGACCTGTAGTCTTACCTCTGCAAACACCTCAAACCACCACAATGACTTCAGCTGTAGTGATGAATCTAGCCCATTAGAGATTTCCTGCACTTTCTTTTGATAGGGGTGATGCTTAGTTGGTTAGTCTCCTTTAAAATATTCCTTTCAGCAGTTGATCTAGTATTTTGTGATCAGACCTTTCCCAGTTTAAGAACACCTTTCCCTTCTGAGATGCTGAGTAGGTTGCTTGACCTTTTCTAAGGGCACCCCCTGAACCTAACTTGTGCTATGTCCAATTAACCTCCTTATCCCTATTTTTACTGTGCTAGCTGTTTCCTTTATAGCCATCCTGACCTCCCGGATTTTTTTGCTGAGTCAGAAAAGCCCACTAGAAGTAGTTATAGTTAATTTTCCCAGTTTTGTGGTATACATTGATCACCCATGTTCTTCTCATATGAGGGTCAAGCTGTACATTAAATCTTACAAATATAGCCAGATGTGTATTGTACAGAGATTAAAACCATTACTATACTATGACGCAGACAACCTAAGTTTGTCTAGCTGCTCAGGTGCATGTTGGAGCTGGCCAGGTGAAAGAGGCATTATGAGAGATCAGCCTGCTTGCCTCTTGCATGTGTGTATGTATGAGTGACATGGCTGTTTTTTGATCCCTTGTTGATACTGGGGCCAAAAAAGATCTCTTGCTGCTTTAGGTTTGCAAGCAAAGAAGCCATTTCACACCCACGTGATCATGTCAACCCTGCACATCATGGGAGGTAGGGTTTACAGAAAAAAGCCTCTGTAAGCCACTCTATGATAGATCCTCTTTTGTCCTCATGCAGTCCATATCTTGGCACATGACAAGAGTACATCCCTTGTAACCTGCATGTGGAGAAATTGGCCATCGGTTGATGAATATAGCCTGCCCAGAAGGGTAACTAACCCACCTGGTATGAGCCACACTGGGGAAGACAACCGTGGTTCTGGGAACCAAGAGGAAGGGATTGTATGGGAGCAGCTGTAGAGGACCCGGATGTCATTGGCTTATATGGAAAAAGAAGTCTTTCCAATTATATTCTTCTGAACATTAGAAGCTAGAGTACTACATTACAATTATGAGTTTACATTATGTGATTAACAGACTTGCTTCTGAAACAACTTAATTTGATATTTTATTTTTTAAGCCTTTCTCTCTAAGCTTTGCATTGAGTGGAGTATAAATAGCTTTAAATGAAATTTTATCAGCAAAAGCATTGTCTCCATAGGATCTGTTGTAATATGCAAGATCAGACTTTGCTAGGGTAATTGCATAAATATTTACATGTTTTAGAGCAGGAGTGTCCAACCTTTTGGCATGCTAGGGCAGCATTGAGTGAACAGAAATGGTCAGTTAACTCTTTAGTTGCTCGGAAGAGACCACATGACCTCCTCTGGCTGTACTGTAGGTGCATTTGAACAATGAATAAATGTAATAAATGAATTCTCTAATCTAACAGTTAACTCTAACATCTTAGTTAATATTATTATATATATATATATCTATATCTATATATATATAATAATATATATATATATATATATATATATATATATATACTGTCATTGGCCATGGTATGTCATTACTTTCTGAAAGCTGCTACTGCCGCGGAAGGATGGAGAGACCATGGAGGAGTGATCTTTAGAGGTGAGAAGTGTGACATGGGTTTGAGGCCATTATTTATCTCCCTGTTGGAAGCAAACTGAATATGACACATTTGAAATCTGGTTGCGATAATACGCAAGTACCATATCTATATATATATATATATATATGTATATATATACACACATATATATATTTTTATTAACAAATATATATTCTAACTAGCAGCATTCACTTCGGGAAAAAAAAATTCAGTCGTCCAGCTAATCAAAAAAATCAGCATGAAGACTACAACCATTTCTGACAAAAAGGTCAAGGACTAAGTTCACCACTATCCAAAAAACAGACTAAAAAGCTTCTTGCTTTCCTGGTATATACTGGCCCCCTATAAATTCATTGGGTGGCTTTGCTTTTCAGAAAGATCTGCCTTAAAGAGAGAGACTTCCTCAAACTCAAACACTGGTAAAATGCTCAAAAATGCCTTCCTTCTGCCTTCACTGCAACATAAACAACATAAACAAAGCTTTTTTTATGGTTTCTTGAAAAAAAACCTCTTCTCAGCTAAAAAAAGCTCATTAAGACAAATTGGAAGATGGCAAAATTCTAACTTGTTTGTGTTCAGTAGGTAGACTGATCATTGTTAGCCTAGAGTTTGCCTTTGTTTCCCTAATTACTGTCTTCTTTAACTGCTTATAAGGGTTTTGGTTTAGAGTTTTACCTCCTCACACTATTATATGTTTTAGAGAGACTGAATCTCCCTCATCAAACCAAAACAATAACCTGTTGTCAAAGTCTTTATAGACTAAATTAAGTATGGATTAGTACAGATTATTGCAGAATGGCATACCTTACTGACATGTTTGTATTGGTATGTGCGACTTTTTCAGACAGATGCCATCCATGTTTATTTTATTTGCTAACTGGCTTTGTGGACTGGTCCAAAGAGACATTTCCTCTGTGAAAACAGAGTATACACTTAACTGCAGCATCCACAGAGATTATAAAAGTTTCCAACAGGTGTATTGGGTATTAATATAAAACTTGTATAATGCAAAGTTGATGGCCAATTATCAATTTGATATAAAGATATTACATGGTGTATTTCTACTGCGGTGGTGGTGCTGCGGTAGCGTTGTCGCCTCACAGTAAGAAGTCCTGTTAGATTCTCAGCTAGAGCGTCTTCTGTGTGGAGACGTGCGTGAATGGGCGTACCTTCATTGAAGGTTGTGCGTCAGGGCCGGCAACTCAGCACGTAAAAATCTACTGCCAATCATTAGCGGACCGGAGTTCCGCTATGGCGACCTCTAACCGGGAAAAGCCAAAAGACACAACAGCATGGTGTATTTTTGAGCTCAGCTTAAATAAGAGCAAATTAAATGAATATGTGACAACAAAACACATGTGTCTGAGACAGTAGTTACCAAATAAAATAAAAAAAACTTCGGCAAACGGAATGTGAAATTTCACTCTCCCTTAACCATTATCTCCATAGCACTTATGACTGTAACTACTTGTTAAATGGGCTAATTCATTATAGTTGGTCTGCTTTGTGATGCAGGTAAATCATTTCAGTTGGCTGTAGCTGTTTTAAAGGCTTTTTCTTTAGTCACTAAGCTGAATGTAAGTCTAACGAGGGATAAAGCTTCTTTATTAACAAATTTAACAGAGTAGCTTGTCCTGATTGTACTACTTTTCTATGCAAACAGTAAGCAGTAGTTTAGACACTCGAGCTTGAAAATGAGGGTGGGGGGGTATTTGTGTCATTGCAGTAGTCATAGGAAACCTGTTAACCTTGCTTAGAGAGATGCAGTAATGTTATCTGGATATTTATATCAGTGGCTCTGCAGGTTTCACTGGCAAGTTCCCTGGAAGCCAAGTAGCTCAGGCTGAGTGTTTTCAAGGCATTATCAGTGTTATTGTTTGCAAGTGGGGAATAAATGTTAGAGGGATCTAGCCATAACCCAATGTATTTTAGTACAATTGGGTTAGTTTTAATATTTGTGTTACAGGGATGAACTTTTTTAACCATCATGCTTTGTGAGAAAATAAGTAACAGCAACAGAGTTACAACATTAAAAAAAATCTGCAAACACTAAAGAACATACAGTTGCCAAGTTTATTCCTTTGATTTAATACCACATACAGTTGAACAGATTCTGTTTCTGTATGCAGATTGCTTTTTATTTCTTTTTACTTACTAGATTACTCTGTTCTTTTTGAACTGAAGTTTTATGTTTCTGCACTCCCTACTGCTTTGCCCAAGGAGCCCATTTTTCCCAATATTTTCTCTAACCCATTCTTTGTCATCATTCACCTCAAGACTGTGCATTTCTTCTAGTAAATTATGGACACCTTCATGGAATTTTTCCTTTTCCTAGTAATTGTCTTTTCTGCCAGTATAATTTTATGTAATATTGCTTTGAATGAAAAGTCTGTCTCTGATGCCTTGACTGATATTGTAAAACTAACTCCAAAATCTGTTTTTATCACTGCTGTATTTTTTTAATATTTTGTAATTCTGCTATAAGTTGCTCTAATTCTCAGAACTTGCTTCCTTTCTTCTGATTCACCTTTTACTTCCTTACATCTGATCCGCCTTATTCGCATGTCTAACGTATTGAAGTAACTCCAGGAAACTTCTTGTAAAATTGTTAAAACAGGCATTGCCATCCAAAGAACAATGTGAATTGCCTTTACTTGGCTGCATATCTTGGAACCCCATATGCCTTTGCATAATTTCTCTGCTATCCTGTTTATTCTTGAATTTCTTTCCCATACTCTGATATGCATTGAAAATATACTCAAAACCCACCCAGCAAAATGTTTGTATTAGTTATAATTCACCTGAAAGAATAGATTCTTCGTTTGCTTTTGTTATCCAGTCGGTCTAGTATGGAATATTTTTTGCTTCATCTTAGACCATTTTGACCTTCTAAAAGTGTTATTTAACCTACTGCTGTAGTCTTGTACTTTTAACTAATAACTAATGTATTCTATATTGGTCCTTGAGCTACTGTAAAGGGAATAATTTTTCCATCTTCCACTACATGTCTGCACCATTTTAACACCTGTCCTCTTGCCCAGCTCTCAATTCTTCCAGATTAAAAGCCTGTAACTCGTGCACAGTACAAAAACTTTTTATCAGTTCTTAGCTCAAATAAATGATTAACTGTGACAGCATGAAGGAATAAAGTTGTTACTTTGGCCTATACAACCTAGGATCTGTTAGTGACTCAAGTGTCTGATGTAACTGGTGTTGAGGATGGCCTTGGCCATTCTTGTTTGTGGGGGCTCATGATGGTGAGGGCAGATATCTCCTTGAGACCTGGTGGAGGCTGGAGAACTGAGAGCTCACTAAACCAGGTGTTTGGGATGGTCGATGAGGCATGGCTGCTCTAGAGCCCAGGGTAGACATATCTCTCACAGGCCACTCATCGTTGCTCACCCTGCCTAATGTATGATGTGCTGCACCTCCAGTAGGTTAATGTATGATGTCTAGGGGTTGGAATGTCTTGATGGTAGTGCTGAGGTTATGAAGAGATGGGTGAAGGGACACTTTAAGGACCTGAAGATATGTATGTTGGGTTATAATGTCTGTGCTTAAAATGCTGTTGCATTCTTTTAAGTTGTTGAGTTTTCTGTTAGGTAGTTCTGAGCAGAGGTGAAATACCTGACTATTTATAAAATGCTTCAGATTGTTTAGGGGATTACTAACTATAATATGTGATGGAACTGGTTAAGTCTGTTGGGGATGAATTGGAGGTTTTTACTTTTTCATACTGTTGTCAAAGAACAACTTTTTGGGCATAAGATTGCCAGGGATTAGATAAAGGATAACATTTACTACATTTATTGTTTATATATTTTGTTTAAAGTTATAATAGAAAATTATGAGGATAAGGCATTGTGTTTCAACAGTTTTTGGAATATGGGTCTATTTCAGGGATTCATTGCTGCTTTTGTTTTACTGTGAAGGAAAGTTATCTTATTGGATTTCGTGTTGTGTTTTGGTAATATTTGCAGCAGCTATGTAATGTTGAGTGGGGTTTGCTGCTCGGAATAGTGAAGAGCATTGAAAGTTATTGTGCCATTTGATCTGAACAATAAGGATGAATTTAAAGTAATTATTCCCCTATATGGTATATGTAGTTTCTACCCAGGTTGGGTTATGTGTTGGGAATGAATTTTTTATTTTATTGGTCAACCATGGGCTATCATGTCACTGGACAGACCCCAGTGCTGTACTTCAGACCGAGTCTGTTAGGTTGCCTCCCCACCCCTGGTATTGCTGGTGCCAGTTGTGGATCCCAAGAGTTTCCTGGGGGAGGGCTGCTGTTTTACTTCCAATTTTTTTTTTTCTTATATACTCTACCCACTCCCTGCCCCACCTTCAAGCACGTTGCTTACTTCTTAGGTCAACTCCCCTGTTTGAACCACACCTCCAGTAAGGGAGCATCATCAAGAAATGCTCTTCTGCCCAAGAAAGGCATGCCAGTCCTTCTCTGCCATGCAGTTGCCAGAGCCACTAATTGAACCTGAGTCAGCTGGGCTGTAGGCAGGGTTTTATTCCTGTACAACATCGGAGCTGCACTGAGATGAAGTTTAAGTACAATACTGGGATGTTGTGATACAATTGTGGTACTTCCTAGACTTTTAAAGGTATCATTTATTTATTTTTTGACCTACTAAAGATCATTAAAACACGCTTTGTAGGGTTATTCATTAACATCCAGGGTAGCTGAACAGCATATTCTGAGTTCTCAGCCTCTTAAGACGGACTATTAATGTCAAGTAGTTTAAATGAGATGTGGGGTTCTAGAGATACCGACTATACTCTTTGGGGGCACTCGAGTAAAATGCAGTTTAGGCAATCCTTCTTTGCTATAGTAACTTCTTCTACTTTGTCTAATTCGTCATTGCAGGAAATGCGGTAAGCTTTTGGAGTGATTTCTTGTTTTGTAGGTGGCTTTCTAGCCACTCCTCTGCTCTAACTATGATATCAGGGGTTGTACAACATATAAAAGCGTGCTGATGATTCTTTATACAAATGTTTCTGATATTAAAATTAATAATTTTAAGACTCTGCATTTATTCAGAGTTCCTGTTTGGTGGGGGATAACTAAATATTGTTAAAGTGCATATTGAGATATGTACTAGGTAGGACAGTAACTTTAATTAGTAAAGACTTCGATTGGTTGTGAAGGTAGGCTTTGTAGTTAAATATTCTTTCTTTTTGAGATAGCTGCTTCATAGCCAGCGAATGATTATCTTTATTATTAACAGTTTTATTTTAATGTCCAGACTGAAAAGCAAAGCCATTGAGGTCATTAAAGTCATAGAAATACAATTTCTGAAAACTCTTTCTTTAAGATTGTTAATTCAAATGCCAGTGAGCTAAAACACTTGTATGTCATTAAAGAGTAACTTTCATATCTCGCCATGATTGCTGCATCAAAGGAGACCTGTAATTTTTTTTCTTTCACAGATGGTATTTGGTTTTATTTCAGTGTTGATGTAATAAGTATTGAATTTAATACTAAAACATTTTTTCTTTTTCTTTATTCTAATACTAAATATTTGCCGTTATTGTGAAGTTGATTTTTTGTGATGGAGTTTAATTAGCAAGTTGTCAGTTTATTGCTTTGTGCGTTTGTGGTACGATGAAGAGAAAGTAACCCACCACAGTGTTGGAGAAAGATGAAGCCTTAATGGAGCACCATGTGACTTGTATTTGACGAGCAGCATGGGTACCGGAGGGGACGGACTGGGAAGGATGAAAATGAGTGATCGCTACCAATTCATGCCTATCCTGGAGGAAGGGAGGTAGCAGTGGCTCACCACATTGGTGACACCTAGTGGAAACATTGAATGTTAGTAGAGCACTTGGTGCATATGGTACACAGCATTCTCAACCCAGGAAATAGTGTCTGTGTGGAGATGCCCACACCCTTCTGTGATTGGGCAGCATTTTGGAGCTCAGGTGAGTAGCTTAGATGAGAGCGCTCAAAGCTGCTAGCTGGTCTGCTTCCTATCGCCCACCTGTTACTATTGGAGGAAAACGGGTTATTTTGGACTTCCTGGGCAGGAATGACTAGGCTATAGGTTTCTTTCCATGTTGGGGTGCTGACACTCGCCTCTGACAGCTAGGTACTGGAGTCAATGGGCAAGGTCCTCTGGAAGATGTAGGGTAACAAGAATGGGCAAGTAATGGTAATTGTCTTGGATTTTTTTTTCTAAATACGTTCATTGCTGATCAATATTATATTTTTGCATGGGGTTGTTTGCTGCTGCAGTTTATTGGCATAGCTGGAGAGAGGTAATCTTACATGTTATGGTTTTAGTTGGTGCATTTTTGCAAATTTATGTAGGGAAGGTATGGCTATCAGTGGTAGTTTGTTACAAGCTAGGTAGAAATTGTGCACATGGTTAAAGTGAGGGTTCAGGTAGTTGTGTGTGGCGTGGTTGGGGGGGTTTACAATGTCTACAGGGATGATGGTAACACGTTGCTGCAGTCAGATGTCTGGTGTTCTGTATTTTTGCACCAAGTCTTTAGACACTAGGTTCATAGGTTTATACTAGGCTATCTGCCCTAAGGCATTTATAAGCCTAGCCCAAAGTTTTGTGGCTTACACCACCCCTTATATGAAAAAATACTGTGCCCATTAGTTTGTTGTGCCTCTGTCCAGCAGTGACACAGAGATGATTCCCGGGGTAAACCTACGATCTCCCATCCACAGGTCAAGATTTCTCTTGAACAGGGCTAGCGAGGTGCTCTGCCTCACATGGACTGGGATTTTATTCCACAGCATAGGGAGTCTCTGAGTGATAAATCTATCCCTCCAGCACGTCCTATTTATATCCGTGCTAAGGTTTAAGTCGCTTGCTCTAGTGGTTTTGGTGGATTTGGATTTTTGAGGTGGAGCATGTCCATTAATTCCGGGTTGGACATGGCCTTGTATGTCAGGCACATGTCACCTCTGAGCAGGCGGTATGCGACTGAATAGAGCTGGAGTTTCTTCAATCTGGCAGCATATGACAGATTTTGGAGTCCCTTTATCCTTTTGGTGAGGAACTTTTGGGGTCTCTCCAATTGCTGCAGATGTCGGGTGAGATGCATCCCGAATGGGGCATTGTACTCGATCATTGGTCTGATAAGTGAAGAGTACAGGGGAACAATGACCTCACTAGATCTGGATGTGAATCCCTTCATGATCAGGTGGGCAATGTAGAAGGTCTTTCTAACCACTTTAGCAATGTGAGTGTCAAAAGAAAGGCCACTGTCAACCTGCTTAGTGGAGTGCCACCTATGTGGTAGCTTGGGGTTGCCTTGTTTTTCCCGAAGGGTATGACTATGCATTTTTTGGCGTTTAACTTCAGGCCATGGCTCTGGCACCAGCTATCTGTTTCCGTGAGTCCCTTCTGAAGGATATCCGTGTCCGATGCACTTTCCACTATGGCGCCCAGTTTGCAGTCTTCTGCAAACTTTGTCAGCCAAAGTCCTCCCATGTTGGCCTGTACTTCTGAGAAGTAGATGCCGAACAATAGGGGGCCAAGGACCGAGCCCTGTGGGACACCACTTGTGACCGGCTTGGAGTCTGACATAGCGCCAGCAACTCTAACCCTGTGGGTTCTTGTGGGGTATTGTGTCGAAAGCCTTTGCAAGGTCAAGGTAGGCTGTATGGACTGCCTTTCCCTCATCAATGGCCTTGGTGACTGTTTTGAAGAAGTCGACCAAGTTCAAAAGGCAAGATCTGCCCTTGACGAAGCCAAACTGGGTCGGGTCCAATGTCTGCAAGTCCCCTATATCTTTGTTTATGAGCTCCATTATGATCCTCTCCATAGCTTTGCAGACTAGACTTGTTAAGCTTATGGGGCGGTAATTACCGGGGTCCGTAGAGGCACCGCCTTTGTGGAGTGGGACCACAGTTGCCGTACGCCACTCCTTGGGCATGTATCCTGTGGTAAGGCTGAGATTAAACAGCTGCCTTATGTGCGGGTTTAATTCCTCATTTAGCTCGTGTAGCACACAGCAGGGGACACCATTCGGTCCCATTGATGCTGTGTTTTTAGCTTTAGAGAGAGCAGCTTTCACCTGCGCATTTGAGATGTCTTGGAGGCTACACTCCGCTGGGATAGTTATCTCTCCTTTAGGGGAAAGGGGTGAAGTTTGCACTGAACCTGTCTGCCAGTATGTTGGCAATGTCTGTGGGTTCAGTGATTTTTGTATCATTTTGGACCAATTCTGAGCATATCTGGGAGTTTCCACCCAGGTTCCTAACATAGCTGAAAAAGGCCTTATGATTGTCCTTTGAATCCATGGCAATTTTTCTCTCAAAATTGGCCTTAGTTGATTTTATAGGTGTCTGCCCTTTAACACGTATATTGGTAAAAGCACTCCATTGGAAATGGTGTGTTAATGGTTGAAGTAAGTCATGACTGACTTCTCATTCTCTAGTCTTTTACAGATTTTCGTATTTTGGATGTTGCTTACTAGGTGTACCTATAACACATATGGGCATAAATTCTGATGTGCTTCTGATATTTCCTTCTGTACTTTTTCCAGTGGTCAGCACTGAAATTCTAACTTTGTTTTGTTGGGGGCCTACAGTGCCAACACCTCTGGATGGTCAATTATTTTTCCAGTAACGCTCTTTGTGAGACATTACTGCTTGCTTATCTTGCCTATGGAGGGGAAGTGTCCACCCACAGTTCTTGGTGCCGTAGAAGTGGTCATGTGGCCGCTACGTTACTCTTCCAAAGGAAGACACATTTTTAGAAGAAAATTGTAAATATTTTGTTGTATTTAAATAAAAAATGTATTTTCCAAAAACTGAACTTGTAGCAATGTTGAATGGTTTTGATTTTATTCGTTAGTAAAAAAAAAAACGTAATCAGGCGCCCATTAATCAACATGCTCACTTTTTTGCAACAGGATAAAATATGTAGTCATTTTTTTTTTTTGTAAACTCGTACAGTATATTTTAACTTGCAAGGTATACTTTTCAGTGGTCAGCCAACTAGTGTCACCAAATAGTTCTCCATAACTTCATCCTGCAACTGTACTGTTTATTAGGGTAGCTGGAACTACACTGTGACAGCAAAAGTGGGTTGTTTTCTTTCAGTATTCCTACAAATGTTACACTATTCATGCTTTTCCTTTGCTGCATTACAAATTTATAAGTTGGCGCTCTGTTTTATGTTTTTTTTACTTAATGCCAAAGCATTGTGTTTGGTACTATAGTTACCCCTTGGGCATTGGATTAGAATGCTTTAAGAAAGGATTTTGATGAAGTAAGGCAGAGGCAGTTCAGTGATAACAGTTAAGAGGGGGATATTGGGTGAACAAATGACTGTAACTAAGGAAATGATTATTTGGAGCTGGAATACAGGATCTGAACTTCCTAGATATAGTAAGGCCTTATTAAGTTTAAGTTTAATTCTGTTGGCTGTCAAAAAAATAAAGTTACAGGAAAAGGTAAATCGCAGTGTAAAACTGTGTTTGAGGTGTTAAGTATTATAAAAATTGGAAAAGGGATCTTTAGAAAAGGGAAGGAGCAATTTACAAAGAAATAAATGGAAATTGTGGGAGCAATACATGCAGAAAAATGTTCAGGAAGAGGCGTGATGTTTAAGGTAAAGCAGAAATACAGCAGTTCATGTAATGTTGAAGTGGTGATAGCTGCAATGAAAGAAGATATGTGATGTATAATGTATCCATCCACCCATCCATCTATCCACAGCCTCTTTTCCCTATTTTTGCACATGGGGTCAGGGTGTCACCTCAGCAGTGAGAATCGTGTAGAAACAAGGTTTACACCACTGGGTGGCTAGCCACACCACAGCTATTCTTCCATACCATACTCTCACCTATGGCTATTTTAGAGTGTCCAGTCCACATACAAATTGTCTTTGGAATGTGGGAGGAAACTGGATCACCTGGAGGAAACCCACGTAAACACAGGGAGGAGATGCAGACTCTGTACAGAAGGTACTCCAGCTGAGAATCGAACTGGGGGACATCTTGCTGTGGTTACAGTGCTATCCGCTGCGCCATTATAATATATGGAAGTAGAAAACTAACATTTTTTTTGTTAATATATGTTTGCCTGTGCGTAAACTGATAATTGTTAAAACACCTTTATTAAATAAAAAAATAAAAACTGGGAAATACAAATGGGAAAGGGAATGTAAGCTAAACTCAACTAAATTTGTAGATTTTTCAGATGCCGTCATAATGAAGACCAGTAAAGTACAGTGGTTGTAAGTTATGCATACGTGAATATTTATTTTAAACCTAAATTGAGGAAGGATTAGCGTAATGGTTAAGGTTTTTGCCTCGTAAGCATGATGTCCAGGGTTTTATTCTGGTCTAGGGTAATTAGCTAGGCTTAACATGGCCTTCAAGGGAGTTACTGTAGTATTCACCTATGAAATACCAAACTATATTGCTGTATTTTGTATTCACCTTATTAAAAGTGTATAAAATGACTAAAGCCTTTGTGTTGATGGTATTTATCAGCATTCGTACTAACAGCACTTTTTAATGGGATAATATAGGAAACCTTATTTATGTATTTGTTTCTTGTTCCTAATCTATATTGCTTTCAGAATTCTATCAGGAATACAGATCTCTGAAAAGGACCAAAGAGAAGGACAATACAGACAGTAAGATCACTGAAAGAACAAGTGCTTGTAAGGAAAAAGCTGGAGAACAACCAGAAATGGAGACACTGAATAAAGAGGTATGGCACTGTGTGGGAATTTAATACTTTGTGAAGGGTGATCACATTTATGCTGTATTATTAGCCTCTTTTTATTGTTTACAAATAGGTATGGGAAGTCTCTTTTATACTTTGAAAAGGTGAGTCGAGTAAAAGTTTGTCTGTATGGGAATCCTTTCTTTTCACTTTGCAGAGAAGCAAACACTTTGGCGATATTTACCATGGTTTAGAATTGTATACCACATATTACTGCTCCCAGGTACATCTAGCATATGATTAAAATTGTTAACTTAAAAGTGATAATGCCACTTTGTTCTTTCCATTATGTAATGTTAGTATGCCTGTAAAAGAGTGGTATGTTATTTTTGAACACATTAAAGCTGCTGTTATTTCTGGCATTAATGCACATTGTAGTTTCTTAAAGTACTTCCTTACAGTGGCACATGGTAAACTAATGGAAAAAATGCATAGTGCCAAAGGTAAGCTGTTTTCCTTCAGGATAAGTGTTGTGGTGTTTTGCATTGGAATTGCTTGTGACATGTTGACTTATGCTGCTATCTGTAGAGTTCCAGCACTGGTTTATTGCTAATGTATTGAAAAGAACCGTTCTAACTTGCTAACCTGCATTAATGGTGTTATTTCAGTTAACATCTATGCAGAGTCTTCTGTTATAGAAAATAATGTATTCTGATTGCATTGTGAATAGAAGATGAAAAAAAAGGACCTTTTTTCTAAATGCATTACCCTAATGCATAATGATTTAGATAATTACTTCACATACTGCCCAATGGAGATGAAGCGGTTTACAACTATGTATAAATTCTGATGCTGCCCCCCCCCCCCCCCCCCATGGTTTACTTTAACTTTTTATTCCCCTTCCCAAGACCTTGCCAGATACAGCTACATTGCTGGTACCAGTTGGTTGAATTGTAGAATAGGTTAGGTGAGAGCTTTACAAGCCCATATGTTCCTTCCCAGAAATCCTGAGTGACTGTCCATTCCCTATTGAGAGTTGTGTGATAAGAACAAGCTGAGTTTCCCCTTTGATACTCTACTGGCATCAGTCAGTCCATTAAATTATAACTATACATTGAAGAAAAGTAAATCCACTTAAAAGGGCAGTTTAGCACTCATCCTTGCTTGGGGTACAGGTAGTATATGATTAGCTACAATTGCCATTGCTGAAGCAGTAAATATTGGTGGAGTGACAAAAGTTTTCCACACTGCATTTATTTAAAAATGGCAACATTTTTAAAGCTGGCTGCTGGTATAGAATAAGGATTCCTAGCTGTAACACTAATGACCTGAGTTATGTAACTTAATCAGAATATTAGAGGAATGGCTGGAAAAGGGTAGAATCACAATTCAGATGGATGACTTTTATTCAGTTGGAGTGATGGGACAATGTGAGATTACTACCTAAAGCAAACCATTGTCTCCTTTTCTATACTGATGTAGGAGGCACAACAGATATTTTAAACCTGTCACTGTGCACCTGTTCTTCGGAGAAATGGCATGTGTATACTGCAAAAATGTTATGATGAAGGGCCTATTTGCAGTTAGCCTACTCACCTTGCAGGACCTATATGTTGTATGATCCTAGTTGCAGCCTCCCTTTGCTATACTTTCTGGGCAGTTTGGCCCCATATGCCCTAATTTTAGGTAGACACCATGAGTATCGCAGTAGTGTGTTAGTAAATACTGGGGTTGTTGGCACTAGTGAAAAACATTGATGTATCCTAAGGTCCTAGTTCTAAAATACATACTGCATTTTTCTTGATACTGTAATATATGTGACATATGGGCAGCACAGTGGTTAGTATTGTAGTCTCTCAGTAATTTGTTGTTGGATGGGATGGCTTCTGCATGTGCTTTGTATGCTTGTTTAGGTTTTGATTGGGTACTGTCTTTTCTTTTCTGCATGCAAATAATGTGCAGAAAGTCAGCTGCCTTTCCCCTAAATTGCTCTTAAATAAGCACTTTCTGTGTGTGTCTGTGTGTCCTGTGATAGAATTTAACACAATTCATGTTAGGAATAGACTTAATCTTCCCCAAGATTCTGAGTTGAAAAAGTGGGGTAATCTGAGAATGAAAGCTCAAAATACAATACATATCTTTTAAAAAAAAAAAAAACATCATTTAAAATCACTAATGTTTAACTGTCAGTGCCTGACTTCCAAGCCAGTGAAACACACACACACACACACACACACACACACACACACACACACACACACACACACACACACACACAAAACCTGCAAATAGTTTTGTGTGTAATGCAGCCAGCATATACATGCATATTTTTATTTCTTTAGTTACAATTTATTGACCAGGTTATTCTCACTAGGCCAGTGTCCTCTCTTCAGGTGGGAGAACTGAGGTGGTATTTACACTGACTAGGGCTGATATGGCTAGCATACCATGGAATTTTTTCTACTCTTTTTCAGTAAGTGCCATGTGATCTTTTACTTCCATCTGAGCTGCCACTTATTCGGGCAGATGAGGCCTCAGCTTAACATCTCATTCAAAAGATGCACACAGACAGACACACACACACACACACACACACACACACACACACACACACTAGTGTATATATGAAGATATCGAATAGTCGAGGCTTCTTTTTCAATATTTTGGGTTTCGATATTCTGTTTTATGCAGAGGGCCAACCCCCCCCCCCCCCCCCGTGCGCACCGCACCCACTCTCATTGCAGCTTACACATACTAATTCTGGTATTGCACATCAGTGAAAAGGGCATATTCCAAGTGTGATATATATATATATATATATATATATATATATATATATATATATATATATGATCGCGGTGGTGGTGCTGCGGTAGCGTTTGTCGCCTCACAGTAAGACGCTGTCCAGTTTGATTCTCAGCTAGAGCTTCTTCTCCGTGGAGACATGCGTGAACGGGTGCACCTTTGTTGAAGGTTGTGCATCAGGGCTGGTAACTTGGCATGTAAAAATCAACTACCAATCATTAGCGGACGGAGTTCGCTGTGGCGACTCTAACCAGGAAAAAAATATATATATATATATATATATATATATATATATATATATATATATATATATATATATATATATATATATGCAAAATACACATACTCTTGTGCGTGTTTTTGCAGGCAAGCACAACCAGCCACATCCCAGTATGATTTAACTGGGGCCAGAAGATGAACCATTAAATAAAAGCATAGATTACAAGTGATAGCTTAACTATTTTCTGCCACCTTATAAAACTTCATGTAGGTAGACAGAAGGTCCAGATTTCCAAGTTGATTAAGTTAATTGCTTAATAAATTTATCTGATTGTCACTAATTTCCAGCTCTGTTACCAGATAAGCTCGCAAATCACAGAGACCACAGGGACCATGCATAGTCTTAGAATAAATAGAGTCCAATGCTGGTATGCAAGAGAAGGAAGTGGAGCCTAGATAGTGATAGTACTGTAGCAACACCAAATCCACTCTAGATACAGTTCTCCATGAAATATGTATGTGCATGTGTGCAGTCCATTCTAGTTTCTCGTCATTCTACAACATGGACTTGTTGACTGCTAATAGTAATTTGGTTAAAAGTGTATTTATAAAAATACCGAATCTTCAGATATAAAATATAATGCCTAACAGCTAGTTTATTGTCCCACAGAATGCATTCAGGCAGAAGACAATGTACAAATGTGTATTATTTTACTTATTCAGGGTAAAACACTGCTCTAAAAAAATTGCATTACTATATGTTATACTGCCTGTATACAGGATAGAATTCATCACTTTTACATTAAATATTCTTCAGTAACACATCATTGCAACTTACCTGATGAGCATTGCTCTATTTTATTTTTTTTAATGAAGACCATTCTTTTTCAGCATTATTAGCCGATGTTGATGCAAGTGATTGCTTCAGCAGTTCATGTGGATTTTCTGATCATGCGGCTATTCCAGCAAATGTCTCGTGGGATAATTCTTTGGATATCTCCCTGGAAGCACATTTCCAAATACTTCAGCACATTTAAACGGCTGAATATAAAAACAGATTTATTGGTGAGTGCTTTCGTGGTGTTGAAACACCACTTCTTCAGACCTACTAAAAACCAAACTGCACTCTACTTAAATACCACTCAATCATTGACACGCACAAACCTTTTCACATGTCATCATTCAACTATATACTAGTTAAACTCATACTACCTAAAAGCAGAGTTATACTCAGTAAGCATGTTGCATTTTTTAGCAGGTTTGTCAGCATTGCTTATACAGGGAGTTTTTGCCTTGATACATTTGTCTTTTTCTGCAGTGCACATTTATGAAATTAGTACAATGCCTTTTTTACATTTTTTTGTATGTTCTTAAAGATGTTGCACATCGGATATGTATTTAATATGATGTGTTTTTATTTTTATTTTGTGTTTATTTTTGTGTCAGTATGTATATGCTTACTGAGTATAACTCTGCTTTTAGGTAGTGTGAGTTTAACTAGCATATAGTTGAATGATGACATGTGAAAAGGTTTGGGCGTGTCAGTGATTGAGTGGTATTTAAGTAGAGTGCAGTTTAGTTTTTATTTGGTCTGAAGAAGTGGTGTTTCAACACCACTAAAGCGCTCACCAATAAATCTACTGTTTTTATATGCAGCCGTTAAGAAGTTCTTTGGATGTGTTTGTGGTGAATATTTTTGGAAATAGTGTCCAGAGACTACATACTACTACCATTACCTTGTTTGTGTTTGGACATTTAAAAGTATCTCTGACAAAACTTTGTCTCGCATAGTAATTTTAAGGCATATTCATCTTAAACAAGTGTCTCTCATTTATTCTCCGCACCTTGCCAGCCTTACTTGGAATGGCACATGACTTTGATATGTCTTTAATGTAATTGTGCTAGTTTCCCACTGGAACTTTGATGAATCCTTCTTCTATTTAAACTAGAAAGAGGTCTAGCATGCTTACTGGAACAGAAAATTTCTACTGGTGGATTTTGTCTGTCACAAGCCTAATTTTGAGTTTCAAGAGCAGAAATGATGGTAATGATATAGAAATCCTTTTAAACTACAACCTGTAAGTAAATGAGCAAGCGGTAGAAGGCTAGCATCTTGCAAGGAAGTACTTCAGCAGTGCTAACTTACTCATTGGTAATGTTCTTTAAGTTCTTCTTTTAATGTTTAGTAAGCTGTATTTTTTTTTTAGGTTAACCTTGGACGGTTCATAGTTTGGACTGGACATAACACTTAGAAACTCCTTTTCTTTTGGAAGCCTTTTTAAATTTCTTGCCAGCATACTGTAGACCATTATACACTGAAAAAGGCTTCCAAAAGAGTTTCTAAATTTCTTGCCAGCATACTGTAGACCATTATCTGTTATAAACACACGTAGAGTATATGTGTTAAGCTTATTGCCTTGTGTAACTTGATTGCTCAAATCCTCTTAGTTTCTCAACTTCATGACTTTTAGAAACTTAATTGCAGATCTGATGTATATTTTCTTGATGATGAGACAGATTATCCCATTCTTGCTCTATGATACTGCAGTACACAGAGCATATTTCTGACTTTCTTGCTCTATTTATACAGACATTCCAAGCAAAAAAAAACCTTGTGTGCTTTTTCTTTATATTTTGCTATGCCCAAGGGAGACTTGTATTTTGCCAGTGTTCTCAGTCATCTGCTTAAAATAATAAGCAATGTATGCAACTTATCTTTTTTTATAAGTATCTAGAAATGGTTTCTTTTCGGGCGGCCATGGTGGTGCAGTGGTTACCATTGCTGCCGTACAGCAAGAGGTTCTCTGGTTCGATCCTCGGCTGGGGTGCCTTCTATGTGGAGTCTGCATGTCCTCCCTGTGGTCACATGGGTTTCCTCCGGGTGCTCTTGTTTCCTCCCACATCCCAAAGACATGCTGTAGGTGGATTGGACACTCTAAATTGGCCCTAGGCGTGAGTGTGTGCATGTGTGTGCCTTCTGTGGAAGGTTGGGCTGGCAACTCAATGCTGTAAAACTCCACTGCCAATCATGAGCGGACAGGTGATTCGCTGTGGCGACCCCTAACTGGGAAAAGCCGAAAGAAGAAGAAATGTTTTTTTTTTCTTTATTCATGGGATTGTTCTCTTTTTGCCAACCTGTCATAGCAACTGCTTTAAACATTTGCATTTAATAGGTTGAGATTATTTTCTGTCATGGATATTTGTCATATAGCTCTGTTAACTTAAGATTATATTTTTGCTGCTGTGCAAAATATAAATTACTGAACATATCTGATGTGTGCATTCTGTTTTCTAGGCCTATAACTCATTCTCAAGTTATATTCCTGTAAATGCAGTTGTTTTCCTTGTAAACTGGACAGTAGCTTGTGCAGCAATGCCTTAAATTTACTTTGTATTTGTTTATGATCTTTTCAGTATAGCACTACTTTTTTTCCCATACATTTACTAATAAAAACATTTCATAGCAGTATACTACAGGTAACTTTTTTTTTTCTGACTAATCATGTTTTTTGTGGCACTCTGTAAAGGTTGTCAATCCAGTGGCAACTAACTTATGCTTTTTGTAGGGTCACTGCTCTAGTTCCTTTCTGACCGATGTATTCTTGTGTTATAACTGACTTGGTCATTTTAAAATACTTTGCTCTGGGTGTTTCTATGGCTGACTGTTTTCAGCATTTCAAAATTTATTTCTTGCTATTCACTCCTTTAGTGTGATGTATCTCATTCCATTAATTTCCTTAATGTTATTGTTAAATTATACAAATCAGGAGTTGGTTGTTCTTTGGTTTGGAGGTCCTTGTACCACAGCTCTGAGTTTCTTCATCTGTTTAAGCCCACCAAAGTCAAAATCAAGTCCACATATTTTACCTAACTCTGATCATATGTTTTTCTGTTCAGTTTGAATTTATACTTTTCCCAGTCTGTCCAGTTAACTGAATAGGCTTTTCATCGTGCTTTTCTCTGGTCACACCCCATGCCGGTATTATCGTCGGAATAAACTCTCCATGGTCCTCTCAGTCATCTGCCAACAGCTCTTTCAAACACTTATTGCTTTTGTTTACTGGGAAAGTCTGACTGAGCTTGTAACCCAATTTACAGAGAAGCCCAGGAATAAAAGCTCCAGTACAGTACAAAACAAACATTAACATCTAACATAGAAACTCTACACTTTTAGCATGGGAAATGGTAGTTTTATACCCTGTATGCATGAGCTTCAGAACAAGAAATAAGTTTAAGTTATATACAGACAGGCATATCTTAAAATGGCAGTTCATTACAGTATTGATACAGTATTCACACATCTTGTAGGTTTTAATTGTATGCAGTTACTCTGTTGTAGGAAGGGATAAAGAGCTTTGTAAGGAGAGCAGTTAGTGGAGGGAAGAATGGTGTAGTCGTACAGAGAGCATTTCCAGTGCCATTAGTTGAGTAGGTGTGTTTTTAGTTGAAGCTTGAAAGACAGTAGTGATGGCTCTTGGCTAACTTTTAGGGGAGATAGAGTTCCAGATTTTGAACACTGGGAGAATATAGGGAGCAACCAGCCAAGCTTGTTAGTTTTGGATATAAGTAGTAGGGCTTTGTCAGAAGAGTACAGGGTCCTAGTTGGGTGGTAAGACAGTATTAAGTTTGTTAGGCACGGACAGTCATTTGGTTTATATATAGGGAGTTGACCTATAGGAGTTGTTGGGGTAGTTTAAGCCGTTAGAGGTGTCTGAGTGCTAATCAGTGGTGTAAACTTTGGGGCAGGTTGGCTACAAGTTTTGTGATGTCTTAACACTGTTCGAGCTTGTTTAGATAAATTGGTTGGATGCTGGTAAATATTGTTGTGGCATAGAGAAGGGTGGGTAGGAGGAGGGTTGCGTGATATGAGATCTAGTGATGTTAGATGGATATTGTTCAACTCTAGAGAGATGCACATTTTTTGGTGAGTTTTTTAACCGTGATCTTTGTGGACATCTGTATTAACTCATAGTAATTTGGTCTGTGTGACAAGTTGTATTTTGATGGTGCTAAAGGAAGTAACGGAGTAAGATAACTTTATTGTAAGATGTGTGGAAGGAGGAGAAGTCATTTTCATTTGGTTTGGTGGGGTTTTGGAGTAGCTGGTTGTAGGTCAGCCAGTTTTCTTCTGAGAAAGATTCTTGAGTCAGCTGTTGTAGGGTCAAGTTTTTTTTTTTTTTTTTTTACAGAGCAGATTATTGAATCCTCTGCATACTGGACTAGGGTATAATTCTTGTTTGTCAGAGCTAGGTCATTAACAAAGATGCTAAACATGATAGGACAAAGTATGGATCCCTGTGGAACTCCAGCCGATATGGGGAAGATGGTTGTGTGTCACCCAGCCATTTCACTGCCTGATGGCGATTTAGCAAGATAACTGGAAAACTTAGGCTAGAGAGTTTTTGTAAGAGTGTAGTGTGGGAGAATGTGTTAACATTTTGAGAAATCGAGAAAGGGGGCTGATACTGGGTTACTTTCATCTGTGTTGATTTGTATTAATGAAGCCAAGTAGAGCTGTGGAGGTATAATGGTGGGGGCAGAAACCATGCTGTAAAGGAGTGAGAAGTGTTTTCTTGGGTAATAAAGTAAAGTAATTGTGACTGAATGCATTTTTCAGGTATTTTGAATAGTTGGGAGAGATTGGCAGTGGGCCTAAAATTAGTGAGCTCAGTTGATTGACAACCTTAATGAATGAGGAGGATGTAGCAATTTTTTTTCCATGGGAGCAGTACATAGGTTTCATAGATAAATTGGTTAATCAGTACAGAGATAGGTAGGCTATGACCTCTGCTCAGAGACTGTTATTGAGCAAAGGGCTCAGCTTTGTATCGGCTAGAAAAACACAAATAACTGATGTTCTTAAAGATTTAAGGCTATTTGCCAGGAAATTGACATTGCGTGTGTTTTTCAATAATGCAAATACTACTCAATCGATTTTTAAAAAACCCAGTGTGTTTGTTCTACCCAGCAATGCTATTTATTGATACCTTTGTGGAGATCTGTGATAAACAGATCAGGGATAGTTTTGGTAGTGAAGATGAACATAAACTCTACCACAATATGTCTAAAGAAGAATATGATGCACTGAAAGAACTGAGAGAATTAGCTTCCATAGAAGTTAGACCCGCTGACAAGGGTGGAGGTATAGTTATTTTAGATAAGGAGCTGTATTACAGACAAATGTATGTTCTTTTAAGTCAAAGTGATACATATGAATGTATATCAGTAGCTACTGTTAAAGCTGTTATGGATAGAATAGCTTTTCTGATCTTCGATCTACTAATAACTGATATGATGTCAGAGCCACTCTTTGAATACTTCTCAGTTGAACATCCAGTGGTACCAATTGTATACGATTTGCCAGAAGTTCATAAATGTCTTTGTACTCCATCCATGCGACCTATAGTCTCTGATAGAGGCTGGGCTACGGAACCGCTATCCATTTTTGTCGAAAAGAACTTGCATCACATATTAGAAGAGTGTGAGACTGTTCTAAGGGACACTAAAACATTTTTAGAGTTATTACAAATGAAATGGATACCTGACTATTCTGAATGTTACTTTCGTACTATGGACATTGTATCCCTGTTCACGGTCATACCGAATCAATGGGGTATTGATAGTATTAGTGAACGATTGCATAGCAAGGGGGTTCAGGGTGATAAAATGTTTGATTTGTAGCCTATTGGACATTATTTTAATTAACAATGTTTTTATGTTCAATGATGAATATTACATTCAAAAGGTTGGTGTGGTGATGGGCTCTGCCTGTGCCAACAGCTACGCCAACCTTTCATTGGTGTAATGGTAAACAGAGTTTATACTCTCTAATATGACCTATGCCAACTCCGTCTTGTGGGATACTAGATTTGTGGATGCTATTTTTTTATTATGGCAAGAAACAGAGGCAAGATTAAGAGAGTTTATCCCCCATCTCAAAATGTCCACTGATTTTCTGAGATTCACATAAATTATAGTTTACAACAAGTGGAATTTTTAGATGCGACTGTTATTAAGCATTCACTCAATACTGTTAAAACTAGTTTGTATAGGAAACCGGTTAGAAAGAATAACCTATTGCACAATACAAGTATGCACCCGATCCAGTGCAAATGTAGTATAATAAAAGGACAGGTGGCCAGGTTGATGAGATTACATAATGATGATGCAGAGCTGAATTCAACGCTAGAGTCCCTTAAACTGGATTTTTATAGAAAGGGGTTATAAAAGTAAAGTATAGACAGGTACATTAAAGAGGCATGGAAAGATAGACATGGTAGGTGTAAACCATACTTTACCAGATGCTACGGCAGATCACTAATGAGAGTAGTAATGATTTGAGAATAACTTTGACATATGCTAGTAATATATAAATATGATCTGCGATGTCCTCAATAAAATCTGGAATATACTCTCTACTTTGGACGGGTTGAAGGAGATTGTAGGAGACAAACCTAAGTTTAGCTTTCAAAATAATAAGACCCTAAAGAAACATCTCTGTTATAAATTTAGTTTAAATAGGACTACTCTTTAGATCAGATAGAGTAGGTACATATACATGCAGGAGTTGTACTGCTTGTGCATATATACAGGTACTAACATTGTACACCCTAAACTAGGCTTCAGAATAGAGCCCTGTCACTATGCTGACTGTAAAACAGTCAATGTAATATATTTGAGTTATTGTGTCAGATGTTTTTCATATTATATGGCATGACTAATCGACATTTCAAAGACAGGATACTTGAACATATGAGGGATATAAGAAATAAAAAGGAAAGTAGTGCCTTGGCTATGCACATCAAGACTGCAGGTAGTGAGCATATGTTTAAGTTTCTGGTGTTGGAAATACTTGCAGTCAGAAAAAGGGGAGGCGATATAAGGAATATTACTGGGGAGGAGATATGAGGAATATTACTGAGACGGCTGAACAAAAATAGATTGTTACTGCGCGCTGATAAAGCGCCTGGTTTGAATAATATGGTCTCCATTAAACCTTTCCTGAAAGCGAGACAGTTGAGAGACTAGTTTTTAGTTTATGTATGCTGTGATGTTTTTAAAAATGTTAAGTATGGCTTTAAATAATTTAATTGTTTTTAATTGAAGTAATTAACGTTAATTGGAATACTATTTAATGTGGTTGTTTTAAGTCATTTTTATCTGTCTGACGAAGAGGTGAACCCTTGAAAGCGCTTACTTAGAATAAATTGGGTATTCTGCTGTGTTACATCCAGTGCTACGGTGTTTTTTCTCATTTTTGTGGGATTGCTTGAATTGAATGTTTGTGAGGGTTGTGTTGTGTGACCAGAATAACTTTGGGATTATAGTGGTTATTACTTTGGATATTTGTGTAGTAGTCTTTTTGTTAGATTTAATTTGATATTTAATTCTGTTTGAGTTCGTAAAATTTTTTGATGGTTAGCATAAGTTTTATTTGTTGCCCAGGTTTTCCAGGCTACATCTCGAAGTTTTTCATAAGATGTTTGGTACTTCTGGTCAGCCAAAGGGCAGGATTTGACGCTTTCTGAGTGGGGCTGGTTTGTTTAGTATGCTTAGGAATATGTTATTTAAGTGAGATGCACATCATCAGGGGGTAAACATTTTTGCATTGACCAGTTGTACTGATTGGGGTGTGAGATGAAAGTGTCCTTTTTGAAATTTGAGAGGTGACATACAATACAAAAAAGTTTTCTTTGCTCATTCACTCCAATGTAGCTCATGAAGTTTGCACTGTAACTTCCAATGAGCGGAGCCTAAGTTTTTTGACCGAATCAAATAATGTCCTCACATTTCAAACAGGTGTTCATATATCTGGAACCATAGGGTTATGAAAGAAATACAAAGGGCAAACCCTTCAGCGTAAACTATTTTTATAGTGGTAGCATTCTTTAGGTTGTAGGTTTTAAACTGAATTTTATAAGTCACAGTAAACACACTATTACGTTTGTGATATTTTGTGAATTAACTTACAATATCTCGGCATTCACTCAAGTTGCATGTATACTGTTAGCACCATTTTATTCATCTAGCTGAGAGCTTTCATATGCGGCTAAGGAGTTGTGTCTGTTACTTGGTGAGATATTCGAAAAATGTGAAAATTATATCTCTATAAATTAGTATAAAAACAACAGTTAATATCTCTGTCTGCCCTAGACAGAGGTCAAATATTAATGAAGTCCAGTTTGCAATTGTGTAAGTTTTTTAAGATGAAATCTTTTAAGACCTTGTCCATAGCATGGTTATGGAATTATTGATGCACGTATGCACATCAATATTTGATGCCTAGAGGTTTTAGTAGGAGTTAACTGCAAATGCACCTGGAGGCGTCAGGTGTAATGAACTATAATGAGTATTCAGTATAAGCAAATATGGGGAGATGATCACTTGTAGCCAGGAAGAGCTCCTGAAGTAGAGATTTTCCTCTGGGTAGAGGAGAGTATCCTTTCTTTGGTGGTTCGTCCATTGTTTTTTATTATAATAGTGAGCGAGACAGGTGGTCAGTTGAGTAAGTCTCTATAGATTTGTTTTAAGATGAGCTCCTAGAGGAGATTGTGAACCAATCGGTATCAGTCACCTAGTATAAATGATTCTTTCAGAATGATAGTGTGAGCTAGCAGAAGATGTCTTCTGTAGTGAAATGATTGTTACTCGGAAGGATATAGGCACCTATAATATACATAGATTTGTGCTGGTTTAGTTTGAGAGTTGTCCAGGATTTCTGCTGGCTGACTAGGATTTCTGCTTTTTTCAAGTTGGGGAGGAGTTAGAGGTAGAGAGGTTGAAGGGTGTTTTTCAACTACTCCATCTTACATGTTTTCTGTCAGCTCTATAGCTATTACAGTCTGGAGATAGTATCTCATTATCATTAGTTTCATTTTTAAGCATGTCAAATGAATGCTGGCACACCATGCGTGAAACTCTGGTATCTTGTTTTAGATATTTTTTTATGTTGATGTGGACAGTAAGTGGAGAAGAGGAACTTGAAGTGTTTTGTAGAAGAGGTGGTGTGGGATGGATATACGGAGCAAGTTTGGCCTTGGTTAGGGTGGATATCTCCACCAAGTTTTAAGGCCTGGGGATTATTGAGAGTATAAGTCAACCATTTTAGTTTAGATTTAGGTTTTGAGAGAGTAGTTTGTGGTGGTAAAGTTTAGATGTGTGTCAATTTGAGAGGGAATAGGGTTGATGTTATATGTCCATGAACTTCTAAGGGAAGGTGGTAGATAGTTTGTGAGGTGGAAGGTGAGGGGATTGAGAGATGAGATAAGGGGCATGAGTGATAGGAGTAGAGGGAGAGCAAGTGCTACTGAGTAGAAAATGTTAGAGTAGTGAGTGGGTCAGTTGGAGTGTTACCTTATGAGAGGGAAAGCTTAGGCGTTGATATGCGTGTTGGGAGATTTTAGGGTATAAGATGTAGTCTAGTGAATTGTGTGCAGGCATATCTGATGTATTTATATGTGATTGAGTGGTGGTGTGGGTGAGATTTTAGGGTTGGGAAAGTATTTAGCTGTATGAATGATTGAGACTTTCTGTATGAATCATTGAGGCTTTCTGTATGTGTAGGAAGGCGTGTTTAGTTTGAGTAGAAGGGGAGATGTGTGTGTGTGTGTGTGTGTGTGTGTGTGTGTGTGTGTGTGTGTGTGTGTGTGTGTGTGTGTGTGTGTGTGTGTGTGTGTGAGTTGTGGTTGAATATAGATGAGGATAAAGGAGTTTGAGAAGGATGATTGGATGGAGACAGACTGGGGAGGAGTTTGGAGGGGTAGAAAGGTAGTTGTAGTTGGGTGGGTGGGAATGGGAGTAGGGTAAGGGAGTGGAGTAAAGAAAAGTGAGCCTGAGAGTAGCAAGTGCGAACAGAGCAGGTTCACCCAGCAGAAAAGAGATAAGAATTAAAAAAAAATCCACTGACTAGCCTCAAGACAGGTAAGTGAAAGACCAGAAGGTAAACCATATGCAAGTAGATTGAAGTGAAGTAGTACTGTGCAGTCTGGTAGTTTGTCAGCATAGCCTGCTTTTATATCCCTTGTAGTAACATTATAGATGGGGTAATTAGGCTATCTAGGGCTGATTTTCTATATCTAGAGGGCTGCAAAAACTTACTTTGCATTTTGTTCTTTTTATGGCATATTTCTTGCTAATGTATTTGGGAGAAATGCTAGCCTTATAATAAAGTTTTTTTTTGTTTTTATTTTGTATTTTTATATTTTTGTATTCTGTTGTATAAGCCTGGGTTGAACTACATGAGACTATATTCTAAGCGTTTCATTGGGCATGCCTTTAGAAGAAGATGGTTACTTTTTACTGGGACAAGTAGTAAAAGAGTGAAGACATTTATTATTATTATTTTATTATTATTGTTATCATTATCATTATTATTGCTGTTCGCTAGCCATCAATTTTAGTTGAGAAATTACATACTCGAGCAAAAAGGTACACTGTCCTGTAAGGTTGGGAGCTTTGCTGCAGCTGCTTGTTAATTATTGGGTCTCAGTGATATTTGTGATGGATAGTTTTGATGACCAATGTTGGTTCTTGCTGTGGAGAAAGTGTCAGGACAGAGTCAAGGAGGTAAGAGTTGAGAGAAAGTGAGAGAGAAGAGGTACACCAGAAGGAGCGAGAACATATTATAAATAATGTACAATGCAGGCAAAAGAAATATAGATTTACTTGAGAGCATGTTATCCTCACAGTCCCACTGAATCAGCTTTGACTAGGTATCCTTGTTATCAAATTTTGTTGTACTGAGTGGAAGTCTGGAATCTATGTCTTCCCATAGGCTTATTAAATGCACATAATTTGGAGAGTTTTGCATCAAGCTTAGTCTTGTGTAATCTCTGACTGTCATTAAGTACAGAATAGTGATTTGCTGAAGTCATAGTGTGGCCACAGTAGTGTTGTGTATAAAATGGATGGTGATTCCCATTTATAGCTTCAGGTCTTGTGGGTCTGCATATACATATTTTTGCTTCACAATGGTAATCCTATTATTCACCTAATCAGTAAACTATATTTGTTTCTTAATTGTGTATGCCCCCACTCTACTCAAGTTTCTTTTAACTTCGCTTGTCAGATCTGCAACTGATAGAATGGCAGGATTTATTTGACTTGATGAACATCTGTTTAGCAACCTAGATCATTATATAAATGTTCATAGTCTGAAAGCAAATCATAATTCTTTATGTACTCATTATTAATTAATTCTGCTGTACCAAGCCACTGATATGTCAAATGACCTAAAGTAAATGGTGCTAGTATTTCAA